>NC_044309.1:72808429-73132679 GCF_007474595.2 Lynx canadensis
TAAAGCACTATGCATCCACATTTTGTATAAACACAAACATAACACTTTTGGTGAAAACACTGACTAAAATCTACATGAAGAAATAGCCTTTTAGTTAACAATCAGCTTAAAGGTGAAACACTAGCTATTTTCCTTAAAGTTTCACACAAACTAAACATATTTCACATCATGAAAGATGCTATGCTATGCTATGCAATCCAGGGCAATAGAAGTAAAAGAAAGCAGTACTAATGGCAACATGATTTGCTGATAATGTGAATATTTGCTGGATTTGATTATTTCATTCATTCCTTTATTTTGTCCACAATTCAAAGCTGTGGCCCCACATTACCAGGTACTTGTTAGACACAACCTGAATATTCTGTTAGCAACTTGTATCATCTTCAACATTCCTGATAATAAACTAATCATCTGTCCCACAAGTGAAATCCTCTCCTGATGTTTCTATTTCTGCTGCTGCATCAGCATTCTCCCAGACAGATCAGCTTGAGATCTCAGGGTTTTATTTGGCTTCTCTCTTGTCCTTATTCAGTCAGCTTCTAAAGGCACTTAACTTCTGGGTTTTCATCTTTTTTATTTTATCCTATAGCTGGCAAGCACTAGATTCATATTTAAAAACAATTTTTTAATGCTTATTTATTTTTGAGACAGAGACAGAGCGTGAGCAGGGGAGGGGCAGAGGGAGAGGGAGACAGAATCCAAAGCAGGCTCTAGGCTCTGAGCTGTCAGCACAGGGCCTGATGTGGGGCTCAAACCCACAAACCATGAGATCTTGACCTGGAGCTGAAGTCAGATGCTTAAACAACTGAGCCACCTAGGCATTGCAACACTAGATTCGTATTTTAAAAAGAAGCCAAACTTTCAGTTTTAGGCAAAATACAGGAGAGTTGGAAAATAGTAGGCAATTTATTATTGATAAAATTTGCTACTAGAGCAGTGGTTTTAAAGCAATGCAAACTAGCAAATTTGAGATGCAGAGTAGCACCCAGAACCCACATCTAATTCTGAAAGCACCAAGAACATCAAAATCAAACATTGTACTAAATATCAAAGAAGAAAATGAAGTGCTGCATTTTTTTTATTTCTCTATTAAAGGAGAATTTACATTCAAAAGCATGGTTTGATAATCAGTCTATTAACAAAATGCCTAAATCCATCCACTGTGTGTGTAGTGTGAGTGGTCTATCAACAAAGACATGGTGATCCTTTTGTCTTTTTACAAAATTTAAATTTTATTCTTTAATTTTCTGAAATATGTCAAATACCAGTAGCCTCTGGCTGCTTATAAAATATTTACTTAAAAAAATTATGCAATAAAAAATCCAAACAGCAGCTGAGCTCATAAATAATTTAGCAAATGGCAAACTGACTTTTACTCATGTGCACAGGGCAGACCACAGAGATGCTGCTGCCATGAACCCTGAAGGCAAACATAGTGTGAGAGAATCCTGGCAGAGCTAGAGAGGGAGAAGCCAGAACAAAATACAAATGGCCTTACTCCCTTTTCTGTAAAATTTGCATTTGGGATCAGAATTTGTGTCCGTATTAGCTCATTATTATTTTCACAAAATGGCACATGTCGCTATTGAGGTCTCTTAAATGTCTTTCAAGTAAACAGTGTTTTGGGGGGTTTTGTTGTTGTTGTTTAAAAAAAATTTTTTTTAAGTAGGCTCCACATCCAGCATGGAGCCCAATATGGGGCTTGAACTCCCAATTTTGAGATGATCTGAGGTGAGATCAAGAGTCGGACACTCAACCGACTGATTCACCCAAGCACCTCATAAACAGTGCTTTTATTTTATTATTATTTTTTTTTTAATTTTTTTTTCAACGTTTATTTATTTTTGGGACAGAGAGAGACAGAGCATGAACGGGGGAGGGGCAGAGAGAGAGGGAGACACAGAATCTGAAACAGGCTCCAGGCTCTGAGCCATCAGCCCAGAGCCTGACGCGGGGCTCGAACTCCCGGACCGCGAGATCGTGACCTGGCTGAAGTCGGACGCTTAACCGACTGCGCCACCCAGGCGCCCCTTATTTTATTATTTTTAAAATATAATTTATTGTCAAGTTAGCTAACATACAGTGTATACAGTGTGCTCTTGGCTTCCCATGATTCATCACTTACATACAACACCCAGTGCTCATCCCAACAAGTGCCCTCCTCAATGCCCGTCATCCATTTTCCCCTCTCCCCTACCCCCCCATCAACCCTCAGTTTGTTCTCTATATTTAAGAGTCTCTTGGTCGGTGAGAGGAAGATGGTGGCGTAGGAGGACGCTGGGCTCACCGCGCGTCCTGCTGATCACTTAGATTCCACCTACACCTGCCTAAATAACCCAGAAAACCGCCAGAGGATTAGCAGAACGGAGTCCCCAGACCCAAGCGCAGACGAGAGGCCCACGGAAGAGGGTAGGAAGGGCGGCGAGGCGGTGCGCGCTCCACGGACTGGCGGGAGGGAGCCGGGGCGGAGGGGCGGCTCGCCGGCCAAGCAGAGCCCCCGAGTCCGGCTTGCAAAAGCGGAGGGGCCTGACGGACTGTGTTCCCACAGCAAGCGCGACTTAGCGTCTGGGAGGTCATAAGTTAACAGCTCTGCTCGGAAAGCGGGAAGGCTGGAGGACAAAGGGAGGGTGAGCTGCGGAGCCCCCGGACGACAGAGCTCAGTTTGGCGGGGAACAAAGGCGCTCGCCAGCGCCATCTCCCCCGCCCATCCCCCAGCCAAAATCCCAAAGGGAACCGGTTCCGGCCAGGGAAATTGCTCGCTCCGCGCAAACACCCAACTCTGTGCTTCTGCGGAGCCAAACCTCTGGCAGCGGATCTGACTCCCTCCCGCTGCCACAGGGCCCCTCCTGAAGTGGATCACCTAAGGAGAAGCGAGCTAAGCCTGCCCCCCCGCCGCCGTGCACCTTGCCTACCCACCCCAGCTAATACGCCAGATCCCCAGCATCACAAGCCTGGCAGTGTGCAAGTAGCCCAGACGGGCCACGCCACCCCACAGTGAATCCCACCCCTAGGAGGGGAAGAGAAGGCACACACCAGTCTGACTGTGGCCCCAGCGGTGGGCTGGGGGCAGACATCAGGACTGACTGCGGCCCCGCCCACCAACTCCAGTTATACACCACAGCACAGGGGAAGTGCCCTGCAGGTCCTCACCACACCAGGGACTATCCAAAATGACCAAGCGGAAGAATTCCCCTCAGAAGAATCTCCAGGAAATAACAACAGCTAATGAGCTGATCAAAAAGGATTTAAATAATATAACAGAAAGTGAATTTAGAATAATAGTCATAAAATTAATCGCTGGGCTGGAAAACAGTATACAGGACAGCAGAGAATCTCTTGCTACAGAGATCAAGGGACTAAGGAACAGTCACGAGGAGCTGAAAAACGCTTTAAAGGAAATGCAAAACAAAATGCAAACCACCACAGCTCGGATGGAAGAGGCAGAGGAGAGAATAGGTGAACTAGAAGATAAAGTTATGGAAAAAGAGGAAGCTGAGAAAAAGAGAGATAAAAAAATCCAGGAGTATGAGGGGAAAATTAGAGAACTAAGTGATACACTAAAAAGAAATAATATACGCATAATTGGTATCCCAGAGGAGGAAGAGAGAGGGAAAGGTGCTGAAGGGGTACTTGAAGAAATTATAGCTGAGAACTTCCCTGAACTGGGGAAGGAAAAAGGCATTGAAATCCAAGAGGCACAGAGAACTCCCTTCAGACGTAACTTGAATCGATCTTCTGCACGACATATCATAGTGAAACTGGCAAAATACAAGGATAGAGAGAAAATTCTGAAAGCAGCAAGGGGTAAACGTGCCCTCACATATAAAGGGAGACCTATAAGACTCGTGACTGATCTTTCTTTTGAAACTTGGCAGGCCAGAAAGACTTGGCACGAGATTTTCAGTGTGCTAGACAGCAAAAATACGCAGCCGAGAATCCTTTATCCAGCAAGTCTGTCATTTAGAATAGAAGGAGAGATAAAGGTCTTCCCAAACAAACAAAAACTGAAGGAATTTGTCACCACTAAACCAGCCCTACAAGAGATCCTAAGGGGGACCCTGTGAGACAAAGTACCAGAGACATCACTACAAGCATAAAACATACAGACATCACAATGACTCTAAACCCGTATCTTTCTATAATAACACTGAATGTAAATGGATTAAATGCGCCAACCAAAAGACATAGGGTATCAGAATGGATAACAAAACAAGACCCATCTATTTGCTGTCTACAAGAGACTCATTTTAGACCTGAAAACACCTTTAGATTCAGAGTGAGGGGATGGAGAACTATTTATCATGCTACTGGAAGCCAAAAGAAAGCTGGAGTAGCCATACTTATATCAGACAAACTAGACTTTAAATTAAAGGCTGTAACAAGAGATGAAGAAGGACATTATATAATAGTTACAGGGTCTATCCATCAGGAAGAGCTAACAATTATAAATGTCTATGCGCCGAATACCGGAGCCCCCAAATATATAAAACAATTACTCATAAACATAAGCAACCTTATTGATAAGAATGTGGTAATTGCTGGGGACTTTAATACCCCACTTACAGAAATGGATAGATCATCTAGACACACGGTCAATAAAGAAACAAGGGCCCTGAATGAGACATTGGATCAGATGGACTTGACAGATATATTTAGAACTCTGCATCCCAAAGCAACAGAATATACTTTCTTCTCGAGTGCACATGGAACATTCTCCAAGATAGATCATATACTAGGTCACAAAACAGCCCTTCATAAGTTTACAAGAATTGAAATTATACCATGCATACTTTCAGACCACAATGCTATGAAGCTTGAAATCAACCACAAGAAAAAGTCTGGAAAACCTCCAAAAGCGTGGAGGTTAAAGAACACCCTACTAACGAATGAGTGGGTCAACCAGGCAATTAGAGAAGAAATCAAAAAATATATGGAAACAAACGAAAATGAAAATACAACAATCCAAACGCTTTGGGACGCAGCGAAGGCAGTCCTGAGAGGAAAATACATTGCAATCCAGGCCTATCTCAAGAAACAAGAAAAATCCCAAATACAAAATCTAACAGCACACCTAAAGGAACTAGAAGCAGAACAGCAAAGGCAGCCTAAACCCAGCAGAAGAAGAGAAATAATAAAGATCAGAGCAGAAATAAACAATATAGAATCTAAAAAAACTGTAGAGCAGATCAACGAAACCAAGAGTTGGTTTTTTGAAAAAATAAACAAAATTGACAAACCTCTAGCCAGGCTTCTCAAAAAGAAAAGGGAGATGACCCAAATAGATAAAATCATGAATGAAAATGGAATGATTACAACCAATCCCTCAGAGATACAAACAATTATCAGGGAATACTATGAAAAATTATATGCCAACAAATTGGACAACCTGGAAGAAATGGACAAATTCCTGAACACCCACACTTTTCCAAAACTCAATCAGGAGGAAATAGAAAGCTTGAACAGACCCATAACCAGCGAAGAAATTGAATCGGTTATCAAAAATCTCCCAACAAATAAGAGTCCAGGACCAGATGGCTTCCCAGGGGAGTTCTACCAGACATTTAAAACAGAGATAATACCTATCCTTCTCAAGCTATTCCAAGAAATAGAAAGGGAAGGAAAACTTCCAGACTCATTCTAGGAAGCCAGTATTACTTTGATTCCTAAACCAGACAGAGACCCAGTAAAAAAAGAGAACTACAGGCCAATATCCCTGATGAATATGGATGCAAAAATTCTCAATAAGATACTAGCAAATCGAATTCAACAGCATATAAAAAGAATTATTCACCATGATCAAGTGGGATTCATTCCTGGGCTGCAGGGCTGGTTCAACATTCGCAAATCAATCAACGTGATACATCACATTAACAAAAAAAAAGAGAAGAACCATATGATCCTGTCAATCGATGCAGAAAAGGCCTTTGACAAAATCCAGCACCCTTTCTTAATAAAAACCCTTGAGAAAGTCGGGATAGAAGGAACATACTTAAAGATCATAAAAGCCATTTATGAAAAGCCCACAGCTAACATCATCCTCAACGGGGAAAAACTGAGAGCTTTTTCCCTGAGATCAGGAACACGACAGGGATGCCCACTCTCACCACTGTTGTTTAACATAGTGCTGGAAGTTCTAGCATCAGCAATCAGACAACAAAAGGAAATCAAAGGCATCAAAATTGGCAAAGATGAAGTCAAGCTTTCGCTTTTTGCAGATGACATGATATTATACATGGAAAATCCGATAGACTCCACCAAAAGTCTGCTAGAACTGATACATGAATTCAGCAAAGTTGCAGGATACAAAATCAATGTCCAGAAATCAGTTGCATTCTTATACACTAACAATGAAGCAACAGAAAGACAAATAAAGAAAATGATCCCATTCACAATTGCACCAAGAAGCATAAAATACCTAGGAATAAATCTAACCAAAGATGTAAAGGATCTGTATGCTGAAAACTATAGAAAGCTTATGAAGGAAATTGAAGAAGATTTAAAGAAATGGAAAGACATTCCCTGCTCATGGATTGGAAAAATAAATATTGTCAAAATGTCAATACTACCCAAAGCTATCTACACATTCAATGCAATCCCAATCAAAATTGCACCAGCATTCTTCTCAAAACTAGAACAAGCAATCCTAAAATTCATATGGAACCACAAAAGGCCCCGAATAGCCAAAGGAATTTTGAAGAAGAAGACCAAAGCAGGAGGCATCACAATCCCAGACTTTAGCCTCTACTACAAAGCTGTCATCATCAAGACAGCATGGTATTGGCACAAAAACAGACACACAGACCAATGGAATAGAATAGAAACCCCAGAACTAGACCCACAAACGTATGGCCAACTCATCTTTGACAAAGCAGGAAAGAACATCCAATGGAAAAAAGACAGCCTCTTTAACAAATGGTGCTGGGAGAACTGGACAGCAACATGCAGAAGGTTGAAACTAGACCACTTTCTCACACCATTTACAAAAATAAACTCAAAATGGATAAAGGACCTAAATGTGAGACAGGAAACCATCAGAACCTTAGAGGAGAAAGCAGGAAAAGACCTCTCTGACCTCAGCCGTAGCAATCTCTTACTCGACACATCCCCAAAGGCAAGGGAATTAAAAGCAAAAGTGAATTACTGGGACCTTATGAAGATAAAAAGCTTCTGCACAGCCAAGGAAACAACCAACAAAACTAAAAGGCAACCAACGGAATGGGAAAAGATATTTGCAAATGACATATCGGACAAAGGGCTAGTATCTAAAATCTATAAAGAGCTCACCAAACTCCACACCCGAAAAACAAATAACCCAGTGAAGAAATGGGCAGAAAACATGAATAGACACTTCTCTAAAGAAGACATCCAGATGGCCAACAGGCACATGAAAAGATGTTCAGCGTCGCTCCTTATCAGGGAAATACAAATCAAAACCACACTCAGGTATCACCTCACGCCAGTCAGAGTGGCCAAAATGAACAAATCAGGAGACTATAGATGCTGGAGAGGATGTGGAGAAACGGGAACCCTCTTGCACTGTTGGTGGGAATGCAAATTGGTGCAGCCGCTCTGGAAAGCAGTGTGGAGGTTCCTCAGAAAATTAAAAATAGACCTACCCTATGACCCAGCAATAGCACTGCTAGGAATTTATCCAAGGGATACAGGAGTACTGATGCATAGGGGCACTTGTACCCCAATGTTCATAGCAACACTCTCAACAATAGCCAAATTATGGAAAGAGCCTAAATGTCCATCAACTGATGAATGGATAAAGAAATTGTGGTTTATATACACAATGGAATACTACGTGGCAATGAGAAAAAATGAAATGTGGCCTTTTGTAGCAACGTGGATGGAACTGGAGAGTGTTATGCTAAGTGAAATAAGCCATACAGAGAAAGACAGATACCATATGGTTTCACTCTTATGTGGATCCTGAGAAACTTAACAGGAACCCATGGGGGAGGGGAAGGAAAAAAAAAAAAAAAAGAGGTTAGAGTGGGAGAGAGCCAAAGCATAAGAGACTATTAAAAACTGAGAACAAACTGAGGGTTGATGGGGGGTGGGAGGGAGGGGAGGGTGGGTGATGGGTATTGAGGAGGGCACCTTTTGGGATGAGCACTGGGTGTTGTATGGAAACCAATTTGTCAATAAATTTCATATATAAAAAAAAAATAAATTAAAAAAAAAAAAAAGAGTCTCTTATGGCTTGCCACCCTCTGTTTGAAACTATTTTTCCCCCTACCTTTCCCCCATGGTCTTCCATTAAGTTTCTCAAGTTCCACATATAATTGAAAACATATGATATCTTTCTCTAACTGACTTATTTCACTTAGCATAGTACACTCCAGTTCCATCCACGTAGTTGCAAATGGCAAGATTTCATTCTTACTGATTGCCATGTACTCCATTGTGTGTGTGTGTATATATATATATATATATATATACACACACACACACACACACACACACACACACACACACATATACATATATATACCAAATCTTCTTTCTCCATTCATCCATCAATGGACATTTGGGCTCTTTCCATACTTTGGCTATTGTCGATAGCACTGGTATAAACATTGCGATGCATGTGTCCCTTCGAAACAGCATGCCTGTAACCTTTGGATAAATACCTAGTAGTGCAATTGCTGGGTCCTAGGGTAGTTCTATTTTTAATTTTTTGAGGAACCTCCACACTGTTTTCCAGAGCGGCTGCATCAGTTTGCATTCCCACCAGCAGTGCAAGAGGGTTCCCGTTTCTCCACATTCTCACCAGCATCTACAGTCTCCTGATTTGTTCATTTTAGCCACTCTGACTGGCGTGAGGTGGTATCTCAGTGTGGTTTTGATATGTATTTCCCTGATGATGAGTGATGTTGAGCATCTTTTCATGTGTCTATTAGTCATCTGGATGTATTCTTTGGAAAAGTGTCTATTCATGTCTTCTGCCCATTTCTTCACCGGATTATCTGTTTTTTGGGTGTTGAGTTTGATAAGTTCTTTATAGATTTTGGATACTAACCCTTTATTTGATATGTCATTTGCAAATATCTTCTCCCATTCTGTCAGTTACCTATTAGTTTTGCTGATTGTTTTCTTCCCTGTACAGAAGCTTTTCATTTTGATGAGGTCCCAATAGTTCATTTTGCTTTTGTTTCCCTTGCCTCCAGAGAGTAAGGGAAGTTGTTGAGTAAGAAGGTGCTGCAGCCAAGGTCAAAGAGGTTTTTACCTGCTTTCTCCTCTAGGATTTTGATGCTTCCTATCTTACATTTAGGTCTTTCATCCATTTTGAGTTTATTTTTGTGTATGGTGTAAGAAAGTGGTCCAGGTTCATTTTTCTGCATGTTGCTGTCCAGTTTTTCCAGCACCATTGGCTAAAGAGACTGTCTTTTTTCCATTGGATACTCGTTCCTGCTTTGTCAAAGATTAGTTGGCCATACATTTGTGGGTCAAATTCTGGGTTCTCTATTCTATTCCATTGATCTATGTGTCTGTTTTGTGCCAATACCATTCTATCTTGATGATTACAGCTTTGTAGTAGAGGCTAAAGTCCAGGATTGTGATGCCTCCCACTTTGATTTTCTTTTTCAACATTACTTTGACTATTCAGGGTCTTTTCTGGTTCCATACAAATTTTAGGATTGCTTGTTCTATCTCTGTGAAGAATGCCAGTGCGATTTTGATTGAGATTGCATTGAATATGTAGATTGCTTTGGGTAGTATCGGCATTTCAACAATGTTTGTTCTTCTAATCCAGGAGCATGGAATCTTTTTCCATTTCTTTGTGTCTTCTTCAATTTATTTCATAAGTTTTCTATAGTTTTCAGCATACAGATCTTTTACCTCTTTGGTTAGGTTTATTCCTAGATATTTTATGGTTTTTTTGTGCAATTGTAAATGGGATCAATTTCTTGATTTCTCTTTCTGTTGCTTCATAATTGGTGTATAGGAATGCAATTGATTTCTGCGCATTGACTTTATATCCTGCAACTTTGCTGAGTTTATGGATCAGTTCTGGTAGTTTTTTGGTGGAATCTTTTGGGTTCTCCACATAGAGTATCATGTCATCTTCATAGATGACATAGTGAAAGTTTGACTTCCTTCTGGCCAATTTGGATGCCTTTTAATCCTTTGTGTTGTCTGATTGCTGAGGCTAAGACTTCCAATACTATGCTGAATAACAGTGGTGAGAGTGGACATCCTGCAGCCTCTCTCTTCCTTTTATTTCTCCACAGAAGGGGATCCCTCCCCTCTGTGCCTATGCCGTCTGTTTTATCTCTCCCAATTCAGTCACAAACCTATGGCCTGCCAAGTTGTCCCCGTGGGCCCCTAGAGATGTTTCTGTCACTGTGCAGCCTGGATTCCTGGAATTCCAAGTTTTCTGGCCTCAATATTGCTGTGTTCGAGGGACAAGGGAACTTCGGTTTCCCCTACTTTTCCACCATGTTGACTCACTCCCTCATAAACAGTGTTTTTAGAAGGGCAATGGAGTGCCAATGGATTTCTGTTGGCCTTTGGCTGATAGGCAATCAATCTGGTGTATGTGGTTCCACCCTAAAGCTTTGGGTGGAATTGCTAGGTAGATTTTTATGGTACTGAGACCCAAATTCTGTTAACTACTTACTAGCTTGAGGCTTGAAATTCAATTTCGTTTACTAATATGAATACACAATTTCTACGTAGCTGTAATTAAATGTTTGTGAGTCTACCCCACAGTTTATATGCAGAGAAATAATGGGATTTAATGGAATATTCTTGCTAGCTGCACTGATGACTGGGTGCAGTCTTTCTCAAAATTCAGTGTCCCTCTGCTAATGTTTTCCTTCCCTTATGTATCAGAAGTGAAGGCCTCTAGGGGGTTACTCTTTTGAGATGTATAAAGACCCAGGGAAACAAAGAAGGGTGGACAGCTTTATCAGTGATTAGATGACAGCTACACAAATATACTATGGCCTCCCTGTTTTTTATTTCAATGGAGATTTTAACATTTTGTATCTAACTGTAGAATTTTTGATGATGATGTAAGTTGTAACAATAAATGAAATTTTATTTGTTCATCACAAAGGTGAATAACTTTGAAATATAACCTCATAGTCTCTAATGGCCAGGTTTATAATTACTTAGTTACATTATTTGTTGATCAATTGACATAAGAAACGGTAAGACAATGCATAAATATTATCTGTAGGAACTTCTAGAAATATCTTCTTTCTTAAAGCTATGTATATCTAATAAAACTGAAACATTACAGAAGGTTAGCTTATAATTTGCTTTGTTTTTCCTTGTATCATTTCTTTTTGATTTTTGCTTTCCTGAGAAACCAAGTTATGAAAAAAACAGCAGTTGCACCCTCTTGCTCAGAACTCAGGTGTCATAGTTTAAAAGTATATATTTGGCTTGCACAGTGAAACCTTGGTTTGCAAGCATAATTCGTTCCAGAAACAGGCTTGTAATCCAAAGCACTTGTATATCAAAGTGAATTTCCCTGTAAGAAACAGTAGGAACTCAGATGATTCAGTCCACAACCCAAAAATATTCATATAAAAAATGATTATAATATTGTAATATAATATAAAATAGTAAAGAAAATACAAAATATAAAGAAAAATAAATGAATTCACATGCACTTACCTTTGAAAACCTTCCTGGCTAGTGTGAGAGAGACAAGAGAGAGGAAGATTCTTGTGTAGGACAACTTTCACTATCACTAAGAATCACTGCTATCTATTGGCTCAGTGGAATCTTTTTCTGCATGGGGGCCATTATATATGCTCGCATGGATGTTGACTACAGTAAAGTATTAATAAACTCTTGTCATACACTGTATTTGATGTAACTGGCAACAAGGCAGCAGAGGAAAGGGTTTAAATCTGCAGGCAGCCTGACCTAGAATGAAGCAAAGCATTCCTAATCTTACTCTTGTATGGAAAAGTAAAGGGCTGTCCATACGTGCTTTGAAGTGACCAAAAATACACTAGTGTCAGTGTGGGCACCTTCCAATGTTCTGAAAAATCACTGATTTCTGCCAAACACCTTGGTCTGAGACCCAGCATCTGAGCATGGGAGTTGATCACCCACAATCACACAGTGAGAAAGAGAGAGAGAGAGAGAAGAACCATTGGCTCAGTTGTGATCATGTGATGTTCAGCTTCACGTACTTACTACTCGTATTGCAAGACATCGCTCATTTATCAAGTTAAAATTTAGTAGAAATGTGTGCTTATCTTTTGAACACTTACAGAACAAGTTACTCGCAATCCAAGGATTTATGTAGTTAATATCCTCCAGGGATTATATTTTGTGTATTATTCAGGCTTATAATATGAGAAAAAATATTTCTATTTTTCTTTCATATCAGTCAAATCATGTTTCTCCCTTTCTGCCTTCCCAGAAGGGATGACCCATCTCACATGATGGGTAATCCTGCTTGATAATAAATACTATCTTTATTTAATATTACTATTTGACTTGCTTACCAAAAGAGTATAAGTAGGAATATTCAGTATCTTTACAGAACCAGCCATACACTTTCCATGTTATTTTGAGAGGCTCTTTTTTTTTTAAGTGTGGCACTATGGAAAGCCATCCTCCTTAGCATTTGCTCCACAAATATGCCAGGTTTTGTCCTGGCTCAAGCTCTTTGCAGTTCTCCCAGAGATCCAGATGGACCACCTCCCTCACTTCCTTTAGGTTCCTTTTTCAAAAATTTTCTTATAAGAAAGGCCTTTTGACCAAGTTATGGAAAACAGCAACCTTCCCCAAACCCATACTTCCTATTCTGTTCATGCATTTTTATGTTTCTTCATTTATTTACATGACATATTATGTTTCTCAGTGTTGTTTATTGTTTGTCTTCAACCACCAGAATGTAAGCTTTTTGAAGACAAGAAAGTTGCCTATTTTATTACTGCTTTATGTATACATTGTCTAGCATAAAGTCTGACACATAGTAGAGGCTCAATTAATAGTTTTTTAAATGAATAAACAAATTATTGAATCAGATATTTATTGTCAGACATTTATTATTTAATAATAATTCAAAAGATCTGTTGTCTGTCTTTGTGATGTTTACAGTCTAGTGGGCAAGAATGTGATGCCAGCTGCCCTTTCTCATGAGTGCAGTTTAGATGTGTTCCTGTAACTTCAATATGCAAATATTAATTGCTCCAAATCTCCAGAAAGCTCTATGTTTTACAATCACCCTGCCATAGCCCTCTGAGCCTTGATAGTAAGTTACAGTCAATTCTTGTTATTTACAGAAGTTATATTTTATAAAGTCACCATGAACAGTCAATGAGCAAATACTGAACCATTGTTCCTAAGGGATACAGGGTTAAGTTTCTGTAAGACTCGGACCACAATGTTTTCATCAACGGATCAAGAAATAACCTTGTTTTATGTGTGTTTCTCTTATTTAATATACACTGTTGATTCATCAGCATTTGGACTCATGGCCAAAAGCACTATAGCTCATACCTGAATAAAGCTTATCTAAAACATGTATTTTTCTCTAAAAGTCACATCACAGCCTTGTGGTAGGAGCATGAGACAGCACTTCAGCACTATGTTTGTGAACCATATTAAATAGTGATATCACCAGCAAAAAGGAAAAATAGAAAAAATATGGCACTAAATAGACTGTAAAAAAGACACTTGTTTATAGTATGAGAACTGAAATAAGAAGGCAGAGTGTCACCTTATTTGACCTCAGCTGGGAATGTGCTCATGGGATGACTCAGATTTTTTGCTGCTCAGCACATGTTCACAAATGACCACAACAGTGCCACAAATATTAATTTGGGAGGTTACAAATAAATTTTAGCAAGTAGGCAAATTTGCAAATACAGAATCTGCAAATAATTGGAATCAACTGTACTTAAAGGGTAAAGGAAAGTGAAGAATCTAAGATAGTTCTTAAGTATCTGGGCCAGATAGATGGTGGAGGATTAGCAATGTTAGTTTTGAAAGAAACTTGTGGAAGAAATTAATGTTAATTGGAGCTCTGGCTGCTTCCCCAGTGGAGTTTCTAAAACTTGAGCAAGAACCAATACTTGTGTATTTTAATAACACAACTGAAACTACAGAAAATAAAAAAAAAATGAAGCTATGTCTACAGAGAAAAAGGAAATCCAGTGTTTAAATAATTCATTTAATTTTGGCAAGACAACCGATTGCTGTGTTTTTGGCTCAGTCAGTTCTGGCCCTCTGATTTATTTCTTATTCTTTAGAAAATCTGGTGTGTTTCTCTACTTAAAAAAAACTTTTTAAAGAAATTTAAGTTATTTTAAATATGAAGTACAGAAAATAATATCATAATTCGTGTGCTGATTGGTCATCTGTTGCTACTCAACAAACCATCTCCAAAGATAGAGAGACTTAAAATAGTAACTGTGCTCATGATATGATGGATCAGGAAGAATTCTGGCCGAGCACAGAGGGGATCGCTTGTTTGAAAGTGCTTCGGCTTCTGTTATGGGGGCTTTTGAAAGCTGGAACAGTTTAGGTGGGGCTAAATGTCTGGGACCTCAATTACATCTTTCATCTGGGTTTCTCACTTCTCACATTACATCTTCTGGGCCTGTTGTGTCCAAGATGGTTTCTTCACTATTAGCTTGGTGCCTAGGCTAGGATAGTTGGGAACAGTAGGGGACCTCTTTTTCTCACTCCGTGCACATCATCTCCACATGACTAGCTTGGGTTTCCTCACAGTATGGTGATCTTAGAGTAGTCACGCTTCTGGTTTTTCCCCAAAGGGAACATCCCAAGAGACAAAAGTGGAAACTCAGTCTCTTACAACGTTGGCTTGAAAACAGATACAGTGTTATGTTCTCCATATTTTAATTGTTAAAGTAATCACAGAGCTCACCCAGAGTCAAGAGGAAGGGACAGAGACCCCCAGCCATTGAAGGGAAGAGTGTCAAAGAATTCACGCTCATTTTTAGTCCACTGTGTGTACCCACTGCTGAGATTTAATAGATGTAAGCATTTTCCCTTTGTCTTTATATCTTTCTCCTAAAGAAAGATAACATTACTGTTAAAGTGCAAGTCCTATTGCCCTATCACATCACTCCTTTCCCAAAGGTAATCATTTTCCTAAAGCTGTTGTATCTCAATCCCATGCATTGATACAATAAACAATATATGCTGGAGTTTTATGTGTTTTGAATTTGCACATATATGATGATTTATAGCTCAAGTCTATTTGCAACTTTCTCTTTTTACTAATCATTATGTTTTTGAGATGTATACATATTTGTAAATGTAGCTGTGGTTCATTTAAACTATTGAATAGAATTATTTTGTATGTATAAACTATCATTTATTTATCAATTTCACACACACACACACACACACACACACACACACACACTTTCTTTTATTTAAAAAAATGTTGCTGCAAACTCCTCGTACATACTTCCCCTTGGGTACAAGTGTAAGAATTTCTGTAGGACTACTCTGTCCAGTATGGAGCCATTTGCTACATGTGGCTATTGGACATTGGAAATTCAAGTTGAATGTGATCTAATTATAAAGTACATACAAGATTTTGAAGATTTAGTACAAAAATACATAAAATGCTTCAATACTTTTTTAATATTGATTATATATTGAGATGATAATGTTTTGAATACATTGAGTCAAATAAAAATATTAAAATTAATTTCCCATGTTTCTTTTTACTCTTTTAATGTGGCTACTAGAAAACTTAAAGTTATATACGTGGTTCACATTTGTATTTCTAATGGACAGACTTGTTCTAGGGGCATATGATTAAAAGAGTTTTTATCTTCAGCTTTATTAGCTATTGCCAAATTGTCCTCCCAAGTGGTTGCCCTAGTGTACTTCTGCCAAACAATGTGTTATAAGAGCTTCCATGGGGTACCTGGGTGCACTGACAGTGCAGAGCTTGCTTGGGATTCTCTGTCTCCCTGTCTCTCTGCGCGCCCCTCCCCCATGCTCACTCACACTCTCTCTCTCTCAAAGATAAATAAACATTAAAAAAGCAAAAATAGCTTCCATTTCTTATATCCTCTCCAACCCTTGTTATCAGACATCAATCTCTGCCAGGCTAGTGTGAAATGATATCTAATCATTGTTTTAATAAGAATTCCCCTGATTGCTAGTGGGGTTAAGAACTTTTTATATGTTTATTGATGATTTTCCTGTTAATGGTTTTGCCTTAATGTCCACTTTATGGTTTTTTAAAAATAATTTTTAAGGTATAATTGACATTATTATTAGTTTCAGATTATTAAAAAGAAACAATAATCTCAAAACAGGGTCACTTTTGCTAAGCCCCACCAACTCTTAATACTTAACTTAAATGCAGTTTTACCCTCTCCCAGGAATAGAAATTTTTTTTTAATTAAAAAAAATTTTTTAATGTTTATTTATTTTTGAGAGAGAGAGAGAGGGAAAGACAGAGCATGAGCTGGGGAGGGGTAGAGAGAGAGAGGGAGACACAGAATCCCAAGCAGGTTCCAGGCTCTGAGCTGTCAGCACAGAGCCCAACATGGGGCTTGAACCCACCAACCTTGAGATCATGACCTGAGCCAAAGTCAGATGCTTAACCAGCTGAGCCACCCAAGAGCCCCTCCCAGGAGCAGAATTTTTGAACCAGTCAGTCTGGAATTTTCTGACTAGCAGAAATCTGATTGTGTGCCTAATTTTTATTCCTTGTCCTGTATTTTTTGGTTGTTTTTGTAAGGTTTTCTCTTTGTTTTCAGTGTGTGCATAAACTTGGTTGCCAGCATTCTGGGAACTGAGGTGAGGGGTGGGTAATAGAGGGAAGGGATGTCTCACTGCCCAGCATGTAAACTTTCTTTTAATTCTCCTTTTTTCAGTATGTGCCTTCAGCAAGCCTGGTATCCCCTAGCCCAGAACGTTTCTGGTTTAATTTTCACTCTTCTGCCTAATGGGTTAAAGGTAGTTGTTTGGCTACTTGGGTGTTAGAAGAGTATTTGGGGGATTGAATCCTATCTTTTAAAGGCTTCCAACCAGTCCTTGTTCCTTCAGACCCTTTTAGTACCCCTGGTGCCCTCAATTCTGAGACTTCCAGGGGTTCAATGGCTTGAATTACCTTGCTTCTTTGTAGCTTCTCTTCCTCTCCACCAGTCTCCCTCTTACCACCAACACCAGAGATTTGGATTTATGTTATCTCCAACCCAATAACCAACCCAGTTGTCACTTGTAGATCTGAGTTCCAGCTTGTAAACTTTCTGTTGGCGCTTGTTATCTTTCCTCCTATTGTCTTGTCCTTACATGTTTAAGCCTTTTTAATTTCTTCACTTTCATTTTGTTGGGGTTTCAAGGAGTAGTCATAAATGCCTGTGTTAAATGTGCCATGTTTTAGTAGTTCTCAAGGACTATGAATTTTTTTCTTTCTAAAAGTTCTATTTAATGCCTTATAAAATTTCAAATTTTATATTGGAATATTATTTTCTTAGTATTTTGATAATATATGATTCTAATAATTTCAAACTTACTGGCTTTATAGTCTTACATTCTTTTTCTGACTGCTTTTTCATCTCAAGTCCTTGGGCTGTGTCTTTTTTGTGTGTCTTTTGGCACTCACTAGTGGCAGGTTGTTTCTCATGTTTGGTTATATTTTATTGTGGATTTGTTTGTTTTTTGATAAACACATGTGATGTGTGTTGATAGAGTGCCCCTCCACACTAGCTGTGTGTGCTCCACAAACAGGGAAGCACTTGCATGGGACAGTTTTAGTGTGGATTTCTTGGCACAGGAGTTCCTTTACCATAAGTGTTGTGCGATTTCAGTCCTGGGTTTGTGCAAGGCACAGAACCAGGGGTTTGATTTCTCAGAGACATGCTTTCCTACCCAGAGAGAATGGCTTCCTTGCCTGCTTCCTGCTTGTCTAGAGTGCAGTTTCACTGAGGGGTGGCCTTTTGAGATTCCTGTTTTTTTATGCAGGGATTTTAGTTCCAACCCCACCTGCCATGGGCCTGAAGAATTCATCTTCTATTGCTTCTTGAGATGTTAAAACAAAGAGGATTATGAAGATTAGTAAACACTCCCCAGAGCATTGCAGCATCTGCTTATGTAACCACTGTCCCAGTTTTCAGTTCCTGCTTCATTTCTGCACCTGGAATTTCTTCCTTTTCTGCAAGCTCAGATACACATTTACTTTTATTTGTTTTTGTGTTCTAAATGTCTATAGAAAGAATTCTCTATGTCTTCTTGGTCTACCATTTGACCACAACCCCACTTATTTGTTTTTCTCAAAAATACTAGTAGGTAGAAGTAAAAAATGCAAATGTGAAGATGAACAGAATGAGTATCCACTCAACACTGTAACCACCAAAACAAAGATGTCTCTTAAGCAAGGAAACATAAACTATTTTCTCAGAAAAAGAGTTAAAGAGAAGAGTACACTCAAAAGTGATAAGGAATCAGTTAAGAAATAGATTTTTAGATAAGCAGCAGTTCAGGCAACATATTATTAAAGGTCTCAATTTCATCTAGCATACTTCAAAACACAGGGGAAAACAATATTTATACTCTTTGTGTTACAAATCTATTAGCTTATTAATAAAAAGAATGTTACCATTCCCATTACTGTATTAAATTAAGTAAAAAACAAATTGGTTTGCATAAAATTTTATTAGAGAAGATATGTGAAAGTGTTAGACCTTGAATGTTCTGAAGAAATATTACCAAGTTTCTCTACCCCTCCTCTTTAAATTTAAGAATTATATTTTCATATTTTTATCTTGAAAATTTAACAACATAAAGATAGTTTATTTTGGCATTCTATGAACTTATAGAAGCTAAAATCTTCTGATGGGAAAAAATTAATATGACCAATCAAAGTGTTACTCTCCAAAACAAACAAAATACATGAGGGCAGAGATTTGGGGTAGAAATGATGTGTTAATTCTCTATTGCCACTGTGACTTATTACCATAGACTTAATGGCTGAAAGCAACATGAATTTATTGTTTTACAGTTCTGTTGGTTAGAAATCTGACATGGGTCTTACTAAACTAAAATCAAGATGTCAGCAGGACTGTATTTCTTTTTGTAGGCTCTAAGACTCCATTTCCTTGCCTTTTCCATTTTGTAAAGGCTGCCCACATTCCTTGGTTCATATCTGACTCCCCTACCTACATCCTCAAAGCCAGTAACATTGTATGTCTCTGACTATTCTTCCCTAGTTAATCTCCCTGTAACTCCCTTCTTCTGCCTCTCTTTTCTACCTTTAAGAACCCTTGTGGAGGTGCTTGGCTGGCTCTGTTGGTAGGGTGTAAGACTCTTGACCTCAGGATTGTGAGTTCAAACCCCACGTTGGGCATAGAGATTATTTAAAAAAAAAAAAAAAAAAGAAGAAGAAAGAAGAAAAAGAAGAAGGAAGAAGAAGAGGAGGAGGAAGAAGAACCCTTGTGATTGCATTGGGTCCACCTGGATAATTCAGGATAGTGTCTCTAGTTTAAGTTCAGTTGATTAGCAGCCTTAATTCCCCTTTACCATGTAGCCTAACATATTCACAGGTTCTGGGGTTTAGGATGTAGACATCTTTGAGGGGCCATTATGCTCCCTGAGATGGAAAATTACACTTTAGACAAGTTGAGTTTGAAGTCTCTATGGTATATACAAGTGAAATTTCTTATGTGTAGCTGTAAAGAGGAACCCGGAGCTTGGTAAAAAACAAATTACCTGGTGATACAGATTTTAGGAGGTACTGATATATTTCTAGTTGGAGCTATGGATGGGGAGGAGCTCAAGATGGAAGGGTGAATAGACTGATAAGAGAAGGAAGGGAAGGGAAGTAAGGGGAGGGTCAGGGAGGGAAAAGTCAAGGAGAGAAGGTATGGGAAGAGAAATAATAAAAAATATATAAAATAATAAAAAAGAAGATACATAATATATAAAAATACAAAACATAAAAATAAATTTTAAGTTTATAATAAAACATAAAAATAACAAAAAAAAAAGAGCAATAGATACACTTTTGAGGCCATGCTGAGACATTGAAGAAGTTCATTGATGCTTTTTATTTGATCAAAAAGTGACAGTTCAAGTCATTTGCTACCAAGCAAGGTGGCAAGGATCGTAAGGAGACTGCTGATGTTTGAAATGGTTACTGAGGACTGAAGGAAGGTGAGCTGACTAAAGTCTGTTTGCAAGACTTGCTGAGTTGTTTCTGGAGCTTAGCTGAACTTATTTCAATGTTGTGAAAGGATGAAAACAAATTTTCCAAGAAAGAACAGACATGCTTGATAATTATGGATCCGGCTAATCTAGACATCTCATGAAGACAAGAGCGTATATATAGGGCTACTCATGAGTTAGATCATGATTTGTGTCCTTGTTTTATAGGAAAAAAATATTCTGAATTATAAACAACAAACTATAAAACAAATTTGGCACTCGATCTACTGATGGTTCCTCTGTCTTTTAACGGCTTTTATTATCTGGTCCCATTATTATCTAACCTTGTTTTTGACTGTACTTCATATCTCCATGGTCTAGTTAGCCAGTTTTTTCACTGACTCAATACTTTACCTTTTGGACTTCACTTATGATCTTCTTTTTTCACTTGAAATACAGGCTGTCTTTCTAGTCCTTCTGCCAATAGCACTTAACCTGAAATGGTGTGTGCATGCCACACCATAATGGCTTCAGTCCATATTAATTTCTTTCTTCTTTGAATTACCATATCCCTTATAGCTGCACCACCACCTAAGGGAGTCATTAACTGTGAATTAACTTGCATCATTATCTATAGCTTCTCACGTGTTAGTTTTTTCAGCACTCCTATTCACTCATTCAGTTGATATTTTTATTATCTCCTATGTGCCAAGGACCTACATAAGGGGCTGAATATAATCATATTCAAAACAGAAGCAGGCATTATTTCTACTTTGAATCTCCCACATCACATAAAGTAGTGCAGAGTCCATAACTGGCACCTAATAACACATGCTATTGATTATCTTATGATGCAAGATACATATCCAGGCTATACTTGATGCTGGTGTTGAAGTCTGGAGTGAGAATCCAGGCCCCACTGTACTAGATATACTATAATGTGTGCTTTTACTTGAAAATCTATTGGCAGGACCCAGATGCTTTCTAGAGAACAAAGAGATGCTGAGTAGAAGACTGATTTTAGTCTTGGAATGTAAATGCTTCAGGTGATAGCAGACATTTGTCAGACTAATGAATGGGAGGGAACCAAAATACAGCCTGCAGAGTATTCTGAAATTATAGGTCACCATACTGAGAGAATACAGAAAGGAGCATTCTGGCTTTCCTGGAAACTGAAAGATACCCCAAGTCTACAGCAATTTGCAATAAATTTGAAGGTGCCTTGTTGAGCTGTCTTGTAAGTAGAAACAATATCATTTATGGAGGTCCTGGGACCTACTCAAGATGAAATTAAGCAGATTCAAAAACTACTTGCTTAGAATTTTTTGGATAAGGTGAGGGAAGGGGAGAATGGATCAGTGGACAAATCGACTCACATTGGTATCTTTAGATCTCTTCTCATGGTCAGAGTAGAGAAAATTTGTTCTGAGATCAATAGTTCTTTTTTCCTATGGACAAGATAACTTTGTTACATGTACGTGTGAGTGTATGTATGATGAATTTAAGTGTGTAGAGAATGCTGACTTTGAACTGATGTGAAAGTTAACTGACAGACAACTATAATTATGAGGCTGATAACCTAAAATTAGATATGACTATGGGATTAGACTTTTCACAATAAAATGAAAATGGAAAAAGGAAATGTAAAAGGAAAGAAAAAACAATGAGAAAGGAGAGAATGAGGAAGTTAAAAGAATAATCTTTTGTAGTTTGGTGGAAGCATCGGAATTTCTGTGGGAGTGGAAGCAGTGAGGCAGAAGAGGTCCAGGAATTGGTTAGGAGTGGTTGGTATAGCAGCCTGTAGAATTTGACCAAGACTTGGAAGATTTGGGAGAGATGAGTTCTAGTGTTCACTGGTGAAGAAAAGAAAGAGACTGTGGCCATAGAAGTATTTAGGAACAAGCCCAGGGCCTTAGGGACCTTCAGGAAGAGAAATTTCATCTCATACCTAAGGATGATTGTGTTGAACTTGACAGAAGAAGACCAGGACCTCATCATACTCTTGAGGAAAGTATTAGCATTGTTTTTATTTTCCAGGTGAGGAAGCTGATTCCTGGAATGAATCAGATGGAAAATTCAGGAATTGAACCTCACTTTTATTTATTTATTTTAAAGAAGTTTTTAATGTTTATTTATTTAATTTATTTTTTTAACTTAATTTTATTTTTTTTAATTTACATCCAAATTAGTTAGCATATAGTACAACAATGACCTCAAGAGTAGATTCCTTTATGCCCCTTACCCACTTGGTCCATCACTCCTCCCACACCCCTCCCAGTAACCCTCAGTTTGTTCTCCATATTTATGAGTCTCTTCTGTTTTGTCCCCCTCCCTGTTTTTATATTATTTTTGTTTCCCTTCCCTTATGTTCATCTGTTTTGTCTTGTAAAGTCCTCTTATGAGTGAAGTCATACGATATTTATCTTTCTCTGACTGACTAATTTCACTTAGCATAATAGCCTCTGGTTCCATCCACGTAGTTGCAAATGGCAAGACTTCATTCTTTTTGATTGCTGAGTAATACTCCATCATATAGATATATACCACATCTTCTTTATCCGTTCATCCATCGATAGACATTTGGGCTCTTTCCATACTTTGGCTATTGTCGATAGTGCTGCTATAAACATTGGGGTCCATGTGTCCCTTTGAAACAGCATACCTGTATCCCTTGGATAAATACCTAGTAGTGCAATTGCTGGGTCGTAGGGTAGTTCTATTTTTAGTTTTTTGCGGAACCTCCATACTGTTTTCCAGAGTGGCTACACCAGCTTGCCTTCCCACCAACAATGCAAAAGAGATCCTCTTTCTCTGCATTCTTGCCAACATCTATTGCCTGAGTTGTTCATGTTAGCCATTATGACAGGTGTAAGGTGGTATCTCATTGTGGTTTTGATTTGTATTTCCCTGGTGATGAGTGATGTTGAGCATTTTGTCATGTGTAGGTTGGCCATCTGGATGTCTTCTTTGGAGAAGTGTCTATTCATGTCTTCTGACCATTTCTTCACTGGATTATTTGTTTTTTGGGTGTTGAATTTGATAAATTCTTTGTAGATTTTGGATACTAATCCTTTATCTGATATGTTGTTTGCAAATTTCTTCTCCTATTCTGTCAGTTGCCTTTTAGTTTTGCTGATTGTTTCCTTCCCTGTGTAGAAGCTTTTTATTTTGATGAGTTCCCAATGTTTATTTATTTTTGAGAGACAGAGCATGAAAGGCAGAGGGGACAGGGAGAGAAGGAGATACAGAATCCAAAGCAGGCTCCAGGCTCTGAGCTGTCAACACAGAGCCCAACATAGGGCTCAAACTCACCAACTGTGAGTTCATGACCTGAGGCGAAGTCAGAGCCTTAAACAACTGAGCCACCCAGGTGCTCCTGAACCTCACTTTTAAAAATACACAAGCCCCTTTCTCTTTCTGTTGATAGATATGAATTCATGTAATATCCACAGGTAGGAAGAACAAGGAATTCTGAGTCAGATTATTCAACCTTCGCATCCCCAGTGATTTTATCTCCATCCAAGGCTTCACTTTCACCTCTTAAATTGGAGATGCTTAATATAAGTTTGACTTTTCTTCTGAGGTGCATATTTAAAGTTGTGACTGTCTATTGGGATCTCCACCTGGGTGACTTTCCTCTGAAGCACTGTTTCCTCATATCTCTGTTTTTCCTCACTAATGCTTTTTTTGTACCCAAGTTCAAAGGCTTAGAGTTGCCTTGCCTCCTCCCCATCCCTTATGCTTCACATGCAGTCCTATGAATTCTTTCTCTCAAAGTTTTTCAAAATTGTCCTTTCTTTATCTTCTCCTCCTTCTATCTTCCACCCCCTTACCTATAATTCTGATTGTCACTCCTGCTCTGGACAATTGTAAAATTCTTCATCTGGTATCCTTAATTGTGGCCTCTTCAACTTCCTTTAATTCCTCTTAAGTCTCATTGAGAAATTAATCACTGTAAAGGTTCAGCTTCAGACATATAGCTCTGCTGCTCAGAAACCTTTGATAGCTTCCCGTTGCTTCATAAATCAAGTACAAACTCACCAAATACAGTAAGCAATATTTATTGAACATTTACTATATTCTAGGCACAGACTGCAGCACATGGATTCTTTATTTAAAATTGAAAACAGTTCTATGAGGTAGGCCCTTCTATTGTGTCATTTTACAAAAAAGGCGGTTGAGGAACAGGGGTGCTAAGTAACTTGCTTAAGGTCACACAGCAAACAAGGAGGCCAGGGCTTAATTCCAGGCACCTGATTCTGGAGCCTATGCCTTATGTTGCTGTACCAACTTAGTTGCCACTTTTTAGCAGTGAAAACTAGGCTATTAGCAGACTAATTGAACACATCCTGTTCACAGATATATTTGGTGTCTCCTAAATGTTGTTTGTGAATTTTCTTCCTACCCAAATCCCAAACTACAAAATTCTTCTTATCCTTAAAGACCTATTCAAATTGTACTTCCTTCATGATGTCATTCACAAACCCTCCAACCAGATGTGATCTTAGACACCTTTGAATCTTAAGCTTCAAGTATTATAATCACTTGTTGACTTTATTGTTGCTAATTAAATCCCATTCTCTTCTAAGGCAGGAGCTCTTTTCTTACTCATGCATTGTGAAATGCATTAAGTTGGATGTTTTGATACAAAGATCCCAGAAAAAAAACTGTGATGCCTCAGGGTGTTATATTCTGTGCCTGTGTCTATATATTTATCTTCTTAATCAATGGACACTTTAAAACTACCCTGAATAGAATAGACATCTAGACCATAATGGGCTTCTGGCCAATGTAAACAGGTGATTACTAGGGGATGAATTTAATGTAAAATTGCTTGGCCCCCTCCTGGCTTTGGCTATCTGAGTCTAGTTTTAGTGGATTAAAAAAGAGAAAGTGCCTCACCAAACTAAATAATTTTCTTTTAATCATGAAGTCTCAGCAAATTGTTTTCAAAGCTCTTTCTAATCCCCCTAATTATATATAGGCTCCTCTTCAACTTTCTTCCTAGATTTTGTCATTCTTGGGTGACACATTGAAAGTTAACCTTCAGCACTGAGCCAAGTTTTATACTTCAGTTTACAATTTACTAAAAACTTAATTGATAAATAATGTTGACTGAAGTGGAAAATTGAGGAGCTATCTTAGTGATTCAGGCCCAAGCTAATTTTTTTCACTAGGAATATCCAAATAACCAAAGCAAAATATAAATAGGATCATTTGGATTCTGACACGCTCCTTGGAGCTCAAACACAGAAAATTTAAGAGCAATAGAGGCTCTACTTATTTGTTCATTCAACTAATATTGATAAAGTACCTACCATGTGGTAGGGACTTCACAAAGAGCCAGACATATATTGATGAAGATAAAATTTCAGGTCCTTGCTCTCCTCTGTTTACATCATTCATTCATTCTGTGTTGATTGTGAAACTTTGCTCACCCAAAGAGAGGACCAACTGGAAGCATTCTTTCAAAAAGGGTGTAGGTTCATTGGATAGATATGTAAAGGGTCATTAAGGGGGAAGTAGAGTTATTTAGGAACAGATCCCTCTCCCTGTGAGTAATAGCCTACCCTGTCCTCACCAATGACCATAACCTCCTTGCACAAAATTCCTCTGTGACATGACTGGACCTCTGTTAGACTGACTGGACCACTAGTTTATCTTAGTCTAGAAATGTTTATGTTCCCTTGTCCCTTTTTCTTGTTAAGAGAATGATTCAACTGTTATTTCAATACTCCACTCAAGTGTGCAACTAAACTTTCTAACCTTTAATTTGTGTGGTCATTCACAACACATCCATTGATTTTCTTTTTCAGTTTAACCAGTCTGCATGATGCTTATCCCCCCTAGAGTTAAGAGTATTGCAGGTTTCAGTTACTGTGTTTAAAATAATGTAAACACCTATCCTGAAGTTTTGGTTTGACAGTTTTTTAAAAATTACTTTTCTGTGTTCTGAGCTACACTTTCATTCAGGTGTCAGTAGGTGGCAGCACATTATTTTTTGTTCACTGGAGGAAAAAGGGGAAATCGATTTTTCAACAAACCCTGTTGTGGAAAGCCAGCCTTAGCTAGAACAAAGGCAAATAGTTTCCATATATAATCTTCATTATCTCATAAAAGTTTTCCTTTAATTCTATGCATTATTTTGTATTTGTTGTGCCTTTATTTCAAATTCTATTCACATTATCTCATCATTGGCACACAATTGTATGTACCAAATTAGCTTTATTTAGGTTTTGAGAAATTAGCCTTTTATAATTAAAGAGCCAGTTAAGGAATGAAAACCCTGAGTAATATGAACTTGTTCTGGAAAGCTGTCTCTGAGCAAATGTTGGACATTAGGGACCCAGGGGCTAGAGAAAAGTTGTCTTCTCTATGTCAGTTTTCAGGATTGTGGATGTACCTCCTTAGGGCAAAACAGATGGAAATAAAAATCACTAATCTATTATTTAGCTCTTTGGACCTTACCTCTTTCCAAGGATTTTGATCCATGCCAGTGCTTTTAGAGAAAAGGAACATATTTGCTGTTTAAAAAAACTCAATTTTGAAGGAATGTAAAACACATGCGTTTTAAAGCTAAAAGACTTCCAAACTTCAAAAAAATGTATAAGGACGAAGCAATCAGTTCAATTCAACAAATACTTACTGAATGCTTGTTCTAGGAAAGACTCAGTTTTGTCTCCTTTACTACTCACACAGAACACTTCTTTCTGACTCTTCTGGTCACCAAATGTGTGGGTTCTTTTCCCCATACCAAGCAATTCTCTGTGACACCAGGTAGGTGTTCTACAATTTAACTCAATTCTAACAATGTCTACCTGGAGATAGTGCCAGATTCCACAGGTTAAGGGCTCAGTCCCACAAGACTGCTCCCATTCTATTTCAGATGTCAATCACAAGTTCTGTCTGACTTGGCCACAAATCAGGGGGTCCCACAACCTCCTCTCAGGTTCAGTTAATTTGCTAGCGTGTCACACAGAACTCAGGGAAACACTTAAATGTTTACTAGTTCCAGATCAAGACAGACATAGGGTGAGGTCTGGGAGCGTCCCAACTGCAGAAGCTCTGTCCTCATGCTGGTGGGTGCTTCACCATTCAGGTCTACACCTGCAAGCTATCCAAACCTCTTATTACTGGGTTTTACAGAGGTTTTCTCATGTAGGCATGATCAATTACCAGCTCAATTTCCAGCTCCTCTCTTCTCTCAAGGATGTGGAGCAGGGCTGAAAAGTCTAAACTTCTAATCATGGGTTGGTGTTTCTGGTGACCAGCCCCCATCCAGGAGCCATCTGAGACATACCCAGAGTCACCTGATTACAACAAAAGATACTCCTCATGCTCTTTCAAGTTAGGAATTTATAAGGGTTTTAGGAGCTCTGTGCTAGAAACTGGGACCAATACATATATTTTCTATCATATCATAGTGCTCCTTTATTTAATTATCCAGCAAACATTTTTTGACTTTTGTTCTTTAAAGGGTATTATGCTGGCTGCTGTAGAAATACCAAATGAGTGTGACATACTTCCTGCCCTCTGGCAATTATTCTAAATCAGAGGGTAAGACATGTAATACAAACAAATATAAGGCACATGGGTATGTTCAGGGAACATTTGTTGAATTAATACATTGCCATAATAGTTGTTAAAAGGTGCTATGGGGCTTCCAAGGGGGGAAGTCGAGGAGACAGGTTAGGAAAAGGTATGTGGAAGATAGAGTTTCTGCCATGGCTTTGGAGGGTATATGCAATTAAGGATCAGTGAGGCAGAGGCTCTTGTAGGTGTTTGGAACACAAGGAGCAAAAAGCATACTGGGAAACAGCAGATAGTCCAGTGTGGCTGTAAAGTAGCTCAAGGCATCAGGCTCCCACTTAAAGAATCAGCAAGGCACACGGTGGTACATAATAACCCCCTGCCAATGCAGTTACTAAATCCAGAGTAAGGGACTAGATTAAGGGCCCTCCAGGGTGGCCTTTGGCATTCAGAGCCCTTATGAGGTAGGGACAAACCCCTTGTTCTTCCTTGTCAACCAAGTTAACAATTGGTAACAATTTTTCTTTCTTTGGAACACTGATGTTTTTTAAATGATAAATACTTAGTAAAAAATTCAAGCATTCTAAAAAGTACGAGTAAGAAAAAAAATACCTCAAATTTCATCACCTAGGAAATAGTCATTGTTAACATTAGATATCACTTCAGATCCCTTTCTTTGCAGATATGCAGGTGAAAGGCTGTCTGGCTAGGAATAGTTTTGCAAAAATGGGACTATAGTACATGCTAATTTTACATAAATTATTAAATTTAATTCTACTTGAATTTAAAAAGAAAAACAAGAAACTATGATCAAAATGAAGGAATTATGGAAACTTAGGTAAATGTTTCTTTAATTTTAGTTGCCTTAAAAAATAGATAATAAGGGTGTCTGGGTGGCTCAGTCAGTTAAACATCTGACTTTGGCTCAGGTCATGATCTCATGGTTTGCGGGTTCGAGCCCCACATCAGGCTCTGTGTTGATAGCTCAGAGCCTGGAGCCTGCTTCAGATTCTGTATCTTTCTCTCTTTCCGCCCCTCCCCTGCTGGTGCTCTGTCTCTCAAAAATGAATAAACACTAAATAAAATAAAATAAATAATAAAATAAAATAAAATAAATAATAAAATAAAATGAAATAAATTCATGCGGTACAAATTTCAAAAGCTGCATGTTAGTGAAAAGTCATGAAAATTCTCCCTTTCACTCTATCTCCCATCTATCCAGTGTTCTTCCCCAGAGGTATCCATGTTACCAATTTGTTGTCCACCTTTTCAGAATTCAGTGTTTTTAAAATTTCTTTACCACAAAAATATTAGTTCCTAAAATTAAGGAAAACTGATTGTAAGAGATTTATAAAAGATTACAAAAGGCCATAAAATTTTGGAGCTATTATGTTTTAATAATTTTAATAATTTATCTATTTTTTGTCACACAAAAAATAACCATGGTAGAACTGTGATGTGACATAAAGTAGGTGTTTGGGGTACCACTTCATGGTGCAATTTTGAAGGTGCTAAACACTATCCTCAGTTTAATAACCAGCTCTTTCCAGCTTCAGTGTTTGAAATTTGCATGCAAGACCGTCCTTCTATTAAGGTTTGGAATATCCCACTTGCAGTGCCTGGCACCATCTGCAGTGCTGATGTATTCCATTCCGGGTATCAGTGTCCCTAGTTCACGTCTGTCCAGTTAGATTAAGATCGTGGAGTAAAGGGATGCATAAGAGATAATGAAGTTTGGTGGTAGAGGAGAGGGTCAAGAAGTGCCAAAATATATTGAGTTGCCCATGAGGGTGGTATTGTGGGGTGCACTGTAGGGTTCCAAGCTGTCTAGGAAGCCACTCGAGGGCACTGGAGGACTATGGAGAACTTGGGAACTGATGTGGCCAGTGGCCTATATTCTTTGTATATGTTATTTTGTTAAATCTCACAACAACCTTCTGTGAGCCAAGTGTTGTTTTCTATTTCAAAGAGAAAAAAAACTGAGGCTCTGATAACTTAATTTGTCCAAGAGCACATCATTAGAAAGTGGTGATGCCAGGGTGTCGTTGGAGGCTTCTGAACACCAATCCAGAACTTTCCTACTTTCCCACATCACCTTCTGCTGGGCAGTTTGACTTTGCTCATATTTTATATTTTATATTTAATTAAAAATTCATCTCATGTGGGCTGTCTGGGTAGCTCAGTTGGCTAAGGATCCAACTCTTGTTTTCAGCTCAGGCCATATCTCACGGTTCATGAGTTGAGCCCCACGTCTGGCTCTGCACGACAGTGTGGAGTCTGCTTGGGATTCTCTCTCTCTCTCTGACTCTCTCTGCCCCTCCCCAGCTTGCACAAGTGCATACACATTTGCTTTCTCTCTCACACTCTCTCTCTCTCTAAAAAAAAAAAAAACAAAAAAAAAACCTTTAAAAACATCTCATGATAAATTAGTGCAGATCCTATACATTTTGTAAATGCCAAAGGTAAAAAACCAAACCTACTCTGGTTACTCTAGTTACTCTAGTTTCTTCTCCTTTCAGTGTCTCTGATCTCCTTCTTAGTCAGGTTTCTGGAAAGAGCTACCCCCATATTTGGCCACCACTTCCTCACTTTCATTCATTCTTCACTCCCTCCAACTTTATCCCCACCGGCCACTGAAGGTGCTAGTGCTTGGGCCACCAAGGGCCTTACACCAGTGAGAGGAGTTTTATTGGAACCTTCAAGAGCTTTCAACATGATAGGTCAATGCTTTTTAACAATGGCTACATATTAGAATCACTCACAGAGCATTAAAAATATATATATCCAGGTCTCAGATATTTTCCCTGAGAAAAAGATTTCCTGAGACTGTGGTTCAATTGGTCTAGGGTGGAACTTTATTAACAATGGGCAGTACTCAGGGGCTTTAAGTAGGATAGTAACATAATTTGATGACTTGAACTAGGATTGTAGCCTTGGGGATGGGGAAAAGTAAGATGCATTTGAGAATAGATTCAATAGAATTCAGTGACTGATTGGATGAGGGGAGAGGCAGGTGTCAAGATGATTCATACATTTCTGGCATATGTGATTGGTGGTTGGTGGGACCATTTACTAGGATGCAGAACTCAGGAGAGGACGCAGATAGGAGAGAGTGGCAGATGGGGCTCGAGAGCTCAGTATTGCCATGTTAAGTCAGGCATGTTCATACCTATACTCAGGTAGAGACTGAAGCACATAGTTGAATATTTGGATCTGGAGGTGAGAAGGGAGTCAGACATTGTCAGCATTGGTAAAAAATAAGACAACAGTCTCGAAATGGAGTTGCTTATATTATGCCTCACCTCACCAAACCAAGATTTAACTTAATTATAGTTTCAGCTCTCCCAGAAATAGAATCTTAAGCCAGTCAATCAGGAATTGCCTGATCTTCACTACTTAGGTAATTGGCCTGATGGACCCCTGCCATATCCAAAAGGAAAGTAAACTTGTAACAACCAATCTGCTTTTTGTCTAGTATTACTTTCTTGTTTCTTCTCTATTCTGCCTCTAAAAAGTCTTTCATTTTGCACAACTCCTCAGAGCTCCTTTCTGTCTTCTAGATTGGATGGTGCTCAACTCATGAATCATTGAATAAGGCCAATAAGGTCTTTAAAATATATTTGACTTCAGGGGCACCTGTGTGGCTCAGCCGGTTAAGCATCCAACTTCAGCTCAGGTCATGATCTCACAGTCCGTGAGTTCGAGCCCCACGTTGGGCTCTGTGCTGACACCTCAGAACCTGGAGCCTGCTTCAGAATCTGTGTCTCCCTCTCTCTCTGCCCCTCCCCTGCTCATGCTCTGTCTCTGTCTCAAAAATAAAAACATTAAAAAATTTTTTTTAATGTATTTGATTTTTGGGGGATGCCTGGGTGGCTCAGTTGGTTGAGTGTCCAACTTCAGTTCAGGTCATGATCTCGTGGTCAGTGAGTTTGAGCCCCGTGTTGCGTTCTGTGCTGACAGCTCAGAGCCTGGAGCCTGCTTTGGATTCTGTGTCTCCCTCTCTCTCTATGCCCCTCCCCTACTTGTGCTCTGTCTGTCTGTCTCTTCTCAAAAATAAACATTAAAAATTTTTTAGTATATTTGATTTTTTAACAGCATATAAGATTGTATAAGGCCATGGGTGGATGAAATCTTAAATGGAAAGAATAGAAGAGAAGAGAGAACAGGGGCAAATCCTGTAGAGTTCTTTCATATAGAAATCAGTATAGAAAGCAGATCCAGTAAAAGAGACCATGAAAAGAAGTGGACAGTGAAGTACAAGGAAAACTGAGAGTGTGGCTGCCTAACATCGAAGAGAGGAAGAAATCAAAGAGGGGGAAATTTATGTGTGTAGTTGTTCTCTGCTTGCCTGAACATTAGAATGAACTGGGGAGGCTTTTCTTCCTGCCTCCCTATGCCTCAGCTATCTCCTGGCTAACACTTTTAATCCTTAGAGTCCTGGCTTCAAGGTCCTGCTCTCCAAGCCCCATTATCAAAATAGTCCTCCTGTCTGCTCTCTCATACTGTCTGTGTGCTTTCTCTTCTCAGCACTAAACAGGATTTGTAATAATAAATTTACTTGTGTGATATTTGTTTAAAGATGGTTCCTCTACCAGAAAGTAAACGTTGTATGAAAGAGCAGGAATCATGTTGTTTTGTTCACCTCTCTATTATCAGGGCTTTGCATGTACATGGCATGTAGGAGGTGCTTAATAAATGCTTCGTGAGTAAATGCTTATGGAAACAAGTGGAGACTCTGCTTGTTTGTTTGTTTGTTTGTTTGTTTTACCTTTACCAAACCATCTATTTTATTACAGAATTTGAGTCATGCTAGACAGAATTTTAACCCAGAAATCTTCTACTTCATTAATTTAGAAGTTTTTTAACTGATTCATATTTCAGGATCCTTCCTTCTTTCTTTTCTCTTCTCTTTCCTTTCCTTTCCTTTCCTTTCCCCTTCCTTCCTTCCTTCCATCCTTCCTTGACAAGCCAGGTGACACCTTTATTACTGTGGGGGTTGGAGGAGTAGTCTCTGGGGCTCTTGGTGGGTGGGTCTGCTTCCTCCTCACTGTCACTGGCTACTGGCTGCACAGATGATGCCCATTCTGCAGATGGCTGTGGTTTGCAGATGGGGAGCAGTACTTGTTCTTGTGGATCATGTGCCAGATGCTGCTGAGGGTGTCCTGGGTGTTCTGGTTGATGGTAATCCCCAAGTAGGAGGTGGCCAGCTTTCACTGGCCAGATCTCTACTTCATGACCACTAGGGGCACCTTTGCCCTAGGCTGCTAGCTCTTCGCCCACAGTCTTGTGGTGTATCACACCTGTTAGTAGCAGCAATTGAGAGTCTCCAGATTGCTGTGTTTGGTGCTATGTGTCTGCTTGTTCCTCTTGACTGGAAAGTGAGAGCAGTTCCCCATGAACAGCTGTTGTAGAGACTTGGATGTGGAGGCAGCTCTTCTTGCTTAGGCAGTGGGAGCTGGAGAGAGCAGGGTTTCTTCTTTAGAGAAGAAAAAAAAGTATGCTTATAGTTGTCACTCCATTGACTTTGTGCATAATTTGGGGAATAGGGAATATACAGAAAAGAGTTGACATATTCCACTATTTGCGTAATCAACACACCTTTCTCTTTCATCAGATACTTTATTAATAACGTTAATTATAAAGAAAACTACTGTTTTTCATTTACATTATATACAGTACTCTCTGAACACTTCCGATACCCAATGCGTCTGGGATTTTCTTTACACCAAGCATACTGCAACACCAACCAGCTAGGTGTCCTGCAATTTAACTCAATTCTGATACTACCTGATGAGGGAGCATAAGGCAAGCTGAGGGCAAAATACAAGCTAGCACTCCTGATCCCCAGGTGGGATATGTGTGATATTCCTCAGGTACTCCTGGTTGCCCAAGAACAAAGGAAAGGAAAGGGAACAAATGGTTAACTGATAGAGATCACAGTCATACAGGACATGGGTCTCAATCAGTTTACAAATATCTTAGTAAATTACAAGAAAAAAGGCAATCTTATCAATAGCCTAATCTCCAGAAACCTATAGACTCAGTTTCCTGGAGTTCCTAGTATTACCCTCCCCTTCATAGTGATGTGGGGAATGAAGGCAAGAAGGAAAAGAGGGTAAAATTAAACATCCCATTAACAGATACTTGAGGCAGGCAGATTAGAACAGTTCTCTAGGAACTCCCTACTGTCTTAATGCTAATGCTTTGCTAGAGGGAAAAACAACCTTAGCTTGACAATAGCTAGGCCTTCAGTTACCCTGTAAATCTTCTTTAGCATATGAAAATCCCTTTGGAAGCTTCCCCTTGACTTTACCTCCCCCAATTCCCAAGTATATAATCAGTATCTCCTTGTGGTCCTGGGCAGCTCTTTCTGCCTATGGGTCCTGTCCCCGAGCTTTAATAAAATCACCTTTTTACATCAAAGACGTCTTCAAGAATTCTTTCTTCATGGTCAGCTCCGAACCTCACCATCACCCCAAAACCTCATCACTACCTATCTGAAAATATCATCAGATGCCACAGGTTAAAGGCTGTCTCACAGGACTGCTTCCCCCACCCCTCACCGCTACTGCCCACTCCTACTTTAGATGCCAATTTTAAGTCCAATTTTCGTGATGTTGGGCAGTGGCAGCAAGCCGGGGCTCCCGGTCAAAAGAATACAATCACAAGGGTAAACAACTGATAGACTTATAACCACTTTGTATTCATACAACCATTTTGTCTTTCACTTTCAGTACAGTATTCAATAAACTGCATGAGTTATTCAACACTTTATTATAAAATAGATGTGGCGTTAGATGATTTTGCCCAATGTAGGCTAATGTAAGTGTTCTGAGCATATTTAGGCTAGGATAGGCTAAGCTATGACATTTGGTAGGTTAGACATTTTAAATGCATTTTTGACTTATGCTACCCTTCAACTTAATGATGGTTTTATTGGGACATAACCCCATCACAAGTCAAGGAAGATCTGCATTTGTTTTTTATTATAAGTTTATTTATTTATTTTGAGGGTGAGAGAGATCAGGGGAGGGGCAGAGAGAGGAGTGAGAATCTTAAGCAGTCTCCACACCCAGCACAGAGCCTGACGCAAGGCTCAATTCTACGACCCTGAGATCACGACCTGAGCTGAAATCAAGAGTCAGACACTCAACCGACTGAGCCACCCAGGTGCCCTATTTTTTATTACAAATCACAATATCACAGGTGCGCCTGGGTGGCTCAGTTGGTTAAGTGTCCAGCTTCAGCTCAGATCATGATCTCAAAGTTCATGGTTTCCGACTGTGTGCTATCAGTTCAGAGCCTGAAGCCTGCTTCAGATTCTGTGTCTCCCTCTCTCTCTACCCCTCCTCCGCTCACTCTGTCTCTCGTTCTCTCAAAAATAAACAAACATTTAAAAAATAAATAAATAAATCACAGTATCACAGAATGAGTTCTGGAGACTTAACACCTACACCCAAGAACATCATTTCCGTAGCGGAGAGTCAGAGGATTTAGGGCCATCTATTATACTTTGCTATGCATTAGGTGCTTTCCATCTCATATGTGGTTTATTCCTTTTAGCATTTATGGAAGGTAAGCCTCATCATCCCCATTTTGCAGATGACAGACAAAAACTGATGATCAAAGGATTACCTAACCTGCTAGGGTGTGAGATAGCAGGCCCACAGGATCATATATCTCACACAGTAGCAGGCTTTGCCAATAGTTTCAAAGATACAAATAACTTCAAGGCACTGATGAAGCAGGGAGAAGTCTGGGACCCAACAACACAGCTCCCAGGGCATTTCCTGCTGCACTGGCTCTAGTTTTGGCCCTAAGTAACAAATAGGATCTCTACATGATGTGCTCAGTCACATCGCTTCACCCAGAAGAGAGCCGTTTCTTTCATGACACATCTCCATGTTATACTCCAATAGTTAAATGGATTACATGACATTTTTTAGGGAGGAAAATTACATAAGTTATAGATCTGATTACCATAGTAGTCAATCTTAAACAGATCAAGCTCATCCTGCCCACAGCATTCCATAGATAAGGATTCTCCCACTACAAACAGTGCTGGTGTGTTTGCTTAGATGTCTGTGTTACATGCTTACAAGGAAGTTTGACCAAATTATCTTCTTTCTTTCCTAGTGGCATTTCCTCAGGAAAGAGAAAGAGTGTGTTACAGGCCTGCTGTTAACCACCTTGCCAAGGTGGCAACACCAGTAAATGCCAGAGCTAGCATTCAAACCCAGTTCTGTCACTTGCAAGCCCGTTCTTTCCAAGGCAACATACTTTCTCTAGACTTCAGGAGGACCTAGCTTTGGAACTTCACAAGTATTCATACTTCTTAATGTGTCTCCACTCTTAATTTTCACGAACATTGCCACAAATAGTCCTTCATAGGGTTGTTTCTGCTGCTACTTACTGACAACCAGTCTGATTTGTAGAAGAGAGAAGAGAGAGACCAAAAAAAAAAAAAAAAAAAAAAAAAAAAAAAAATGATGTAGAGAAGAAGGGAAGGACAATTAAACTTATTTTATTTGAACTGGATGTTGAAGTGGGTGATTCTTCTTTAACATATAGCTGGATAATAAGTATTCTAGTCACTTTATTAGTTTCCATAGATGATAAAGTGGTTGTTTGTTTATGAAAGCACAATAATCATTGGCATTTAATTTTCAGGATATAACAGAAACTCCTCGTACTCCTCATTATAGATAATGGTGTGTTATAGCCAGTTAATACCAGTTTCTGAGAGCCCATTGTGAGCAGTGATGTCACTCACAGTGGCAGCTTGAAATGGGCCATTTTAGCAGTATTCACACCACAGAAGGGATCAAGTATGAAAACCAGGACTTCCTCCCCACCCATCCACCCCCAATGCCAAAAGCTGGTTGTTGAATGTTTACCAGCACATCAGTATTCATGGATAGATATTCAAGGCTTTCCCATTCTTGTATTCAGGTTTAATCTGTTGCCAGCATTAGAAAGTCAAATGGAGAATCAAAATATTAACTATAATAGATAATTAAAGTTTAAATGTATTGGATTTTCAGGGAAGGGCAATAAATAATATCCCTCTCTTTGCCTCCTGAGTTTGGAACTGACCGAGGGATAGAAGACCAATATCTCAACTTAATTACTAAGAAACCAGATTAGAGGCCACAGCATAGCTCTGTGCCCATGTGGGCTTCCTAACTCCTTGTCTCTACACTGAGTTCACACATCCTGTTGCAGGCAGGACGGGGCCATCACAGACTATAAGGCCCCCTCCACTTCCTGAATGTTTGAGCTAAGAGTGTGTTTATCCCCAGGTCAGGACATTCAGAGCCACGGAGAGACTGAAAGAAAGAGACAGACAGAAACTGCCCCTGCGACCTCAGGTCCTGCTTCCCAGGTGTTGCAGTCACACTCTTTGGGTGAGTCACTTCTCTTCCCTTGGGTGGGGACAATGACAGGAATGGAAGGGAGGGCGGAAGCTCCTACTGTCTGGGCCAAGGCAGGAACTTGAGTTGTGGAAGAGAATATATTTTATTTTAATCCCCTTTCTTATACCATTTAGTAAAATCAGACATTGATCATACATCAGACATTTCACTCTGGAATGCTGTTGAACTGAACAATTGAGGTGAAAGGGTGGGGAGGTTTTCATATCTCTTTTATGAAAAGTAGTGGTGGTTACCGTGGTGTATTTTACCTACAGAGGTACTTAAAATATATGGTAGGTAGCTTTGATTTCTCTTTCTCCTTTTTAAAAAGTTGTTAACAAAGTGGTGCCTGGCTGACTCCGTTGGTGGAGCATGCAATTCTGGGTTGTGAGTTCCAGCCCCAAGTTGGGTATAGAGATTACTTAAGCATAAAATCTTAAAAAGAAAGTTAACAAAGATTCTCAACTTATGTCTTTCAATGTTAAAATATCAGACCCCTTTGAGCATTTTCATCAAGCAACCAGTTAATTCATTGAAAAAGAGATAATCAGACCAAGCATTTATTTAAATGACTTATTGTTTATCTGAATTGCCTCACTGCTTAAGAGAATTGACCTCAGTTCTGTCGGGGTTGTTAATCCAGCAGCCCTGTGGATACAGACAGCCTCTTTTTCTCTGTCAAATCACAACATAATAAAGTTTTGTCTACATTTCCAGTTTTGTGTGGAAATGTTTGAAAGAATCCACAATCCAGCGTTTTTTGTTTTTGTTTTTGTTTTTTTAATTGTGAGTAAGATACGTTATCCTTTGTGCTGAGCATTTTATTTTATTTTGGGGGCCTATGATAATTTCAGGCCTTTGTATGTCTCCTGGCTTTTCCTTATGGTCCAATGAGGTCAAATTACCAAATGGAATATCTTTATATTAGACTCATCTAACAAACATGTCCTTTAAAGCATGGCTGTTAATCTAAGAAGCATGTACTATTTGACAGGCTGATTTGGGGGATCTCTAGATTACATTAAAATCCAACCTAGGCTGGTGATGACTTGGCTGTAGACATCTGCAGACTATTTTCTCATCCACGGGAGATGAGGTGGTCCTGTCTCAGTGCCACAGGGCCTCAGAGCTGGTACCAAGTGGCACCATTGTTGGAAGGCCCAGTGGGAGGCCAGAGACAGGGTAGTCATCACTGGGCTACATCTCTGCGGCCGGGTGAGGAAACACTGGTACACCATTGTAAGGCTTGTTGTCCTGCGCATGTGGCCCCCAAATGAACAGTACCAGGGCACCTCAGCTCTGGCATGAAAGGCAAACTCAAGCCCACACATCACTTAGGAGAATCAGTGCATTTTGTCTTTGATTTGTTTGATGGACTTCGTTTTAGGAAATGTCTCATTTCCCAAGTCCCACTGAAAAAGTATCATATTGATTACAAAATTTTGGAGAGATTATTATTAGTAATGTGATTTTGCTACAGTAGCCTTATTATAGAAATACCTTTTTAAGATGTTTATTGGAAATAATAGACTCTGGTTTGCATATAACTTACATTAAATTGATATGTTATCCATTTATAGTAAAAAATCATAAATGCCTCTTCACATCCTAATGCTCCTTCCCATACAGAATCCTTGAGCACCATTTCTCTTGAACTTAATCCTCCTCAGGCTCTCTGTCCTCTTCACTTCCAAGACAAAAAAAAAATCATTTGTAGGCAGGGCTGTGATTATACATATGAAACAATGACATTTCAGAGATGATACAAAGATGAATAGACTATTAAACCCCACATTTTGGTGAGGTTGTGGTTAGAATTCCAGCTGATATTGTTGTCATCTTTTTATGACATGCTTATTAAATAAGATACATTGTAATTTATAAAAAAGTTTTAAATGATTATTATTGAAGACAGATTGTTGACAGTTATTTAAATGACTGAAATTCTTCTGATTTGTAGACTTATGGCATCATTTTGAATTCTCCTTTGTCACTTATTCAACAAATATTTTATGCCCCAGATCACACTGGGTATTAGGAATATAGGAAGGTATTTGTGGACCAAGAGACTTGGGTTTATCTCCTCCCTTATGGTAGCTCACAGTCTAGAAGTGAAAATAAACAAGGGAGGAGTTACAATACTCAATTGTAATGGTAAAACAAGAGCAGAGTAGCCATCCTAGTTAGGTTGAAACTGAGGTTTGGCTAAGTTTAAAGTATGAAACAAACCAACGTTTCTTTCCTTCAGAATCTACTTTATCTGCACAAAAGAGTGGATAAGAACTTGGAAATGTGTTTAAAATTCAATGTAGATATATTCAAACATATTTGATACGTGTGTGTGTGTGTGTGTGTGTGTGTGCGCGCGCGCGCGCACACGCTACATTTGAAGTGTGTCAGGGGACATGATACAGTCACATTGCAGGAAGGTTGACTCTGGTATGATGACCCAAATTTAGCAAGAGGACTGACTGAGGGATGGAGAGAAGTTTTTGCTTCATATATGGTGTGGCAATGGGCTCTGTACTCATTTAACCTTTTCTAGCGTCCCTGAATCTCTGTGTGTGAATTAAAATTCCTCTTGTTTTGAAGTTCAAGTAGCTCTCCACAGTGGGACCCTCCAAATAACCTACAACAGAGAATAAAGTACATCTCCTTCACTTTGTGAAGGAGCACAGTGAAGATGTCTAGCATTAGTAGTCAAGGCAATGCTCAGTAATCTGAATCACAGTAGGGACCATGCAGAGCTTGGAATGACTGAGGCCAGTGGTTCTGAATGGCTTGGATTACCAGAGCGAGCAGACACAGCCATATGCCATCACACACCTTCTCCATGGTATTTCTCTAGTTTTGCACCTTTCAACATTGTCTAAGATCCCTCACAAATATTGCATGAAATGGTATCATAGAGACGAGTGCAAATGGAGACCCAGACTGATTCTTAAGTGTATTGAAAGACCCTCCTTGGAAACCCCCATAAACTCCCAAAGGATCTCACAGTGGTGTTCCTTTATGAACTGGTAGTGGGTTAGCACAATCAGGATTCAGTATGAATATTAATGAATCCTCTATTCACAAACTGGGAAGAACTCTTAATGTAAACCTAAATCAAATTCTTGTTTTTGTTAGCTTCCTTTCCCAGTTCCAGTCCAATTCTGCCTAGATGCCCTTTATACTGGATCCACTAGTTACTTAGTTATCTTAATTCTCTTTCAAATTGGAATCCTAAATAGATAAAGCCAGGATTCATTGTCTTGATATACACATATCATTGCCTGTGGAAAGCAGGGGAGGTACAATGTCAGTGGCATTTTTAAAGAGGACCATCCTTAGCCTCATCACTGATTCGAAGACGTAGTTCCTCTTTGATAGGTGAAACAAGGCACTTCCCTCTTGTAGGCTGCTCATCTTGTACAACATCAGACATTGTCAATTATGAAAGCAATTCCCCAGTCCAGGAACAGTATTTTGGAATTCATTCTAAAGAAATAAATCACTTAACAGACAAATGGGAACAAAAGGGAAAAGGACCAAGATTTCATATTTTACAATGTTTTCTTCACAATTATATGATATGTGTCTTCATTTTTAGGGTGATAAGAGGGCACTAATGAGAAAGAAAATCAAATATGACACACAAAAACCAAGCTTGTGTTTGCCAAATATAAAGAAGATTTGAACTGTGAAATATTAATTAAGTTGTGTTATTATGTAATCACTCCTTATTTGAAAATAGGTAAAATTACTTTTAAATTGTCAGAGGTACTTAAAGGAATATGCTACCATATATTTAGATGTATATGCATCTTTTAAAATAAAAAAGAGATCTGAGGCCAAGTTTTCCTTTAACGTGTTTTACCAACAATTGGTACATGTGAATTAATAGGTACTCGGAGAGTTTAGAAATCCTCTGCCTCATTAGGGTAACTGCCCTTTTCCCTACAATTAAACATTTATAGAAGTCCCTTTGTTTAGGAGCTACAATACATAGAATGAGCAAGCTTTTATGCTTTGATATATGTGCCTGTATCCTTCAATGGATTCCATCCCTTTGGTAGTTTTAAAAACAAGGCCTCAAATTCTTTGATCCACCTTCCATTAAGAGGGGGCATCTATGTTCCATTCCCTGAATCTGAGGAGATTTGTGACTTCTCAATCAATAGATGTAAATGTGTGTAAATGGTGCTGTGTGACTTCTGAGGCTAAGACAGAAAAGACATTGTGGCTTCTGCCTTGCCTCTTGGAGCCCTGAGGTGCCATGTAAGAAGTCTCACTACCTATGACCACCATGATGGACAGGCAACATGTAAGTGCTCTGGTGGACAGTCCCAGCTGACTCCAGCCTTCCAGACATCCCTGTCAAGGCATCAGACATGCGAATGAGCCATCTTGGATCCTCCAGACCTACTATATGCCAGCTGACTACTGAGTGGCCTCCATCAACACCATGAGAAATATATAAATCACCCAAAATCACTCAAAAATATTGCCTTTCCTTCGCATCTCAATTACTATGGCTTATTTCATTTAAAAATCCCATTTCAATTAAAAGTTTTCAAGTAGGAACTATATAAATAGAGAAAATGTCTCCTTCAAATCTTTTCAAACCCATAAAATCATGCTATAACAAAATAGTTGTTGTTTTGAGCTATTATGTTTTAAGGTAGTTTGTGCCCCATCAATAGATAAGTGGGACAGTCTCCTTAGGAGCTGCTTTTGGGGAAGGCTGTTCTGCCCTGAAATTATGTGTTCTTACTTTTGAAATTGCATTTTGTACAGTATTGAATGTCTGGGGTTAAATGATGTCAAAACAGTCTTGCCAGTACTAACATCTCACTTACCTCATGGCTTAAATTGGCTCTCATTGGCTGCTCTGGGACCTGACCACCAATTAGGAATTACATGTGGCTTCTGAATATCCAAACATCTAACTAATGAATGGAGTTCAACTGTTTGCTGGTTGGGAACTGTTTATACACTGAAAGCAGCTGAAGCTCTAGGAAGGAAGACAGCTCCACAGGTCGATGCTGTCTGCAAACTGAGCAGGCACAGCTGCAGAGGAGTGGCAGGGGGAGCCACATCAGCCTCTCCCCAGCACTCACCTCCACGCTCTGCTCCATAGTTCCCCGGGAGCCTCACCCAACAGGACTTACATGCTTAGTAACATTTTCTGTCTCTTCCATGGTGTCTACCACACTCTGCCTTGAATTTTACTTATTCCTAGATATTTATTGCCTTCTCCTCTACTAAACTGTAAGCTCCTGAGAGTGGGCGTTATGCTGTTTTAATTTTCTATCATTGGACAGTGCACGCTGCCTTATGAGATAGACATTTGTTGACCAAATGGATGTTTCTTTCCTAAAATGACTGCAGTGGCCAGTGGATAACGTTGTAGCTTTCAACTGCCAGCCTGTGGAACCTCTCCTCTCTTTTTTCTTCATGATTTAGCACCAACGAATATTAGAGCTGGCTGGGAATTTAGAGAACATAAGCAGCTGGAGGAACTGAGAACAGGAGCTGCTGGATGAGCATGAGAGCTGGGACGCGAGCCCAGGTTTCCTGGCTCCGCACCAGAGCTGCTTCCACCAGACTAGGCAGCCTCTTCGTCCCACTGATTCACCTGTTATCTCCAGCCTGGCAGTGGCGACAATATACCATAAAGTAGCTGTTCAACAGATTCTCTGGCCAGTTCTGCATCTTTGACCACTGTCCAAAGTCCCTCAATTTTGCTTTTCCATCCCGTCTCAATTATTGTAGTTCTATGTTAAAATGAGCTGTTAAAAGCTCATTTTCAAGTATTAGTTTTCAAGTAGGAACTTGGAAGAGCATCTCCTTCAAATAAATTGTTTTTCTAATGCTCTCATGCCCATATCATATGCATTCATTGATTCAGTGGGTATTCATCACATATTTATGATTGGTAATGCAACAGATGGCTCGGTGATGTTTCTTCTATTTATCTTATTATCATTTATTATTTTAATTGACTCAACATTATCATTTGCTTTCATTTCTTTCTCAAAAATGTACTGTTGTTGTTAGATGTGCTTTTCATTCACTCATTCGTTCATTTAGGGGGGGCCTCTCGTTCACTCGTGGGGGCCTCTATGTGCAACATCCTAGGAACTGGGGACAGAGTGCTGAATGGGACAGGTGCGGTCCTTGTCTTCACAGAGATTACAGCCTAGCATTGTACTGGCTATCTTGGTTCTGCCCTTCTCTAACTCACCCTGAAATTATCTGGGTGAGAAGGGGTGAGGGGAAGCACTTTTTTCCATCCCATCACATTCTTTCTTACGTTCCAGGACTCAGCCCTGGCTTCTGCTCAAAGTCAGTCTTCTCTCTTCCCCCCACATTCCCAGCCCCCTCACATGCAGTGTTTATTCATATCTTTGTGTCTTCATGCAAGGCTATTCTCAAACTCTGGAATGTCCTAATCACTCTTCTCTGTCAGGAAGACACCCATTCATCCTTCAAGGTCTAGACAACACATTTCTTCCTTATGAAGCTTCCCAGTCCTCAGCCACAGGAACCCATTTTGAAGCGTGCAGGACCACCTAATTTCTTATTTAAGGGCACAAGACCAGTCTAGAGTATACATGAATGCAATTCAGATTAAAATACTAAACTTAGAATACTAATATAAAAAAGAAATACTCAGAAGATATTTTTATTTTTTAAGTAATATATGTATATGCTAAAAATTCAGTTGTATGAAGTCCCAGGTTACTCCCTTCCATAGAGGAAACTATGGTTATAAGTCTGTTGTAATCTTTTCCAAATGCATATTTGATGCATATATGAAGAGGAATCCTAAAAATTTTGTGAGGGGGGACTGGACAAAACTATTTCAGTTCATTTAGAAACATAAAAATCAGTGAAGACACAAGAAAACTATGTGTAAGAATAGTGAAAGATGATGTAGAGGAAGAAAAAAAATATTCTCAACCTTCTTAGGGTCCCTGGCTGGGCCTGAAAATTAAACTGACAAAACTGACAAGGACAAATTTATAGGAGAAAAAGCATGCAGATTTATTTAATGTCAGTTTCATGTGACACAAGAGTCTTCTTAAGAAAATAAAGACCAGGAAAACCAGTTAGACCTGAGTATTTTTTTTTAAAGAGAGAGAGAGCATGAGTAGTGGAGAGGGGCAGCATAGGGAAGAGAGGTAGAGGGAGAGAGAGAGAATCTTAAGCAGGCTCCATGTACAATGTGTATCCCGATGCGGAGCTCAGTCCCACAACTGTGGGATCATGACTTGAGCCAATATCAAGAGTTGGATGCTCAACTGACTGAGCCACCCAGGCACTTCTAGACCTGAGTATTTTTATGTATTTTTTATTTTGATGAATATTAGATAGGTGTGAAGAAATAGGATAGGTCAAAGAGTATGAGATTAGTATGGTAAACTGGGGGAAACAGCAAGACTTGTTCATCAGGATTCTTCTTGGGATAACTTTGTCTTCAGAGGTAAGGATGCTCCTTTCCCTTAAGAGTAGGGAGGACACCTCTCACTTGAGAGTCTTATGAGCTGTTTCAGGGGGAAAGGGCACAGGAAGTTGAGAGTGACCTTGCTTCCACTGTTTTCTTAAACTCCTTCAGCCAAGGTGCCGTTTTGGGGGCTAGCATTTCCTAAATCCCATCAATGACATGCCTTACCAGTTACCCTAATCACAGCTAACACTTCCCACTTACCCTGAGCCAGGCACGGCTCTGAACACCCTACATACATCAGTCCTTAATCCTCACAACAACTCCATGAGTTAGATACTGTTATTATCCCCCTTTTATGGTTGACGGTATTGAAGTAATTTGCCCAAGATCACAAAGTTGGTGGAATCTGATCTAAACTTAGGCCTTTGGTTTCAGGAACCCACATCCTTAACTACAATACCATCCTATTCAAGATTACTAAGCTAGTCATAAAAAGTACAGAAATAAAAAAAATATATGATATTGACATAGAAATAGATACATAGATCACTGGAATAGAACAGACTCCAGAAATAGATTCATGGTTAAGATGATGTTCCAATTTAGTGGGAAAGGGTGGAATATTTCCAGCATAGTGTGCTATTCCCTTAGATGTATCTTTAATATCTATTAAGATTTAAAGTCTACACAGGCTTTGACTTGGTAAATACATACTCAGACATCCATCCCATGCAAATAAAAAACGCACAAAAGGTAGGACACACAAAAGGGTGGTGGTCATAAAATCATTGTTTGTATTGGGAGGGGAAAAGAATGAAATGAATACAATCTGAATATCTAAAAAATAGGAACATAACTAAATAAATTCCACACTATGCAATAATATACAGTTATTTGAAAAATATGTCAGATCTATATTCATTGACCAGGAGAGACATCCTTGGGTAGATTGTTAGATAATTTTTTTAACTTTATTTATATATTTTGAGAAAGCAAGAGCAGGGGGAGTGGGAGAGAGAGAGAATCCCCAACAGGCTCTGCACTGTCAGCACAGAGCACAATGTGGGGCTCCAGCTCACAAACCATAATATCATGACCTGGGCCAAAATCAAGAGTCAGGCACCTAGCCGACTGAGCCACCTAGGCACCCCATTAGATAATTTTCTAAAAGTTGAATGATAATGTGTGTAGCATGGTTCCGTGTTTGCCAAAGTAAAGCAAACCAAAAGCAAGCATGTGGCTTGTGTTTGGTGCAGAAAGTGTAGAAGGAATCACTCAAGCTGTTAATTCTATTACCTCAGGAAGTGAGAATGGAGGAATGGGGATGGGAAAAACAATGAAACTTTTGGACTTTTTATTTAAATGCTTTTGAGAAGATATTTGCAAATGACATACCTAATAAGGGGTTAATATCCAAAAATCTGTGAAGGACTTATAAAACTCAACCCCCCAAAAAACAAATAATCCAGTGAAGAAATGGGCAGAAGACATGAATAGAAATTTTTCCAAAGAAGACATCCAAATGTCTAGCAGACACATGAAAAGATGCTCAACATCACTCATGGTTAGAGAAATACAAGTAAAAACCACAATGAGATACCACCTCACACCCATCAGGATGGCTAACATTAACAACTCAGGAAGCAGCAAATGTTGGTGAGGATGTGGAGAAAGGGGAACCCTCTTATACTGTTTGTGTGATTGCAAACTGGTGCATCCACTCTGGAGAACAGTACGGATGTTCCTCAAAAGTTACAAATAGAACCATCCTACAATCCAACAATTGTACTACTAAGTGTTTATCCAAAGGATACAAAAATGCTGATTCAAAGGGGCACATGCACCCCTATGTTTATAGCAGCAGTATCAACAATAGCCAAATTATGGGAAGAGACCAAATATTCAGCAACTGATGAATGAATAAAGAAGATTTGGCATATATGTACAATGGAATATTACTCAGCCATCAAAAGAATGAAATACTGCCATTTGCAACAATGTGGATGGAGCTAGAATGTATTATGCTAAGCAAAATAAGTCAGTCAGAGAAAGACAAATACCATATGATTTCATTCATAGGTGGAATTTAAGAAACCTTTGTGACCATACAGAAAGGGGGAAAAAGAGAGAGAGAGAGGGAAACAAACCATAAGAGACTCTTAACGATAGAGAACAAACTTAGGACTGATGGACGGAAGAGGGTGGGGGGGGATGGGCTAAATGGGCAATGGGCGTAAAGGAGGGCAGTTGTTGGGAGGAGCACTGTGTGTTATATGTAACTGATGAATCACTAAATTCTACTCCTGAAACCAATATTATGCCAAATGTTAACTAGAATTTAAATAAAAATTTGAAAAATAAAAGAAAATGCTTTTGATAATGTTTAATTTGTTAGGAGGACATACTACTTTTGTAAGCTAAAGCAACCTGTTCTTTGAGCACTCCAGCCCTGGTGTATTTTTCATCTTTCCTTCAGTAGCTGCTAATATTCTGTCATTATTTTCTCTTCCTGACTTAAGACAAATATTTTCATCTCGACAGCTCCAGCTCAAGAGTTACCCCATTATGAAGCTTTTTTTCACTTGCTGCGCAGGTAGACTTTTTTTTTGCACCCCTGTGTTTGCTACTGTTACTTCAGCACCTAGCAGAGTTGACTTGTTATTTGCTTTCTTGTCTGTCTGACCTTTGCTAGAAAGTAAACCTATTGAAAATAGAGACTCTGTTTTACTTATTTAGTATCCTCTGTGCCTGGCATAGAGTCAGGGCTTAATAAATGTTTGTTTGGTGAAGAGGCTAAATCTTTGAAGGAGAGACCTTGTCTGCTATAGTTCAGGAGCCTATTTATGGTGCTGTTCAAAAATATCATTGTTCCAGTCAGCAACCTTTAAAAAACTTGATGATTAAGGAAATTATAAACCCTCTTCCTCTGAACCTTAGTAAAAAAAAAATCTCTAGGATGGTTATATTTAAATTAGCCTTGAGAGGTTAAGCCATCATATCAAGTGTTTACATGTGTAATAGAAATAGACTTTTCCCCCTGTTCTGCATTCACTCTTCTGCTACCAAACACAAGCAAACATCACTGACAGACCTAAAAGGCAGTGAGTGATAGGGAGGGGGTGTATTATGCCCACCTTTCAAGGTTTACTTCGTTTTTATTTCTCCAGTGAAAAATACTGCTTAAAAAAATTGCCATGTGGGGCACCTGGTGGCTCAGTTGGCTATTAATGTCTAACTTTGGCTCAGGTCATGATCTCAGGCTCTTGAGTTCGAGCCCCACCTCGGGCTCTCTGCTGTCAGTGTGGAGCCTGCTTTAGTTCCTGTCTGCCTCTCTCTCTCTGCCCCTCCCCAGCTCATGCTTTCTGTCTTGTCTCAAAAATGAATAAAAAACATCCCAAAAAATGTAATGGCTATGAAAGTAATACCTAATCATTGTAAAAAAAAAGAATACATACTGCAGAAATTTATAAAGAGGAAAGTGAAACTCACCTGGAATCTTATTACATAGCAATTAAGCATTTAGCAATATGTATTATTTCAGGCTGTGTGTGTGTGCACCCATACCCACAAATATTTTTACAAAAAAGGATTGTATTAATCATACAATTTTGCAATCTGATTTTTTTCACTTAAAATAAATCTGGTCATTTTGCTTATTAATAAATATAGATCTGAATCATCTCTCTTAGTATGATTTCCTATCTGGATGTATCATAAATTATTGGACTGATTTCCTATTAATGGACATTTTAAGTTGTTTCTAATTTTTTGCTGATATAAAAACATGTCTTGGGATTGCTATCTTGAATTCTGCACTTGTCTGATTATTTTCCTATGATAAATTCCTAATGGTGGAATTGCTAGGCCAAAAGACACATACATTTCAAAGTTTTGGAAAAATAATGCCAAATTTTTGTCCAGAAAAGTTCTGTTTCTACTCTGGTCAACACTGTAGGCAAGTGCCTATTTTGCTACATTTACCTGTAGTACTGAGTTTTATCATTCTTTTATTTTGCATTTCTTTGATCACTAGTGAAGTCAAATATTTTCTCATTGTTTTTCTTTGAACTTTGATTATGGCAGTGTGTGTGTGTGTGTGTGTGTGTGTGTGTGTGTGTGTGTGTTGAAAAAGTTTTTCCTTTTTCTATGTTCAATCTGTTGTATTTTTTAAGGTATTGGCTTTTGATATCATATTTAGAAAGGTGTCTTTCATGACTGTGATAAATTAGTGCACCTATGTTTTCTATCATACCTTTACTGGGAGAGAGGCAGAGGGAGAAAGAGAGAGAATCCCAAGCAGGTTCTATGCTCAGCGTGGAGCCCTACAGGAAGCTCGATCCCATAACCCTGTATCATGACTTGAGCCAAAATCAAAAGGACCCTCAACCAACTGAGCCACCCACGTAACCCCCTTTTGGTTTTTTAATATTTAAATCTTTGATCCACCTGACAATTATTTTGGGGTAAAGTATAAAGTAGAGTTCTAACTTAATTTTTTTTAATTGTTTATCATAAAATAATTAGCCCTTCTCCTATTCAATTAAATTGTTATAGCAAATACTTCAGTAGTGATTATACACACTGTTCTGCATGCTTTATGTGTAGAACTCATTTAAACCTTGCCATCACATGGTGAAATAGGTTCTATTATTATCCTCAATTTATTAACAAGGGAACTGAGGACAGAGAAGCTAAGTAACTTGCCCAAGATCACATGACAAATCATTGCTGAAGCCAGATTGGAATTCAGGGAGCTCAGGTCCAGAATCCACTCACCTAAACCTATGCTGCCGCCTCAGTGAAAAGCCTCAAGATCCAGTCCTAACACTGCTTCTCCCAGCACCTTTTCTATTCACCCTAATGAGACATGCTTTCCCTCCTTTGACTTGAATTCTTCCTACTCACAGCATTTAAATTCCTGCTTGGCAGTAAAACTGCATGTGTATGTATATGGCTCCTATTCCATAACAATAATGCTACTTTCCTTGGTGGCAGGGACAGAATTAACTATATTTGCTCCAAATGCTGTGCTTTGCTCATAGAAGCATAAATGATTCCTTTCTGTGTGATTAGTTTCTATTTTAATTGGAAAATGATATATATTCATAGTAAGCATTTATATAGCACAAGAGTAACACTGAAATATGTCTTTGCTCTTACAAATGCCCTCCAAAGGCATTTACTAGACATTTTCCTATTTAAATATAGGTATATGTGTATATATTTTATTTCTTGTAATTAGGAATATTCTAAGTATCTTTTTTTCAATTCATATATCTTGAACCTACTTTCATATGTATACATAAAGCTCTAACTCATTCTTTTTAATGATGTTATAGTATCCATTGCAAGGAAGGGCCCTAATTTATTTAACCAGTCCCCTATGGGTGGGTATTTAGATTTCTTCCAAACTTTTGGTTTTACATTGATAAAATGAACATTCTTGTACATTTGTCTTTAAGGACACATGGGAGAATATATATATGATAAAGTTATAGCAGTAGAATTGCTAGTTCAAAGTATGTGTGCATCATAAATTTTGATAGATAATGCCAAACGAAACCATAGAGTTTTGAAAGTTAGATAATATTTTAGAAATTGCATAGTTGGCTTTCAATAGTGATTGAACACTGAAAGACTTTTGAAGAAAAAGCAATTTAAACATGTGTAGACAAAAAACAAATACTATGTATGGAAAAAAGGCTTACAAATTGATTTGATATTTACTGCAAAACAAGATGAGCTGGGATTAAAATTAATAAAATGTAAAGTGGTAGCCAAGGTCAAAGACCATTGAGGACCCTGACATCATATACTGGTTGGAAAGTAGCGTTAGAGTAGTTTAAATTAGGGCATTAGAAATGCGACTTCCTGTGTTTAAATCCATGGTGTGCCTCTTAGTTGTGTGACCCTGGGAAAATTTGCTTAACTTCTCTGGGCCTCAGCTCCCTCATCTTTAAATGTGGGAGGAAATAATAGTGCCCACTTCATAAGATTGTATGAGAATGAATGAATACATGTGAAACACTGAGAGCAGGGTTGATACACTGTATGTAAGTGCTCAGTAAATGTTAGCCACTAGGTTAAATGCCATTTGAATGTTAGTAAAGGAGAAAAGATGATCAAATGAGCTAATTGGTAACATACTCACAGACTAGAGGTTGAAATGCAAGAGTGAGTTTAGGAATAGATATAAAAGCATGTTTATCCGTAGTGTTCATCTGACATAGCTGGAGAATCTTTGCCTTTGTTTTTCAGGAAACAGTTGTTTCAGTTGTACTTGGCTCCACTTTAGAGGATGCACATGGCTCAATGCAGGATGAGACTGATTTTGGCAACTGAATGGAACACTGGAGTGTTCAGTTTTAAGGCTGATTTATGAAAAAACAATGGCAGTAAGGCCATTGATTAAAACATCCTAATCCAACAATACAAGAAAATGATTGTTTAGAGTGTTGGATGTGATTTTTGATTCTTGAATGAATTGCTTTGTTCCATTCATGAGAATAGTAGGGATTTTAACAAACGTTATATAGTGTTTTCCATTTTTGAAGAGCTTAAAGTTTACATAATTTTATATACTGTTTAGCAAAGCTATTATAGAAAGCTATATTTGATCCACATGTATATACTTATATATGTTACACTATTCATGGTTCCTTTAATTTAAATAATAATTATAACGAATTTAATTCTGTACACTTGTATAGTGCTTAAAATTCTTTTACAGTTTTTTTTTTAAATGTTTGAGAGTTGCTTCAATTGTTTTTCATGTATACAGATTAATCTCTTGGAAAAGATTGGAACATCAAACTTATTTAACATGAGGTTAAAGAAAAAAATGTATTTTTCTGTCATGAAGAAAATGCAGTCAGGAGGTCATATAAAATTAATGCCTGTTGAAATGTTAATTTTATAACTTTAGCTATAAAAGAAACCATGTGAGAGTCTGATACCATTCAAATCAGTTCATTTCTATAGGACACAAACTACATGAATCTCTTGTGGTAGGACTGGGGGAGGCAGAGACCACAGTTATTTCTTACTTGATAACAAAATGCTATTTCTGCATTATTTTTATTGGTAAAATCTCTCAGGAAGAGACAAATTACTTTTCTACCAGCTAAAACAAAACAAGACGAAACCTTGCAATTTAATTCTTTCATTGCACAAACTGTAGGGTTCCTGATGGTGGTGCTGTTTTCATGAAGGAAAATATTCTATAAATCTTTTATTTTTTTAAGAGGTAGATTATTATAATTGCTCCTTTATTTGCAAATGAAGCCATTTAAACAACAATACCATATGGATACAATTTCTATTAACCTTAAGAAATTACTGTTTCAGTGTGGGATTATTTTAATCTGTAGTGATTAATCAGCAATGTATTTAGCAAAAAGACAGTGGGATATTTATTTATAGTGACTAGTAATGTAAAAATGTGCATCACTCTCCTTTGTATTTGAAAAGCAAAATGCCCAGAAAATGCCCTTATCTTTGCAAAACACCGTGCTGCATTTATGAAGATATAAAAACCTGTGGAAAAGGTGCAAAATTCAAGACAAAAGCATGTCTAAGGTGGTTAAAATGGCAGCGCTATTCAAATTCACACAAGGAAGCAAACTGTTAAAGCCACACAATATGTAACTGCCAATAGTGCTGTTTTCGCCTTAGATAACATTTTATTGTTATTGTATGTTGTTTTTTTTAGCTTGGCCTCCTTGGTGTGAAAGTGGTAAAGAGAGAAAAGTAAATGCTTCCATGTCTTTATTTTCAAAAGTCACTTCCCAAGAGGTGAAAATTTCTTTCCATAAAATTTCCTATATGAAATAATGCCTGAATATCTGTATGTGGCTCTCTGAATAACTGTGGATGCTTAAGGGAAAAAATATCACCACATATTTACTTAAATTAGATAAAAGCCAAAAGTTTCTTGGGAAAGATCTTCAGCAATTCTGTGAATCTGGGCAGGGGCTGGTCTCTAGTGAGGAATTTGTTACCGTGGTAGAAGCCCATATAAAAATGATTGAATGGAACACTTACTGTAGGAAAATCAGCCACTCCCTATCCAGGCATCAGATTTCCCATGCCCCTTCCTTCTGTCAAAATGTCCTGAAAGTTTTGGAACTACTTTCTGTTTTTAGGGGAGTAGACAGCACAGTGGACTCAGAAAGGAATCCAAAGACTTGGATTCTAGAATCTCATCAACTACTATTGTTTGGTCTTGGGCAAGGTGCCTCACTTGTCTAAACTGTTCTTATAAATAAATAAAAGAGTTGGACTAGAATATAGATGACCTCCAAGACCACTTCCAAATCTATAATTCTGGTCAAAGACAATAATAGAGATGTAAATATATATTAACTATATGTTAATTATGCATATTGAACATATATTTAAATACTAAGCAAAGTCTATTATCTCATATAACAGGCAAGGGGATAGGGTGATTACAGGCTTGCTTAATTTAGTAGTCAGTGACATTATCAAGAACGTAGATTGTTTTCTATCTTTCTGCTCTGTCATCTTCACTATCTTGGCTTTTCTCCTTAGGCTTGTTCTTCACATGGTTGCAAAATGACTGCTTTAGTTTCTAGGTGTGGCATGGAGGCATGACCTCATCAAACAGAAGAAGAGCCATTTCATTCTGTGACCTCCTGTTATTAAGAGGGAAAATCTTTCCTTAAAGCACCCCTACTCCCACCCCAGCAGACCTGCTTTCACATATCATATGTTATTAGCCAAAATTATACAACACATGTCCATGCCTAAACCATGACTGGCTTGGACCAATAAAAATTCACTTTCTGGGGGAAGAAAGGACTAGATATCCATATTTCAATGAAATTAGGGTTTATTAACAAGAAAGAGTTGAAGGAAGGAATGACAGGTAGGCTACCAACAGGGCCAGCCACACTGCTAAATAGGGCTTGTTTGATGTCACCAGTCTATAGGCTAAGATCAGAAATATATCACATGGGTAGAAATATCCTGTACCCATGATAGATATCATTAATTAATAATGGTATGACTGTTAAATGAGTCACATATTCAACATCATATGTTAATTTTGGGGTGGGGCAAGAAAAATAACTCCACCCCACCACCATTTAGTCTTAAATTGCCAACATGATGCCCCATTACTCACAAATACTTTACAGTATAATTCCTACAAACATGGATATTCTCCTACATAATTACAATATGTCCATCAAAATCAGGAAATTAACACTGATACATTACTACCACCTAGTTCTCAGAAATGATTCAAGTTTATTTGTTGTCCCAATAACATTCTTCAAAGTTATAAGATCCAATTCAAGATCGTGTGTTGCACTTAGTTGTGTCCTTCAATTTGGAACAGTATTCCTCAGTCTTTCTTTGAGTTTCATGACCTTGACACTTTTGAAGTTTGTAAGCCAGTTATTTTGTAAAGTACTTTTCAGTATGGGTGTGTCTGATGTTGCCTCATGATTAGATGCAGGTGATGCATTTTTTGGACAGGATTCTTTTTTTTTTTTTTCAAAAAAAAATGTTTATTTATTTTGAGAGAGAGAGCAGCAGAGGGCCAGAGGGAGAAAGAAAGGGAGTCCCAAGCAGGCTGCACACTGTCAGTGCAGAGCCGAATGTGGGGGTTGAACTCATAAAGTGTGAGATCATGACTTGAGCTGAAATTAAGCGTCAAACGCTAACCAACTGAGCCACCCAGGCTCCCCTTGGCAGGATTATCATAAAAATAATGCTGTAAATCTGAGAGAGAGAAAGAATGAGAGAGAGTGAACAACTAAGTGAGAGCTTGATTGTAGGCAATTCTTAAAGCTTTAATATAATTTTGTATCCAAAGTTTAAAGAGAAAAGCAGTTGCTCATTAGTTGTACCCATAATAGTGGTATATATTATATCCATTGTTGGCCAAAATTCTGAGCTTCCCAAGAGACAAACTGCTTAGCAAGTGAAATAAAAACAAGTATATATGATTCTCTTCTTTGAGAAGATTGTGACACATACCTTTTTCAAAAGGAGTAGATCTCACTGAAGTGGTGAAAAGGTATAAGTATATTGAGAAGTAATATATCTATATGTAGATGTATGTTTTTTTTCAGAGAGTAATACTTAGCATACAGTAAACTCCCAGTAAATATTTGTCAAATAACATTGAATTTTAGGGTAGAGCAATGTGAAAAACATCAAATTAAAAGAAACAGGAATAGAGAAATTGCTGTGGCAGAGATCAAAGAATTACTGGCCAAATGGAAGGAAGAGATGATGTGTTCCTACTGCTGATTACAAAACCCAAACTAAGGCATGATATTACAGAAATGATGAATAGGATACACTTTTTCACGCTTCTCTTGCTAGCCAGCTTTGTCTCTTGGGAGACTCCAAAGACCATCCTGGCCTGAATTCTGACCAGGAAAAAGGAACCTGTGCACGAAGGTGATGCAACAGGAACCTTGTGAGAAAGCAATTGCACCATCTCAAAGTTTTGATGATCAAATAAGGGGTTTCTCTGCATGGTTAGTTGGAATGCATACAAAGCTTGAAGAAAGCGGATTTCATCATCTTCAAAAAAAAAAATTCATCATCTGAGACATGTCAAAAATAAGGTAGAACTCTGACAAAGTGAAATGTTTCCTAGGAGTGTTCAACCTTGCATTTTATGGAAGAGTGTCAAACTGATAATATTTAGGAACATCAAGGCCAAGTGACTGGGGAGAGTTACTAAAGAGAGCATTAGCAGAATTATGGAATCTAGTAGAAAATCCCACAAAGGGGCAGGTTTCTGGTTAGACACCATTCTCTAGGGAAAGAAGAGAATAAGTATCACACTTATCAGAATTCAAGCAGAGTTCTGTTTTGGAATACAAAATTATTTATTCATAGAATGAGATGTGTATACAGAAGGAAAATTAATTTTCATTGAAGAACAATACATTACAGAAGAAATTTTGATCTGTTGGGAAACTGGTCATCAGCAAAGAATCAGTAAAACTTGGGTTATGGGGTTTTACTGGAGCTTGTCCCCCAAATCCTAAGGTACTCCGATTTTTGTAGTGAGACACAGTATTAAAGAATCATGACAACAAGGTTTATTCCATGGGTCACTACATACCTTTCTTTCACAATATCTCTAACCTTTTCAACCAGAGCTGGAAGAAAGCAAAGGGACCACAGCTGAACATATCACATTACCCCACCCAAGCCCAGCAGGCCCCTTTCCCAACTCCCAGGCTGTTGTGTGACAACACTTAGAATATAAATTGTAGTGGATCATAGATCTAAATGTAAAAGCTAAAGCTATAAAAACCCCTAGAGCAAAACAAGAATAAATCTTCATGACTTTGGGTTAGGCAATCACCTCTCAGATACAACACCAAAAGTATATATCTTAGATGATTGATAAATTTGACTTCATAAAAATTAAAAATATTCATGCTTCAAAGGACAATTAAAGGACAACCACATGGGAGAAAATATTTGAAAGTCATATACCTAATAAGACCCTCGTATCTAGAATATATAAAGAACCCTTACAACTCAATAATAATTAAAAAAAAAATAAATAACCCAACTTAAAAATGGGCAAAGGGCTAGAGTAGACATTTCTCCAAAGAAGATACATGAATAGCTAATAAGCACATGAAAAGATCTTATCATTACTCACAAGGGAAATACAAATCAAAACCACAATTAAGATACCACTTCAAATGTACTAGAATGTCTATAATTAAAAAGACAGACATAACAGATCTTGATGAGGATATGAAGAAATTAGAACCCTTGGGGCACTTGGGTGGCTCAGTGGGTTGAGTGTCTGACTTCAGCTCGGGTCATGAACTCATGGTTGGTGAGTTCGAGCCCTATGTTGAGCTCTGTGCTGACAGCTCAGAGTTTGGAGCCTGCCTCGGATTCTGTGTCTCCCTCTCCCTCTGCCCCCCCCCCCACTTGCGCTCTGTCTCTCTCTGCCTCTCAAAAATAAAGAAATGTGATAAAAAAAATTTTTTTTAAAGAACCCTTGCACACTACTGACAGGGATATAAAATGGTCCAGCCACTTTGGAGAATGAGGGAACAGAGGGTAGAATAGGAATTGACTTAATGGATGAAAGGTTTCTTTTGGGGGCGATGAAATGTTCTAAAATTACGTTATAGTGATGACAGCACAACTCTGAAAGGATACTAAAGCCATTGGATTGTACACCCTAAATGAGTGAAATTGGTAGTATATAAATTATATCATAATAAAGCTTAAAAACATGTGCATCCATATATGTATACATGTGTATATGCACATACACATATACCTATCTATATAAATTCTAAAGTAGCATGGAGTTCCTGTGATAATTCCTTGGCATTATACCATTGTAGCATGATCTTAGAGCTGTCACATGCATAACATGTTGTAGGAAGGTGTGATTCCTATGAGAAGGAAACGTATGAATATGCAAAACAGTAATCTGATTTTTCAAGTGTCTGGTGGGTTTTTTTTTTTGGTTTTTTTTTTTTAATTTTTTTTTCAACGTTTATTTATTTTTGGGGCAGAGAGAGACAGAGCATGAACGGGCGAGGGGCAGAGAGAGAGGGAGACACAGAATCGGAAACAGGCTCCAGGCTCTGAGCCATCAGCCCAGAGCCCGACGGGGGGCTCGAACTCACGGACCGTGAGATCGTGACCTGGCTGAAGTCGGACGCTTAACCGACTGCGCCACCCAGGCGCCCCTCAAGTGTCTGGTTTTGAGGCAGGTACTTTGGACAGGACTGGGATCGATATTATCCTTTACTGGAACAAAAGTTATAAGACCAAGGGGTCCCTCCATCTAGGTTGACTTATTCTGAAATAAAACATCCTTCTAAGGGCTTATTTTCATTGCTCTCAATATTTCAGGTGAATTTATAAAAAATGTATAATCTTTGCTTTCTGAGCACAAGCTTCTTTATATATATTAGACCTGCTTTCTAACCATGGTTCAAATCATATGCAATTTACTTTTGGCCAACTTGCTTTATCCATCTCTAAGAGAAGTATGTTAGAGATTTCCACTATAACTGAGGAGTTTTTTGACATCTCTTTGCATGCCCACCAGTCTTTCCCTTATTTATGAATGCTGTAATGTTAGAGACATAATGGATTTATGACTGCTCTACCCTCTTTGTGAATTGTTCTTTCTACTAATGTGAAATATCCCTTGTTCTTCTTCTTGGTACATTGCATCTTGAATGCTATTTTGCTTTATATGAATGTTGCTATACTTGCTTTCTATTTCTTAGCATTTGCCTGGAAAATGCCTGTATTTTCCCTTTTTGTTTCAAATGTGTCTCTTACAAATAACATGTAGTTGAGGTCTCTTTCTTTGTTTTATTTTGCTTTGTTTTAGACCAGCCTGAGAATCTCTGCTTTTTAGTAAAGGAACTCAATCCATTCAGATTGCTATGACTATTGATTATTATACTCCTTTCTGCCCTATAACTTTATTATTTATTTTTTGTAATAGTTTCATACTTACAGAATACTTGTAAGAATAGTCCAAAGGACTCCAATATACTTTTCACCCAGATTCACCATCTGTTAATATTTTGCCACATGCTTTATCATTCTGTCTCTTGATATATACGTAGCCCTATGTCATGGGTATGTATTATATATTATATAGTTATACATACATCATTATTTTTCATTTATGAACCATTTGAGAGTACACTGCAAAGATCATATCCCTTTATTCCCGTATACTTCAGTGTGAATATTCTAAGAAAAGGAAAATTATCCTACAGATCACAGTACCATTATTAAAATAAGGATATTAAACATTGTTATGTTACTGTTCTCTAATCTACAATCCATCTGCAAATTTTTCCCAGTAATATGCATTATGGCAATTTTTTTCCACCCCTGCTTCTATTCCAGGATTGTGCATTGCATTTAGTTATCATGTTTCTTTAATGTTCTTTAATCCAGAACAGTTCTTTAGCCTTTCTTTTAATTTTCATTATTTTGACATTTTATTTATTTTTTAAAGTTTATTTATTTTGAGAGAATGCGTGTGCACACACGTGAATGGGGGAGGAGCAAAGAGAGAGGAGAGAGAGGATCCCAAGCAGGCTCCACGCTGCCAGCTCAGAGCCCCACATGGGGCTTGAACTCATGAACCATGAAATCATGACCTGAGCTGAAACCAAGAGTTGGACACTTAACCGACTGAGCCATTCAGGTGCCCCAATTTTGACATTTTGAAGAGCACAGGTCAGTTATATCCTAGAATGTGCCTCGATTTGGATTTCCTATCACCTTGTTTTGTGGGCTTTGTGTTTTCCATTGCTTGTTTTCTCTTCTTGGTCTTTTATTCAATTGTTGAAGTTTTCTGTTTGTTTTGGTTTGGTCTCAGTTACATTTAGTTTCTCTAGCTGCTTGGAAGTTAGAAAATCTATTTCTACTTTTCTAATGGTTATTTTTATATGTTTAATATGCCTATTCAGCATATTTTTAATCTACATCTGGTATGAGGCAGCATTTAACTTTGCCCTTAAATGAGATGAACTTTCATTTACTAGCTCCCTCTGCTCCAGCACTGAGATCATCTGGGATTTTAATTTCTGATGGTTATTTTTTTTTATTGCTCCTCCAACAATTATTAAGGTTTAAGTATAATTTATTTTGGTTTCTTAACACACCACCCTTTCTTGTTTTATCTATCCTATAGGTCTTCTCTTTGGGTTTATTTTTCATTATTTGCAATTACATTCTTTACTAATTTTTTCAGAAACGATTTATGGTTGATAAATTTTTTGAGTCTTTACATTTACAAACATGTCTTTGCTTTCAAAGTGAAGTTATACTTTGACTAAGTCAAAATTTGGGGGTCAATTGTTTTCCTTAGAGCTTTGAAGTTGTATAATATCTTCTTGATTTCAGTATTATTGACGAGGTCTGATGTTAATATTATCTTTGTTCTTATGTAGGTTATCTGTTTTTTACTCTCTAAAGCCTTCATTATTTTTTTTTTAAAGTAAGCTCTATGTCCAGCATGGGGCTTGAACTCATGACCCTGAGATCAAGAGTTGCATGCTCCACTGACTGAGTCAACCAGGTGCCCCAACTCTCTAGAGCCTTTAGAATGCCCTCTTTATTATTTTTGTTCTGAAATTTCACAAGAATGGATCTAGATGTAAAGTCTTTTTTCATTTTTCCTGCTTAAATCCCATTAGACACCAATATGAATTTTTTTCTGAGAGAAATTTTATTTTATTAATTCTTCAATTATTTCCTCTCTTATGTTCTCTGTTCTCTTTCTGGAACCCCTATTAAATGGCTATGGGAATCCGTGACTCAATCTTTATGTCTGTTAACTTTTCTTTCATTTTCTCTTTGTCGTTTCCTACCATGTTTGTTTTTTTTTTTAAGTTTATTCATTTATTTTGAGAGAGAGAGAGAGCATGTGAGCAAATGAAGGAGAGGCAGAAAGAGAGAATCCCAGTCAGGCTCCACACCGCCAGTGCAGAGCCTAATGCAGGGCTCAAACCCATGAAGCACGAGACCACATTCTGAGCCGAAGTCAGATGCTCAACCGACTGAGCCATCCAGGCCCCCCTCCTACTATGTTTTGAGACAATTCTTCAGCTTGGTATTTCAAAATGCTACTCATTATGTGTCCATTCTACTATTAACTCCCAAACTGATCCTTTTATTTTAATTATCAAATTTTTTATTTCTACAATATTCAGTTAATTAACTGTTTTAGTTACAGTTTCCTACACTTTTCCAGAGATATTTTTACACTTATTCTGAAACCTTGTGAGTTCTCTTACATCTTATTCTTCAAAATTCTTTATTTGTTGAATTTTGGCCTTTGTTGCAAGGTGTTAACTTTTCCTGAAATGTTTGCATAATCTTGGTTGTTTGTTTGTCTTTTGAGAATCAGTACATTTGTCTGTTCTGTTCAAACGCTGTCTGTGTGGGACAGGCAAGATGTGCTAGGGGTTCAGGTTGGTGCTGGTAGCCTGTCTTCTCCCACCCCTAGAGGGTGCTCTTTTTGGTTTCTTGCCCTGCTTCTCCAGCTCCAGGGCATAGCTTTCTGATTTAGCCAATGGATTGATACTACTACTTTTGTCCTGATTTTGTACATTTCTCTGTATCTTTCAGACCCTTACTTGGCTCGCCCACTGCCCCTTTCCCGCTATTGGCTGACATTTCCTGAGACGAAGAGAATTGGATGATGAGGTCTTTGCTACCCTCAGATTCATTGTTGTTTTAGCATCTCTTAGGAACTCAGGGAGTTACAAATCTCCACAAATTGGAAGAAAAAAAGAAAGTATGTTTAACCAACAAAGTTGGGATCCCTACCTCAGACTACGTAGTGCTGACTTCTTTAGCCTCCAATGCTAGTTAAAATGCAGGATACGAAATTAGGAAAACTGATAGGAGTTTCACTTCTGCCACTTTTTCTAGGTGTTGTGACCCATTTCTGAACCTCAATTTCTTATTTTTTCATCAAGACATTGAGGATAATAAGATTATCTGCTGCATGTGTTCTGTGAGGATGAAATATGGCAGGAAAGTGAACATACTTTGTGAGTGTCAAAGAGCTACTGAAAAGCCATTATTCATTACACTAAATAATGCCTCCTCAGACTCTGGGGTGGGGAGGAGTAGGAAGTACTACATGAAGGAAGGAGAAGAACATGAGAAAGTAGGAGAGCATGAGAAATGACCAAAACAACCAAGATGGGAGAGGAGGAGACTGCCACAAGGTCTTGCCCCAGACTTCTGTTTTATAATCACTACCCTCAATTCCATAGACTTTTTAAAACTAAAATTTTCCATGTGTCAAATCCAGAAAGCCTACTTTCTTTATGGTATAAAATGTAGTCAAAAGAATCACTGTGAAGATTCTCATTTAATCAGAGTTATGGGGGAGAAGAGGGGAAGGGATGGCTATTGATAATAATCCTAGTAGATAGCATTATAAACTCAGATTAACTTTTCCCTAGGACTTTTTCAAAGTGACAGTTTTACATATATCTTGCTCTCTGTGTAAAAGAACTTGGAATTATCTAAAATATGGATCTGAAAATATCTTCTATGAAGTGAGGACTTTGTAGTGGGGTTTTTTCCCCTCAATGATGAAAAACTGGATAGAACCATAAACACTTCAAACAATCTGAAATCCTTGTGGGCTGGACTCATAACCAGAGTCCCCATGAGGATCTCTCTCCTCAGAGGATTCTCATGCTCTTCCTTTCTTTAGGGAATGCAATTTCTTAGGCACTTCAGCCCAAGATGTGCTACAGTTACAGTACTGACTTTGGGGCTCAATGTTAAGAGGTCCAATGAGAATCGATAATACTACAATGCAATGGATACAGAGATTTCCTTCCAGTGTGCTTTCATATGGGTTATAACAGATGGCCTTAGCTAAGATTGGAATTCTGTGTTTTACTTCTTGGTTAAAATAATTCTTTGCCAAAATGTTTTCTTTACTAGTGTGAAAATGTCTAGCTGAATCAAAATGATGCTGCCTGCATACAGATTTCTTATGTTGGCTGATTATTGTTTTTTTGTTTGTTTGTTTTTTTCTTTAGGAAGGAGAGAATATTTGAATATTTGTTTCCCTCCATTTTCATTCAGGGATTATTTTGTCATACAGGTTTCAGCATGGTTTACCCAGCCCTCACTCACTATTCATAAAGGATGAGTTTGGTCTAAGGTTTCCTGTATTTTAAAGGGTGCCTGGGTGGCTCAGTCGGTTAAGTGTCCGACTCTTGATTTCAGCTCAGGTCATGATCTCATGGTTTGTGAGTTCGAGCTCCACATTGGGCTCTGTGCTGACAGTGTGGAGCCTGCTTGGGATTCTCTGTCTTTCTCTGCCCCTCCTCTGTTCTCTCTCTCTCTCTCTCTCTAAGTAAATAAATAAACTTAAAAAAATGGGTTTTTTAAATTAAGGAACCTAGTGATGGTCAGGATTCAGGGAGGGAGTGGATTTAATAGACCAGAAGAAGGACAAGAGACTGGACTCCATCTGGGGTCATTTTCAGCCAGATCAGCCAGATTGTTATTAACCTAAAGCTGGCAGCTTTTCTGTGGCCTGCACAGTATGAATATACTGAGCTCAGCCAATTCTCAACTGACTGACTCTCATGTTTCTAGGCATTCCAGCAGTGGTTCCCAGAATGTAGATTACATGGACAAGTGCAATTAAAAAAATAAAAGAAATATGGAGATAAATAGAAGACCAAAATCTTGGAATAAAAGTCAGCCCTTTAAATTTCAAATATATAAAAATTTTCACTGTATATCTTCCATTTTCTCATTTTTTTTTTCTTGACCAATGAAAATCAGATGTTGGGTCAGTACTGAGACACACAAACAGATGTGTGGAAACCCCTGTCCCTAGTCCATGGAGTAGCTTGTAACTTTTCAATCTGCAAATCCATTCCAGATGTTTAAACAGCACCTACTATGTGGGAATATGAAAGTGAACAAAAGCTCTCCATTGTGAATACACTTGTGCAACTAATTACTCAGAACACTTCACCAGTAATGTCTTATTTGAGTTCACTATTCTTCCAAAAATATTTGTGCAATTATAATCACTCAAATAGCTGTTTATGGCTATTACTTCAATCACAAATCTGAATGATGCTGAGGTGAATAAAAGGCTAATGTTTAAACGTTAAAAGTTTTTTGGGAGCGCCTGAGTGGCTCAGTCAGTTGGGCATCTGACTTCGGCTCAAGTCACGATCTCATGGTTCCTTTTGGCCCCGTGTCCTGCCTGAAATTCTCTCTCTTCCTCTCTCTTTGCCCCTCCCCGACTTGCACTCGCTCGCTCTCTCTCAAAATAAAATAAGTAAACTTTAAAAGACAATTAAGAGTGTTTTTGTATTTGAGCTGATGATTTTAAATATCTGCTTGCTGAAAAAGCAAGAAAGGGGAAGTCTGAAGAAGCATGAAGTATGAAAATGAGTATGTATATCTAAGTGAGCTCATTTCTTTGGTGTTAAGTCTGCGTGCCTAAGAAGCTAGAATTTAGATAAATGAATTGCAGTCTTAATAGCATGCTCCTGGAAAACCAAAACTGCATTTCTCTTTTGTCAGGAATGGAAATATGCGTTGTTGCCCAATTAAGGAAAGGTTAACTGAAGGGGAAGAAGGTTTCACTCTTCTGCCCTTACTGCTCAAGGAGCTTGTTTAACAAGCTAAATGCGGAGCTGGGGTGGGGGGACTGCTTCACTCTCAGTATTATTGGGCAGTTGCCAAACACAGTTTAAAAAATAAACTGAAATAAAATTGCTCAAGCATCTAATGCCGTGGAGTATAAGATTGACGTGTTGGGGCTCGCAGTTTTAGTTACAGCCAACTAATTACCACATACGTAATTTCTAGTTATGGATAAGTGGCCATTTGCACAGCATCTAGTACTTTTCATATTATCTCACCCAGGCATCTGCAAATTAATAGGGGTAATATATTATTATGGGAAAAGATTGAATCTGACGATGATCTCAGGCACTGAAGGAACAGGCTGTCCTACAGCACATGTGAATTTTTCATGTTTCTTGGAGACTAGTGTCCTTAAACTTCCACTGGCATTAATTTTTACTGTTAAGCTTTTGCCCTTGTGGCCCTGTTTCTATGGCTCAGCAGACCACAGAGCTGATGTTACAGTGTAAGTCTCCCTGTCCTCTGCCAGGAGTCTCTGCTCTGTGCACACTTTCCCAATAAGATTCTACACTGCTTTGACTCTTGACTGCATCAGTCTCTGCCAATTACCCCTATGAAAAGAACTCCTTCAAAGCGAGCAGTGTGTTTGGCTTTTATACAATGGTCTAGTCACAAACTGTGACAACTCTACCTTGAGTAGCCCATGTGGGAATCCAGAAGAGCTAGGGCTGCATTTGGACTCTCGTTAACTACAACATTCTTTTGGCTTTTCTTCTGGCCTCAAACATGGTATACACAGTGATTTTGTTCTTGCTGAGTAGAGTTTTCTCACTGGTTTCTGCCAAAACGTGGAATGCAGGCCCACAGATAAGATCATCACAATGATAACAGGTAACCTTTGTTACAGGCTTACTATGTGACAGGTACTGCACTGAGCAATGTACAATGTCCCCTCTCTTCCTCACAACCACTCTGTGGAATGGCTATGATTATTCCCATTTTATGACTGAGGAAATTGAGACTGAGAAAGATTAAGGAAACCTGCCCAAAATCACATCGCTTGTATGTGGTAGAGGCCTGATCCCAGCTAAGGTCAGTCTGAGTTCAAAGCCATGTACAGTTTCTCCAAGGCAAGACATTTGTCCTTGTTCTGTGTGGGTAATTCTGGAAGAGAAGATCAGGTATCACACTGACACACACACACACACACACACACACACACACACACACACATGAGTCTAGGTTTGCTCCCAATCCAACATGGGATTAGTACTTGTAGAGTTGACTGAGGGAGAGTCTCCACTCTGCTTAGGGCACCAACTCTCTCCAAAAGACAGTCCTTTCCTGAAGCCTCTGCTGGTGGTGGGTGGCCCTGATACACCATTTTGTTCAGGGCAGTTCTCCACCCCAAGAATGAAGCTTTTCCCCTACCCAAACCACCTAAGGACCACTTTCCAAGTGGGAGACCCAAGCCAGTTTTCTAAAAAGCAGGGTCTCATGGATGCCTCTTTGGCAACATGGAAGACATGTTTCCTGTGTTATTCTCGTTTTCTGTAGAGGTTTGATCTAAGGCTTCTTTGGAGGCAGTATTGTAGTACTGATATGTAGGCGACACTGCCTTATGAGGACAACCTCCTTTGTCAATTAACAATTCTCTTTACCAACTTGCCATATAAGATGGACCCTGCCTACCAAATTCCTCTCTGTAGTAACTAGTGTTATGCAACCCTAGATTTAATAAATTTACAAAGTATTCAACCACCTCTCCCAAAGAGAGGAAATTTTTGAGAACTCACAACTAAAACGTTATACAGAAATAGGGATGCCTGCCTGGCTCAGTCGGTAGAGCATGTAACTCTTAATCTTGGGGTTGTGAGTCAGAGCCCCACGGTGGGCATAAAGATTACTTAGATAGATAGATAGATAGATAGATAGATAGATAGATAGATAAAATACTAAATAAATAGGAATTCCAAAATGGCAAACATTTCAGTGTACTCTTCTGAAATGGTGATTAAGAGAGCTTTTCTTTCTCAAGACAACTGGGTTCTGCAGAAACAGGGTATGTTGAAAGTTTCCTATTCTCTGAAAGGGTTTTGGCATTCTGCTTGATTGCCAGAGGTAGTTGGAGTATGATTTAGATAGTGAGATAACTCAACACCAAAAATGGGTCTGTTTGGAATTATCCCAGAATCTGCTAAATTCTCTTCAGCCTCAAGGATAAGAGAAATGAACTGGGCAAAAAGAGCTTCCTTTGAATGTCTCTTTGATGAAAGCTGACTTGTTTTATTTTAGAGAAAAGCTGGAATGATAGGAATTTTAGTACATAAATTTCTTCTATTGAACTTCTCTTTAAGAAATATTCTGGAGGATCTTAAGATTATCCAATTATTTGCTAAAATAAAATTGAGTGATAGCTTTTGGAGGAACTTTCTTAGATATGACCTTATATCTGTGCTGCTCAGTCCATGGGTTGGTCTGCAAGGGAAGCATAGCCAAGGACTGCAGTTCGTGAATACATTGTCGTAAATAATGGATGATGTCATAGATGACAGGCTGCCTAGCATAATTTGATCTTGAACTAACGGATATCTGGAGTCATATTTTAGCTTTAGTTTCTTCTGTGTTCTTGTATTTGGTGTGAAGCTGTCCACTTTCTCCAAGAGGCAATCCTTAAATTCAAAGGAAGTATTGGTCTGGAGTTAGGGGCAAGGCAATTTAAAAGTTCAACCAGAAGAAAAGAGTAATTTGTATGCCTGGTTAGTATATGGATTGGTGCTTCTACTCCTCCACCTTCTACTCCTCCACCTAATAGTAAGAAGAGCAGAATAAAATGGGTCACAGAAATTATTGAATCAAGTCAATTTCATCCGTTAAGCTCCTAACTAATCCCAAACGTGGGTTCTTTTCAAAATAAATTCTTCTTTTTTATGTTTTTAAAAGTGAAATAAGAAGTGTGAAACACCAAATAAAAAATTAAACAGCCTAGACACATTAAACTAGGGCAAAATAATCCCCTTCATTTATAGCAGTGTTTCTCAAACTTCAGTATGAATCAAAATTATGTAGGGAGCTTATTGAGTGTACATGTTTCTGGCCTTACCACATGATTTAATAAGTTTGGGAAGGACTCAGGAATTTACATTTTTAAGAGACATCCAACTATTCTGATTCAGGCAACCACAGATCATACTTTGAAAGACATTGAAATCATTCAAGAAAAGATTAATGTCTGTAGATGCTAATATAGTCCTTCAGGGAGAGAAGCTTCAGGGAGAGAAGGCTGAGCAGAGAATCTTGGGAGCAGAGATTTAGATTCCTACTCTAAACCAGCAGGATTAGATTCTTGGGAACCGTCTTTGGTTCATTCCCTCTGGATTAGATAAACCACATCCAGGGAAAAATGGGAGCAACATCAATACACACACACACACACACACACACACACACACACACCCCTACAATTTCTAGACTTATTAATATTTTCTACAAATATATTCTAAGGTACCTATTTCATCATTAGCAAAGTCTTTCTTTACATTGAATAAACCTTTGACCTTTCTTACTTTCTTCATATCTGGACCATGTAGAACTCTGCAAACTCCAACCAGGACTGATAAGGGACCTCTCAGCTAACACTTCCACTTCTTCTCCAAGCTTGTGGGGGTGTAAGGGAGCTGCTGACCTTTTTTTTTTCCTTTCTGTACACCTACTCTTTTCTTTTTTTTATAAAATTTTTTAATGTTTATTTATTTTTGAAGGAGAGAGAGACAGAGTGTTAATTGGGAAGGGGCAGAGAGGGAAGGAGACACAGAATCTGAAACAGGCTCCAGGATCTGAGCTGGCAGCACAGAGCCGGACGCGGGGCTGGAACTCATGAACCACGAGATCATGACCTGAGCTGAAGTCAGATGCTTAACTGACCGAGCCACCTAAGCGCCCCTCCTTACACCTACTTCTGCACTGATTAGACTCTCTTGTTCAGATCTGTCAGGTAGACTTCATCTATAAGCTCTGACCTGGCCCAGTTCCCGATCCCATTTTGTCTGAAATAAGCAGGATGTTAACAGATTTAGGTTCCTACTCTAAACCAGCAGGATTAGTTTTTAAATCACTTTCAATTCATTCAACAACATATGAGTGCCTACTCAATATCTGACTGCCTACTATGTGCTAGGCATTGTTCTAAACATTTGGGATACATAGTGAACCCAGCAGAAAGATCACTAATCTTGTAGAGTTTATATTCCAGTACAGGAGACAGACAGCAAACAACATAATTAAGGCAATAAGTGCTATGAAAAAATGAAAAAGTAGAGCAGGAGGTTCGCACATGTGTGTGTATGTCTGTGTGTTTTCACATGTTTTGCATGGAGTGATGTGGGTCAGCCTTATTGAGAAATTGAGAATTGTGCAAGGATTAAAGGATGGGAGGGAGTTAAAGGATATTTGTGAGGAAAGCACTGTAGTCAGAGGGATGAGCTAGGGCAAAGACCCTATGGCAGGGGTGTGCCTGGCCTGCTCAAAGAATCGTCAGGAAGCCAGTGTCACTGGAACAGATTGAATAAGAGGCTAATAGAAGGAGACAAAATAAGAGATAATGGTAGGGAAAGTCAAGAAAAACGTCAACTGTTTTCTGCCAGTTGCTAGAAGACTGGAGTTGACATCAGCTGAGGCAGGGAGGGCTATGGGTAGGAGGGCTGACATGGAGCAAGTTTAGGGAACAGGGAGAAATGAAGAGGTTTGTTTTGGAAATGTCAGACCTCCAAGTGGAGACTTTGAGTAGGCACTCGAGTTCTTGAGCTTGGAGTTCAAGAGCAATGTAAATATGGAAATCATTAGCATATAGTTTTTATTTAAAGACATGGGACTGATTTAAATTATCAAGATAAAGATAAAGAAGAGGTTCAAATTCTGAGCTTTGGGGAATTCAAACATTAAGAGGATAAACTAAGCAAAGCAAACAGCAACAGAAAGGAAGCAATCAGAGAGATAGGACACAATGAGAAAATGTGGTATGCCAGGAGAATATTAACAGAGAGAGAGCACCATAAGCTGCTAACGGGTCAAGGTCTGAGGTCTGACCATTGTAATTAACCACATGAAGGTCATTGATAATGCTGCTGAAAGCAATTTCTGCAGAGTAATGGGGGTAAAACCTGATTGGAGGGGGTTCAAATGGAATAAAAGTAAGAAAAGTGGAGACAAATAAATATACACAATTCTTTCTAGGAATCCTGCTACAAATGGAAAGGAAAATAAATGAGGTAGGAGCTCATATGGGGTTAAGAGAGGTGTTGTTATCACCATTGTTTTCAAGTGGGAGAAATATAAATATGCCTATATGACTAATAAGAACGATCCAATAGAGAGAAAAGGGTTGAAGTGTGGGTGAGACAAAGTAAAATTGCTAGAGTAACATCCTTGATTAGATGAAAGGAGTAGGAATCCCAAAGCCAGAGGGACTGGCTTTGTAAGAGAGTTCACGTAGTTCATCTATGGTAATGGGCAGGAAAGCCAAGCATGTAGGAGATGATGCCATTTGGGCACATGAGATGGTATGAGTTTGGGGAAGTTCTCTTCTGATACTTCCATTTTCTCAGTGAAGTAGGAAATAAAACCATCTGTTAAGAATGAAGATGAGGATGAGGTTTTTGGGGTTTAAGAAAAGAAGAGAAGGTGTGAAAATGTTATCTGAGCGGGAGAATGAGTGATCTTGACATATATGGTATGATTGCCTGTAGGTGTCAGGGGCCCAATTGTGGTTTCTGGGTATGAAGTTAAAGTACAACTTGTCAGGAGTTTGTGGTTTTTCTCCAGTCATATTTAGCTACACAGGTGTAGGCACAGAATAGGCTGATGATTGGGTTTAACCCAGGGGGAAAAGGGAAGGCACTTTCAAGAGGAGTTGATTGAAGAAAATGTAACGGAGGGACAGTTTTCAAAGGCTCCAGCAATGTGAAGGAAATCAGCAAGGGTGGTGCAGCACCTCAGGGTTAACAACAGTAGGAAGCCATTACCACCTCCAGGCTGAAAGGGCAAGAGATGAGTAGTTATCTGAACCCTGTGAGAGGTGCAGTTGCAGCAGAAGGACCTGTCAACCCAGGGATGCGGCCTTAGAGAAACACAGCCACTGCTGAACTGCAGCCTGACCTGGAGGGAGCAGAGGATTAATACCTCTTCTCCTTTTTCTCCTCCCCTTTCCTGCTGGCACCTCTCATTGGCTGAACCTAACTGGTAGCTAAAGGGTAAAGGAGCCTCGTGGACCCATCTGTAAAGGGCAGCTCTTAACAGACAGAGCAGAGTGGAGAAGGATGGAGAGTGGATCTGGAGGAGCAAACACAGCTGGACCAGAGTTGTGCTTTCGCTGAATGAGTGCACTGGACTAAGAGAGGGGCAAGTGAGTCAAGCCAATATGCAAGGGAGTGATTTTAAGAGTTGCCTATGGAATTCAGATGGGTAAAGAGGGAAAGGAGGACATCAAGGGCATGAGGAATGGTGAGAATACAGAGGAATTGCCATCAGTGAGAGTAAAAGATAGCTGGCCTCCAGGTAATAGAAGAAGTAAAGACAGGAAGTAAAGGTAGAAGGTGGGTGGCGTTCAAAAAGGTCAAAAGTGAGATCATGGAGGTATTGCAGGTATTGACAAGGAGATGGTCTGGATATTGTGCTGTGAGTGAGTGGTTAGGGTAGGGTGAAAGACGAAGTCATCAAGGGTGGGGATGTCAAGGAACTAAGAGGTCAGACCTGGGATCTGGCGTTATATTGGCCACTGGGCTCAAGAGCTACTCCCAGACCACTGCTTGGTATTATCAGCTATGACAGCGAGGTCCTCCTGTTGCTCTGCCTGCTTGCTGCCTCAACCAGTGTCACCTGTTTTTGCCTAAGTACTGGTTTCTAAGTTCCAACCAGTACCCTGTTTAGTACTCTGGTCCCTTCTTGGAGACTTGCCCTGAAGTCCAGGACAGTTGACTCTGGCTCTGTTTTCTTTGGAAAGTTTCCTGGCCAATGCCCATAGTTGTCCTGACCTGGGAATCACTTCTGATTTCCTGTTGTAGAGTTGCACCACTAGGAGGAACCTAGCCACTTTCCTCTTGGACTCCGTCACTTTGACAGATAGCTGATCATGACTGAAACTGGTACAACACTCCTTCTGGGCCTCCCTCACCTCCCCAAACCTTCAGAGTCAGTTTTGGCAGCTGGGTGTGTTCCCTCAAGAGCCTATCCTCATGCAGAACCTCTTAACCTCCCTGCCTGTTCAGAATGCTACCAGGCCATTTTATAACTTGAGTCAGAGGACTGAGTTAAGAAATACTATCAAAGGGGGGATCTATAAATGGACACAGGAAAAATGCAGGTACTAAACACATAACAGTCTTTTTCAGAGGAATCCTAGATCCAGCTCCAAATCCTCCACACCTAGAAATCTTTCTCATAAATATTTGGATCACATAACATTCCTTTAGTCCATGGCTAAAAACTAAGCACTATGTGAAACCTTTCTGGTAAAGGAAAATCATATGAGTTATATATAAAGCACGTAATATAAAGCAGAAATAGCTTACCAAATGTACTATAGATTTTCAGATCTAGAATAATGATAATGCTAAAAAGAAAAAAAAATGTCAGTGATAATTTGACAATGCTGGGAATGAGGTGCTTCTAACTGACATAATAAAACAAAGCATCTGGAGTCTGCTAATAATCAGAAATAAGGACAGAAAAATACTCAGTTTAAAATAGTGACAAGGAGTATAAAATTCTTAGGAATTAACTTTTTTAAAAAGGATGGTACAGGACCTATATGAGGCAGACTAGAAAATCCTGCTGAAAGATACAAAATAAGATTCACATGAATTGGGAGATATTTTTGTTCTGGGTGGGAGGGAGACTTACTATAAGAAAAATGTCTATTCTTCCCAAATAAATAAGAGTCAAGTATTGGCATTCCAGGTTGAATCCCAGTAAGTTTTTAAAAAGCTGGGCAAAATAATTTAGAGTGAAAATAGAATCTAAAAGTGACCAATAATGTTTTTTATTTTTTTCTTTCTTTTTAAATATTTTTAATGTTTATTTATTTTTGAGAGAGAGAGAGTGCGCTAGAGTGAGAGCAGGGGAGGGGCAGAGAGAGAGGGAGATACAGAATCTGAAATAGGCTCCAGGCTCCAAGCCGTCAGCACAGAGCCCAAAGCAGGGCTTGAACTCACAGACTGAGAGATAATGAACTGAGCCAAAGTCGGACACTAAACCGACTGAGCCACCCAGGCGCCCCATCCAATGTTTTTAAAAGAAGGACTGAGGGGGCATGCCTCACTGGTTATTAAAATACAATATGAAACAACTGTGACTGTAGTTAACACTGTATTGTGTAATTAAAATTTGCTAAGAGAGTAGAAATATTTTCAACAACAACAAAAAGATAAATATGTGAGTTGATGGTTGTGTTAATTAACTAGATGGGAGGACCCCTTGCGCAAAGTATATACGTATCAAATCATCATGTCGTACACTTTAAATATCCTACCATTTTGTCAATTACAACACAATAAAGAGGGGCACCTGGGTGGCTCAGGCGGTTAAGTGTCCCAACTCTTGGTTTTGGCTCAGGTCATGATCTCATGGTTCCTAAGATCGAGCCCTGTGTTGGGGGCTCAGCACTGACAGCACAAAACCTGCCTTCAGTTCTCTCTCCCTCTCCCTCTCTCTCTGCCCCTCCCCTAGTTGTGCTCTCTTTCTCTTGATATAAATAAACAGACATTTAAAAAAAAAAGTACATTAAGTCAAGTGAAAACCAAAAAATAAAAATTAAAAAAAGACTGTAATTCAGAAAATTTTAGCACAGGACTACAAACATTGATAGGAAGAATGGAGTCCAGAAACAGATCCAAATACAGAAACTTCATAAAAAATGGACAAATCGTGGTTTATATAATAAATGGTGCTGAGTTAATTACATATTCATCTATAAGAAAAGTTCTAGTCCCACCTCACATACACAAATATACTACAGATGGATTAAAACCTTGAATATTATAAATAAAATGATAAACATGTTAAATGGAATTAGGAGGATATGTTTATTACTACTAAGAGAGAATTTCTTATAAAGACTATAAATATAGGGGCGCCTGGGTGGCGCAGTCGGTTAAGCGTCCGACTTCAGCCAGGTCACGATCTCGCGGTCCTTGAGTTCGAGCCCCGCATCAGGCTCTGGGCTGATGGCTCAGAGCCTGGAGCCTGTTTCCGATTCTGTGTCTCCCTCTCTCTCTGCCCCTCCCCTGTTCATGCTCTGTCTCTCGCTGTCCCAAAAATAAATAAACGTTGAAAAAAAAAATTTTTAAAAAAAATAAAATAAAATAAAGACTATAAATATAGAAACAGGAAAACCAAAACCCATACAGTAAAGGTAGCTTTATTTGACTGTGTGAAAGCAAAAAAAAAAAAAAAAAAAAGGATTCCAGATATCATAAAGTCCCAAAACAAACATGATAGACTGGGGAAAAATTAATATTTTACAACACATGCTGTGAACAAAGCATTCCTTTGTCCCTTTTACACAAATTAATAAGAAAAAGACAAACAATCCTATTGGACAATGGATAAAGAATTTGAATAGGCATTTCATAAGAAAGGAGATGAAAATGGCAATGAATAGGGGGACCTGAGTGGCTCAGTCGGTTAAGTATATGCTTGATTTCCACACAGGTCCTGATCTCATGGTTTGTGGGATGGAGCCCTGCATTGGGATCTGTACTGACAGGTCGGACCTTGCTTGGGATTTCTCTCTCCCTCTGTCTCTGCCCCTCCCCTTAGTCATGCACCCTTTTTCAAAATGGAAAGGTAAACTTTAAAAAAAAAAAGAAAGAAAAGGGCAATAAATGTATGAGGACAATGATCAATTTCATTGGTAGTTTAGCAATTTAAAATAAAATAAAAGCAACATCCCATTTTTTGGTCATCACTTGACAAAAACTTTCAAAGTGGCACAACTTCCATTTCTAGTGAAGAGGCCGAAAAAGGGGCAGATTGTATATGATTTGTGGGTGTGTGGATTACTACTAATAGTTTAGAAAGTAATTTGGTAATTTCTATTAAAATTCAGTAACAGACCTTTTGGTCCAACAATCTTAGCTTTGGGATTTTTATCCTAGAGAAATAATACACCAATTTATAAGGTCCTACAGTCATGGATATTTATTGTAGCATATATACTGTAAAAATCTTATGTCTATCTTAGGAAAAAGATTGAAAAAATACACATCCCTGGCTAATTCATACCAGGGAATGCTAATGTACCTATTCATAGAAGGAGTTTAATCTGTAGGTACTGTGTTGGAGAGATATCCAAGATCTATTGTTAAATGGGGAACAAACTAGATAATTTGCTTAGCATTTACATTATGATGTATACTATTGTGAGTTTCTGTTTCTATTTTAATTAAGTCAGTTAATCCTCACAGCAATTCTCTGGAGAGGTTCTGTTATTACTTCCATTTTACAAAGGCAAAATCAGGCATTAAGATACTAAAGTAACATGTCTGAGCTTTCAGATCTGATAAATTTGAATCCATGCAGTCTGACTTCAGAATCCGTGTGTCCAACCACCATGCTGAAAGTCATATTTTGGATGTTTAGTATATCAATCTAGTGTTCCAAAAGGAAACAAACAAAGCCAGTCCTACATCTATGTACATCTGTATGAGCATAGGGAATAAAGGTGATAATTTTGGCTACCTCAAGGTGTGGGATTATGAGAAGATTATTACCCATTTAAAAATTTTGAGTTGATTTGATTTATTTTTCTTTAGAGAGAGATAAAGAGAGTGTGCACCCATAAGTGAGCATGAGCAGGGAAGGGGCAGAGGAAGAGGGAGAGAGAATCATTAACCATTTCTTTTTTATTTTATTTTATTTTATTTATTTTATTTATTTAGAGAAAGAAAGAGGGCACAATCTGGGAAGGGGAAGTGAGAGAGGGAGACAGAGAATCCCAAGCAGACTCTGTCCTGTCAGCACAGAACCCTGTGCGGGCCTTCAACTCCTGAATTGTGAGATCATGACCTGAGCCAAAATCAAGAGTCAGACACTTGGCTCAAAATCAAGAGTCACACTGAGCCACCCAGGCACCTGTCATTAACCATTTCTTAATACATCTCTGTAATGTTTGACTTGTTGCAAGGAGGGGTTTATAAGTTTTTAAAACCCTTATAAAGAAAAACATCTTAAAATTAAACTAAAAAATTTTAAAGGCTTTTAATTGCTATTTTGTACACTTGAAACTAATATAACACTGTACATTAACTAAGGGGAATTAAAATAAAAACTCAAAAAGAAAATTAAAAAAGGGAAGAAAAACAAGTCTGGGAACATGATGTTGAATCCTGCATCTAATTATTCCACTTACAGAGGGAAAGTAACTTAATGTAAACCCTTTTATTTATTCATTCACTCATTCAACAAATATGTTTTGAACACCTACCCTGTTCCAGGTACTGGGGAATATAGCAGTGAAGAAAATACACATAGACCCTGCTCTGACAGAGTTAAATTCTAGCTAGAAATATACAAATAAACAAGCTACCTAACACATTTCAGATGGAAATAAGGGTTCTAGCAACAAAAATAAAACAAAATAAGGGGTATTGGAAGTGAGGTATGAGTGAGTGCTGTAGGTAGGTGAGCTGCTGTCTGTTGTAGAATGGTCAGAGAAGGTCTTAGGGATAAGGTGGTATTTGGGAGGAGAACTGAAGGCAGTGAGGCTAACTGCCATGTGGATAACTGTGGGAATAGTGTGACAGGAGAAAGAACAGCAAGTGCAAATGCTCTGAGGTCAGTATGCTTGGTATATTCAGGGACTAAGAAGATCATTTTGGGGTGGGGGTGGTAGGGAGGAAGAGATCATGGGAAAACCATGTAAATAAAGGATTTAGCTTTTTCTGTGAGTGGTATGGGAAGCCAATTGGAGGATGTCGAACAGATAATGACATGACGTGACTTACTAACCAATGATGGATATTAGTTGGTCATTTCAAATTTGAAGGTAGTACAGTATTTGCCATTTGCACACACAAATGCTGCAGTGATTGTCTCCTGAGAGCATTATTTGAAAAGAGAATTTTCAAATGGCCTGGGAATGTTTTCAGGGTAGTCTGAGAGGGCAACCAGGTGGGATCCCAGAGAGCGATTAGAAATCCCACCCTCATTTGAATGGACCCTACTTGACAGAATGTGCTGTCCTGTGGCTTGTTTTGTGGTTATCCCATTCAGAGAAAGAATCTTGGAAAATTGATAAGGACATTTTATTCCAGAAGGAGGATTGTTTGTTTGTTTGTTTGTTTGTCTTTCAGCAAAGGTGAGATGGCTTCACAGGACTTATCTAAGGCCTGAATTCTTCCCCCCAAAACGAAAACAAAACAAATAGCCCCCCCAGGATTTTGATTTGTCAAGAAAGCTCACAACAATATGGGGGAAGTGATTATTTCAAATATGTTTTACACACTGTAGGCCCAGGCAAGCTTAGTGTCTTAGGTTGGGTTCCCCAGAAGCAAATCTTGAGGCTGATTTGTGTAGAAGTTATTTATTGGGGAGTGTTCCTAAGAAGAGCTACAAGAGTGGGGCTGGGAAGGGATGGAACTAAGCAAGGAAACATCTAGTATCAAGTCTGAGGGGAAACAGGCACCATGGCACAGGAGAGTTCTGCAGACAGGAGGCACACCTCCATGTTGGCCCCATCAGGGCAAGTTTGCTGCGCTATTTAGCTCACACCTTAACGTCAGTGACACCTTATGTCATCATTGGTCAAGTGCTGTAGGAAGGGAGGAAATGCTAAATCCTAAGGCATACAGATCACAGAACGGACTCCACTGAAAATCTCTGAGAGAAAAAAGGTCCAGGATAAAGACATCATTTGACTGCCATAGGAGTCTTTGAAAACTATTAGTGGAAAGTACATCTCACTCTTTTCCTTTCATGCACTTCCGAACCATCACGCTTCCACAGGAAAATAAACCTTTGCCTCAAACATCAACTTAGATGTTTGAAGAGTGAAAGCAAGATGCTTCTCTAGCAGAAAAGACAGCTTTTTTTTTTTAACTACTTAGAAGAGCTGTCTTTTCAAAAGGTATAGACAGTATATAATACTTTCTCTGATGCCCGATATCCAAGTTCATGCAGACTTGGTTGCCAGTTGCCTGACTGAGGAAAAAGGCACCCACTAGTGGTCAAGAACCTATCCTGCTCTCAGACATGCTTTGTTTGGCTGCTTATGTTTAAAAATTGGAATTGCAATATTTGTCTGCATATATCTTGCCCCCAAAGAATGTATCAATTTATTCTGTGTTCGGAGTGTTCATATTATGAATAAAAGGCTGAGAATCAAAGATATAAAAGAAGCAATGCTGGTCTGGGTGGCTTAGTCGGTTAAGTGTCTGACTCTTGATTTTGGCTCAGGTCATGATCCCTCAGTCATGGGATTGAGCCCCAAGTGGCGCTCTATGCTGACAGCGTGGAGCCTGCTTGGGATTCTCTCTCTCCCTCTCTCTCTCTCTCTCTCTCTCTCTGTCTCTCTCAGCACATGTGTGTGTGTGTGCACACATGCTCTCTCTCAAATAAATTTTAAAAAAATCCTTTAAAAAAAAATAACCTATGCTAGGGGATAGTGAGTATGGCAATATAAAATATCACAACAGAGATAGGAATTTCACATCCTTCGGATAGTTTCCTTAAAAAACATAATAAGCCAAAGGTAACACACAGCCAACCTGGAGTAAGATGGTGAAACCAATTTAAGGGGCATTTTGAGGAACTGATTGTTTATTGGCCTTTTAAAAGGGGTGATAGAATAAGATTGCTAAAGTAGATACTAAGTTTTTGAGGTTGTATTTCACTTGGACAAAATCATTTGCACCTCTATTAGACAAAAAACGAGAAGTAAACATTTAACATGCAAAGTACACATCCTAACATGTAATATTTACATAAAAACATATATGTAATTATGTTATTACATATTACAAACCACATATGTAAATATGTAATTACATATTATATTTAAGTATTACAATATGTAATATCACAACATATAGGTTTATCACAAAACCTGGGCCTTTAGTCAATAGTAAACAGTGCATCAAACAAAAGTACATTCCCCTAGGGGCGCCTGGGTGGCTCAGTCTGTTAAGGGTCCACCTTTGGCTCAGGGCAGGATCTCACAGCTGGTGATTTCGAGCCCCACATTGGGTTCTGTGTTAACAACCTGGAGCCTGTTTCAGATTCTGTGTCTTCCTCTCTCTCTGCCCCTCCCCTGCTCGTGCTCTCTATCTGTCTCTCAAAAATGAATAAATGTTAAAAAAAAATAGTAAGTTAAAAAAAAAAGTACATTCCTCTAGATGATTAAATAATGTATGGGTGGGATTGGTAAATAATGTCCTGGTCCAATATTATATCCTTCCTTTGTCTTATTTTTAAATTTGGGGGTAGTTTTTAAAACATTTCTGGCCGTGCCACTAGAGATGATAATTTAATTGGTCTGAAGAAGGACCCTGGCATAATTATTTTTTAAAAGCTATCCTAAATTCATAAAATACATAAAACCCTACCCACCACCATTTTGGAACTGGCTGTGAAGAGCCAAGCTGTGGTTGAGCAGGGATCTACCAACAAAAATTTTCTGATGCATAAGGCCAGGAAATGTCTCCAGTTTCTATCTATGATATGGAGCTAAGCTAACTGGGAGTCTGAGTATGGAAAATAAGGGCTGGGGGCTGGGTTTATTTGGGGGGAATGTTAACATACGGACTGTCCTAGGGCTTATTAAGAGAAGAGATGAAGAAACAGAATAAAGGACAACAGAAACAGTAGAAGAAAGACCGGAGTATGAATTGAGATAAAGAGAGAGGAAGAGAATCTGACAGTATATTGTTCACATATTTTTGTACCTTCTGAGTTAGAAAAATTCACAGACAGAATTGATAGGGCAAAAGTTAAGAGCATTTACAATATTAATAGATTTTGCCAAGTTTCTCTCCAAAAAAGTTGTAGCAGTTTACACTCCCATTGGCCAAATATGAAAATGGATGTTTCTTAAATCCTTACCAGAACTATAAGAGCAACTGTTTTGATTTTTGCCAATATGAAAGGAATAATTTTAAAAGGCATACACAGATGTTCTAACTTTCATTGATTTGATATAAACTTTTTAAAATGTTTGTTTATTTTAGAGACAGAAAGAGAGCAGGGGAGATACACAGAGAGAGGGAGACACAGAATCCAAACCAGGCCCCAGGCTCTGAGCTGTCAGCACAGAGCCCGACGTGGGGCTCAAACCCATGAGTGTGAGATCATGACCTGAGCTGAAGTTGGACATTTAACCAACTGAGCCACTCAGGTGCCCCCTCTAATTTCCATCTGTTTACCTATGACTTAGACTGTTAGATTGAACATCTTTTCAAGTGTTTCTTTTTCTGTCAGCTTTTTATATCTGTGGATCCCATTTTTCTACTGGGCTTTAAATTGCTTTTTTCTTAGTGATTTTTAAAACTTGATTTATTAAGGAGATTAGCTCTATGCTGTGTAGTCAAGGATTGTGTGGGCAGAACCTTAAGAAGCTTCTCAGTGCTTCTTTTTGAAGACAATTTAGTCACTTTTAAACAAGGAAGACTCAACTGAATGGCCCTTCTTAAGTTCTATATAGGAGCCAAACTGGCAGGCATCACCCCTAGGGAAAGATGTAACTGGAACATTTTGTGGTTTAACTATGACTGTCCAAAACCACACATCCCTTGGTGTGTTGACACAGGAACTGTTGAAAGGGTCAGGCAAATTTGCAGAGGCACCAGGAAACCTCCTGGGAAGATAGTGTTGTATCTTCTACCCAATTCCTTCTCTTTTGAGTTTTACTAGTTTTCAAACCCCTCTTATAGATTGAGATGGTCTCAGAAGGGGCAGGAAACAGTCCTAAGAGTCTCAAAGGGAAACTCACCATAAGGAACATTTGGAATTGAGACCTGAGATCAATATCAGGTTTAAATGCCCATGGATTCTGAAAGGGGAAAGGTTGGCTCTGATACAGTGAGCAGCTCTAATTGGAGCCCCTTTTGAGCCAGATGGCCTGGAAGGCATGAACTGGGAGGAGATTTCTGGCAAACTGAGGAGCTATTCATTGCTTGAGCTCTCAAGGTGACAGCCACCATAGCACTGCATGGATTAAAACCATCCTTCCTCCTTCCTATGAGGTGATGGAAGGTGACCTGTGAGGGCACCATTGTTGCAGTAGACACATGTAACAAACTGTGCAGTGCTGGTGTTCAACAGTGACCCCATGTGGCAGCAACAGAAGCTGCACTGTAGTGGGGAAAGGGGCCTGATGTGAACGGATTAAATTCACCAGTTCTCTTTTGCCTGGAATTTGGAAACAGGCAACTCTGGGATCAAATGCCTCAAGGGTTTTTAGACAATTTGGAGGTAGGAATATCAAGAAAGAGATGATGAATAATCTGGTAATTTGACCGAGGGAATATTTTGAATAATTTTGACCTTAAACTTGAGAGACGTCTTACCTAGTGCAGCATATGTGTGGCGAATGTGTTTCACCTCTAATCTGGGATTTTTGTTTTTGTTTTTGTTTTTGCATTTTGGCACTTTTATAATCGTAGAGAGTTTTAAAATATTTATTAGTCAGTTACTTCCTTTGTGACTCTTGTGTTTTGTACCAAGAAAGGCCTTCCCTTCTTCTAAGATTTTATATATATGAGATACAGAATGATAGTGCCAGGAAAATTGTGAAAGACCTTGAAATGAGTAAAAAAGATTACTGAATGATCTTTCAGTGGCACATTTCCCGGCTTTTCAAGGTGATGTGGAGGAATACCTATGATAGAATGGATGCCCATTAATTATCATAGTATGTTAGCCATAGCATTCAGTCTCATTATCAAATAGGTTTCTGCTTCCTGAAACTTTGCCTGAAGTTCTGTAACTAACTACAGGCCAAAATCTGGTTCTCAAGCAAAGACAGACTCCCCCAGAATCTCATGGAGTTGGACTGTACCAAGTACATTAAATTATTGATGCTTCAAAGAGTAGACCCTTGGGTACAAGCTTGAGCAGCCACAGCTTTGACAACTTTCAGTCTGTACCTGTGGCAGGAGCGTGGACATCCAGGACTCTATTCCAGAAGCGGACAACTTGAGCAGAATGCTGAACCCAAGATCCCACGGAATAGAATTTCACAGGATGAAATGAGCTGATGAGGGAAATTTTATTGTGGTTGTGTTGAGGCTGTTTCAATGCTCTATTTTCTGTATATATGAGGAGGCCATTCCTCTTCTTAAGAGATTTTTAATCTACAATCCAGTAGACTCAGCTTTTGTAAAGTGACATTAAAATTTTTTTCTGCCTCTCACTGAACTTCTTACCACTCCTAAATTAAAAAGCTCTGAGTTCCCTTACTTTTTCACAGCAATACACTTATTTGCATAGGTTCAACAAGAATATTTTCCTTTCTTCTGGTACATAATTGGAAAAAATTGATGGTATAACCATGGCCTTTCTTGGAATGTCATTTTTGAGAATGATGCTCATGTAATCAGTTATGTTCAACAACTCAAAGGAACAAAGGTTGATTTTACTTATGGAGCCAATGCCTACAAAACCATTCCAGGAAAACTGGCCCAGTACTGCCCTTAAAGGTGGTAAGAAGTAGGGGGGTACTTTTTTGAGGGACTCAAGTAGAGAGGAATTCACCCAAATTTACAGATACTGCAAGTGAAATATGGTAGAGTTTCTTGGGCTTGCTTCCCAAGTCTTGAGCTAGCAAACAATAGAAACTTTTAAAAGTGCAATTAGCTGTGGCTCCAGTAGCTGTTCAATACTGCATTGGCTCTCAGTTTTCAAAGCAAAACCAGGGAATCCTATATGATTAATTAATACTTGTTGCACCTATGAAAATTATCAGGCCAAACCAAATGAGTCCAGCCTTTTTTTATGACCAAAAATAATCTTTGGGATTTTTATGGTCACAAAAGGAGAAGTTGTTAGGAAAATTGGAGACTTTGAAAGGGGCACAAAAAAAAATTACTGGGAATACTTTGATGGTATACCAGATATCTCTTCTGGGTTATCTGATTCTATACACATTTTGCTTTCTTTTTTTTTTTTTTTTTTTTTTTTTTTGGCCTTTAAGTTATTTTATAGCCCTGTAAATTACGGAAAATTGATGTAGAAATGAGCATTGCCCAGAGAAGTAAAAGAATTCTGCTGGTGGAGATACAATTGATTTCACTGTGGAGGCCTGTTTTGCATCTATTAGCAAATTCATTTCAGCTCCTGATTGCTTATGTATGTGTCTGTTCTTTGAATTCTCCTTTGAACCATTTTGTTAAACATCTTATTCTTTCATTAATAATGAGCTAAATAAAATTTCCAATACATGGCCACTTTATGAGAGTCATAGATTTACACTTGTGAAAAGACATATTTAATGCATGTGTTGTGTTTAAAGTCTTAAATATATTTGAGCTCTTTAGATATAAGGGGTAAAACAGGGACCTAGATTTACTTTTCTTCTAAAAGCTAGTCCTTTTTTCAGTATTTATTGAGTAACCCTTACTTTCCCTATTGATTTAAAGGCCACTGTTCTGATGTTATTTGGGCCATTTATGTGCTATTATGAACCAGTCATTTATTTCCACATCAGTAAAAATCTGTTGTAAATGCAATAGCTTTATAATACGCTTTGATAATCTGACAAGTTATTTTGATGTTGCACTGAGCCCATAGAGAAAGAAGAGATTACCCTGCCAATTTGGATTAGTCTAAAATGTAAACCATTTAAAGATAAAACATTGGTATACAAAAAGTTGGCCCAGTTATTTGGGCCTCATAACTCCTTCCAGACTATCCTACTCAGACAGAATACAACTAGAGGTCCAGAAGGTAGGTGAATAGGTCTTCTGAGTTGCAGGGTTAGTAAACCCATAGTTTATTCCCTAGGGGAGGTAGAGAATAACTCTTACCCCAACAATTATATATAAAACAGAGCAGACTAGAACGGTAATGGCAGACATTCATGGATAGTGGAAGAAGTCAGAACTATCAAAACCACTAGTGGATTAGACCTTTTGATTTAGAACAAAACCTGCTCGTGCACTCAATGGCCTTTTGGGTGTTCATACTTTTAACGACTGCTTGAGTTTGAAAAGTAATAATGACTTACACCCTTTACCTTTGGAGTTTTGATCAATTAAGACATAGAGACAAGAGGCTCATATGCATAAAAATACCAGCTTTATTGTTAATGAAGCTAAATTGGAATGCACAGCTTGGACTCCTGTGCCCCAAATTTCCACCTTGAGATCCGCATGTGCTCTGCAGAATTGGCTATCAACCAGGCAGCTCAGGGAGAGTCAAGAAGGGCCTCATACCCAGTTATATGAGGTTGTTTTTGCAGTAACCCTGTCCAAAAAAGGAATTTGGGTATCAGACTCTGGCCATGTTGCTGGTCTGATAAAACTTTCCTAAGATCATGGAGAGGAGGAGTCAGTGATGGACAAAGCAAAGACCAGGCTGCAGAAGCTTTTGTCTTAATAGTTCCTGGAGAAATGGAAGTACTAATAGAAGTTTCTGTTTTGTGATGGCTACAATATGAGTAGAGGAAGATTAAAGTCTTGATTGCAACATAGCACAGAAATTAATATTCATAAAGAAGAACCTGAGTTTAAAAAGAAAGAATTATGTTCAACCTACTCTGATTACAAGGAATGGAGAAATATGTAATGTTTCAAATCAGATAGATTTCTATCAGAAGTACTTTAAGTTTGGGGAGGTAAATGTAAGCTCTCATGAACATACAGTGTTCTAGAACACTGACAAATGTGTGCAAATCTGTCTCCAACAACCAAATGCCCCCATTTTAGTATTGCATCCCAAAAGAATGAAGGCAAGTTCAAAAATACTTTTAGTTCACATTTTTAATGTTTAAAAACTATGTTAACAGAACAATTATAGAACAGAACTTCTTATATTTCTTTATTTACACCACATCCTGGGGGGAAAATAAACTATTTGATTAACCATGAATAGCAAAATTTTGTGACTTGTGACATTCACTTCTATCACCCATCTGAAAGTCATTTACAAGTTTTTACATTAATAAAACTGTGGTGTGCTACATATATTGGACTTATATGAAGTCTAAAATACAACTGGACTCTGGAGAGTGGATTAAGTACCAATGATCAAGATTCAAATGTTTTGGGTAAAAATGGCTTCAGACAGTCTATGTTGGCGTCAACACTGAAAATGAAAGGCAGACATGCGAGATTTTCAAAAACTTGATAAAATGGTCCTCCCCCCCCCCCCCCGCCCCTTCAAATTCGTGTTCATAGTTAATGTGCAGGTTTTCCCCCCTTTCAAAGATCCCAAAGTTTGGGAAATGCAGCAATTCAATTTTGGAAAAAATTCTCCCCAACTTCTGTTTTTATAAACACTGTATAGTGGTATCAGTGTTAACAGTGAAAGAGCAGTATGAAGAAACAATTTGTCATTTTGAGTATATCTATATGACAATAACTTGGGTTTAAATATTCCTTATTTGTAGCTCAGAGGATTATCTCTTAAATAACTGAGCTTAATACCAGTATAAGAAATCAATACAGCTATTTCTCAGACATTTTGCTTTCTAAAACAATTAAGATTTTTAGATTCCAAGTTTACACTGAGAGAACAATGTTACCTGGGAGAGAATGTAAATTTGTCTAGTTCCCAAACAAAACCACTAATATCTAGGACAACATTTATTCTTGATATGTAGACTAGATTCTTGATATGCAGACTTCTATTTCAGTGTGGACCAACGACTGAAAAAATATACAGCCTCCTGTTTATTTACAACATATTTACATACAAACGAAGTACTTCCTACAATAAACCTCAGCTGCATAGATTCTTCCTTTTAAAAACACAAATTCAAACTTGTAGACAGCCAGGCCCAGTTCAAAGCCCTTCCTCTGAGAAAACCCTAAAGAAGGAGAGTGTCTGAGCCTTGTGAATTTTACAATTTTCAAGAACTTTCCCTTTTAGATTTAGTGATATTTTTCAGTTGTTAGCCACCCCATTCCCAATTTGTACCCGAAAGCCCTATGTCATCATAAATAATCCACTGTGTGTATTTTAGAGGAAGTGTGTTCTTCGCTAAAGGATTCTCAGATCTGCCATCCCTAAGGAAAACCATGTATTAGCATTGCTAAATGATATAGTCTGTACCTTCTTTGTTTTGAGAGCAGCTACAAGTTTACACAACCAGAATGGAGGAATTCTGTTCTTAAAGCTTCCGCCCTTTCTAAGCCTCAAGCCATTTACATTGATAAACTGAGGGAAACTAATGGCTTTTGCTCTAAGGCATAAAATCAAATCTGATCTTATCATCAACTTCCTCCCCACTCCAATAAATGTGCCCTTCAGCATTCCGATCTATTGAAATGGAGCTGGGCTCTACATCCTTTTCTGAGCAGCTTGGAGATGCTTATGAAGTGCAGAACTTTCTAGAGAATTCAATTTAAAAGAGGGACAGAATGGGTCATTACACAACGCACACCAACACTGTGGAGAGCTTACTCATGACACGAATTCAGTATCCAAGAATGCATGTACAGAGTGTGTTTTGTTTTCATTCTCCACATACACACACACACACACACACACACACACACACCTCACCTCCTTCGCAGCTTCAAAAAATGTAATCTTAGCGTGCCTCAGCCCAGATACCCCCGAGTGCAGGCAGCTTTCCTTTATGATTGTACACCTGCACCAGCGTTTCCTAGGTAACATACTCTGAGGTAGGACTAATGGGGAGAACAAATGAAAGACAAAGTGACCTGGAGTGGCTCTCAAACTTGATGTGCATCAAGATTGCCCAAAGGGCTCATTCAAACCCAGACTGCTGAAGGCTTCCACCTTGACAACTTCTGATTTCATTAGTTCTGGGGTGGGGCCCAAGAACCTGCATTCTGACAAGGCCTCAGGTGATGCTGTCGCTGCTCATCTGGGGGCCATACTTTGAGAACCACTGGCTTAGAGGCCTGAGTCCAACTCCAGAAAGAAGTCCATTGCAGGGCAACTGTCTCACGTGTCCCCTGAGACACTGAGGAATCTTACCACAGCTCCTTGTCCACCCCCAGCCCCATGACCATCACCCATGTGCACCTTTCTCAACACGGTCTGGAAGTATAAAGAAGGAAGGTCAGCAGAGAGCTTTTTTACACCGATCTGATTACTAGGCAGTTAAACAATGGTTTGTTAGCACTAAACCCATTAAAAGTGCTGTGTGCTTCAATGACTGGCATATAGGAGAAGCTAGGCAGCAACATCCTGTTCTGTAATGGGCTGGGAAGGAGACAAACAATAGGAGCAACAGGTCCTACAAACAGAAGAGTCAGGCCAAGCCTGAGAACTCCAGGCAAAAGAAAGGATAGCAGGGGAGGCACGTCCCTGGTGGTTTCCAGCCCACAAGAGGTCCCCTCATCCTCCTTCATCCTCCTTCTACCACCAGGCTCTCTGGTGGCCCTGGATTTGTTCTCCCCCTCCTGTGCTGGACACCCTGCTTCAGGCCACTGTGGTCACCACTAACTGGTGGTGGCTCTACCCCCACCACCCAGCAGCTGGTGTGTGGCTGGCGTGGGAAGTCCAGACTTCATTCACAGGAATGACATATTCTTGGCAACTCTGAAAAAATACTCCTTAGAAACAATATTATTTTGGGTGGTTAGGCTTTTTAGCAATCATGTTACATTATCCTATTCTGCTAAACCATGGGTCTGATCATCTTTCCTAGCTGCTCTGGGAGCCTAAACACCATGTATAACATAGTTCCTGGAGGAAAATACATTCTGGCTTGCAAACAACCAACTAACAGGGCTTTGTAACATGATCTGCTTATAAATTGGGGACAGCCCGTGTTTAACAAGACTAGATTTCTTTCCTGTACACAGTTTACTACTCCACTCCCAGTAAGTAACGTTAAGTAAATTAGGGATTTACAGTATATTGTGTTATAAGAACTAGAGAACAGTTCTAAATCCAAAGTATGAAACTGGCACTGTTCACTAGTGTTAAGGTTCTATCTACCAAAGGAAAACGTGCTGCTCCCAATGGCTAAGGTATAATATTCTTTAGTCTACTAATTTAGCAGAAAAAACTTCTATAGCACTTGACTGTTGTTTAAATTCTACCTAACATCTGTGATACATGTATTTTTGGCTACCAGTTCACTATTCTGAACAAGAATTATTGCAGTACATTGACAGCTAATCCCACACAAATGATGTAATTAATCAGCGGTATATAACAAATGAACAGTGGGGTCTATTATATTCAGTCGATAATGAACTTAGATCACACACAAAGATTTTAAAAACCCATGGTATCATAGACATCAACAACGTGCCTCCTCTAAATAAATATTTTAAATAATAATAAAAATTTCTTGTGCTGACACATAAAATCCAGAGATCCAAAAATACCACTATACATCCCAAGAGTTCATGATAATTTTCTAAACTGACTTTGTGAGTGTAAAAGAAATTGTTATAAATTAATGAGGAAAATACAAAGTAGCCTAATATTGCTTTGTAAACTAAACTATGTATTTTTTTATGGAGGGTCAGTCCACTACCTGGCTATTTCACTACTCAGTGCTCTAGACAAGCCTCCAAGGGCCAAAGGACTTGCTTTGCTTTTCATCCAATATGGAAGATACTGCTGAAAGGGACAGAGGTGGCTGTGGATTTTACTAGGTTAGGTATTCGTGTATAGGTAGGCATTCATATCTAATTACCTGGACTCTGTCTGACCTAATGTGGATGTAATTCAGGAGCATTACATTAAAAGCTATAATGATCCTACCAGGAAATGCAGGAAACAACCTTTCTTCCTCCCAAAGAGGATCACAACAAGGTACTTTGATGATGCCTTTTCTATGGGACATTAGTCTGTAAAGGGGGAGCGGACAGTTCCTTGTTACTTCCAGTGAATGGTGAGCAGAGGCCTTTGGGGATTTGAGTGAAGGAGGTACAGAACTCAGAGCTAAGTGCTTGGAAATCCTGCTAAGAGTCTGCAGTTAGATTCTGATCTCTGGATAAGAAATCCGTGCTCGGTGAACTTAGGTGTTTGAGAAATTCAACCAGAATATAAATGAAATACAAATCCTGTTTCAAGAGACCAGCTCACAGAACACAAACATTTCTTACTGTGTGATATAGACTGTCCAATCACAGGTGATTGTCCAGCTTAGGGAACATGTGGTTCTAGGTTTCCTTACTTTCCCCCAACTTTCCAAGCTGTGTGACTTGTCCCCAACTCTCTTCTTTTTCAGTCTCTGTGGATTTTCCCTCTACCCTGTTTAGGGGACAGTGAGGCTGGGGTAAGAGTGTGAGGCAACTCTGTCCTCTGTGTGGGTCACGTCAGGCAGGCAGTAATGGCCCACTCCTTGGTTAGGGACAAGAAGAAGAAACAGCACAGGCACCAGAGTCCGCATCTGAGGGAAGGAAGGTACACTGATTTTGTCACAAGTTCTTCTCAAAGGCTATTTCTGAGGGTGCTATGTTTCTTTTCTTTTTTTCGTGTTTTTTTTTTTTTTTTCAAGACTCTGGGTGGATTGTTAATGGAGAAGAAATAGGAATGAGGCTTATATTTAAGGTACAAAAATCTTGTATTTGTAATAACCTAAATTTATAGATATAAAACAAGTCTTTTAAAGACCCCCCTAAAGTACCCAATATAAAACAGGAATTACTTCTCTTAGATCGTCCTTGGCTAGATACACATTATTCCCTGTGCAAAAAGCTGGTGGACATGAGTAAAAGCTGCTGGGTTCATAATTTAAGAAAATGTTTTTTCTTCTTTCAACAATACAGGTGTAGGGTTGAAGGTTATTTGTATCAGAGGAATATTTTCTTAAGCATTTTGGATACTCTTGCTTCTCAATTTATTACAAAGGTGTCATGGGTCTCCCTCAGTGAAAGGTGACTCAGCTTAGAGTAACTTTGACACAATTTGCCAAGAGGGAAACAAAACTTCACTTGCTAGGTAACCCAAATGTGTGGTTTAATATGTTTACCAAGGTAAGAAGTCATTCTCACCCCCTTCCCAGCTGAGAACACTCATTGGAGAATGTCTCTGCATAAAGCAGGATGTAGTACCAATGAGGCCACTGGACTGCTAGAGCCCCCGGCTGCCGGGTGATCAGAGCCACCTCAAATATTGGGCAGGTTCTGATCCAGCAATGGCACACACCCTGTCACTCTCTTACAAGTATCCCTGTGTGCTATGTTAACCAAAGTAGGCAAAATACTTATGAAACCATTTTTTTTTTTCTGTAAAGCAAAATAACTATATACAATTCAAGATTCTTTTCTAAAAAGGTACAGATGATGTGAGTGGAACATCGGCAGGAAAATTATTACAGAATCTGGATGTGTAATAAATAAACATGATTGATGATCTTGTTTTCAAAGTTTTAAGGGACCAGGAAGTCACAAAAAAATAGAGTTAGAAGAGTGAAAAATAACTGTGAAGAGCACGGAGATACACAATTGCATGAAACTTAAAAAAAAAAAAAAATATCCACAATCCTTAAATTGATCTGAAATCTTAGAGGGACTGGAACCATTATAGAAACTGGTTTCTGTTTTGCTACCAAAATGTTATTCCATTTTAAGTATCTTGTGAATTTCTGTTTGCTTCTGTAAACTTGCAAAAGAAGTGATGAAGATTGCTGATGTGGGGTGACATGGCCGAGCAGCGGTCTGGAAATGTCTCCTGTCCTCAGCTGGTCTCAGTGGCCTTCGTCACTATTTGATGAGCAGGCCCAGTCATAGATGACCAATGGGATGCTGACCAGGGAAAACAACACCCCCAGGCCCAAGAAGAGGGCAGCCTGGAGCAACACAAAGGCAAGGGTTATTTTCAGTGAAGCCAACCACATACACCTGGGAAAAAAATAGAAATGCCTTCCCTCTCTTTTTGTGTCCCCTTTATTTGGGGTTTGTTACAGCCATTGCTGACCTGTGAGAATCATTCCAAGGCTGTATGGATCTGATTCTCCAAGGATGGGGAAACGAGGACTAAGCTATGCAGGGCCATCCTCTCCATTCTAGCTCTTTGACTTCATGGTCACCTCAGAATGAATCCATTCTGTAACGCACTGGGTATCCTTACAGTTTCTTTCACACTCAGACTACAACTAAAAGGGAAAAATGGCCTTTAAAACCATACAGGTCATTTTGTTGCTTTTTACCAACCAACCTAGGTTATCGCTGGCAGGCAAACATTTCTGTTTGAAAAAGTGGGGGGAAAAGATATATAAGAGCAAAGTAGATTTGATCAAGTGAAATAGGAAATGAGTATCCACAACTAAGTTATTTTAAGGGTTGAGGAAGGCCAGAGTGGGGATAGGTTACTAAATCCAGAATCTGAAGAACATGAGGTTAGAAATTGCTTGGCCTTAAAAGTGTCCAATGAGAGCTTTGCAGGGAGAAGGATAAAGCAACAGAAGAGCCAAGGGGCTGGACTGGAGCCTGGAGGACAGAGCTAAGGGAAGGAGAAAAGGTGAATGGTGGAGTTGTACAGACTTCACCGTCAGAAAGCTGGTCTGACTCCCAGTGGGGCCCCACATGGACAGGATCCCTTGTCTAATGCTGTCTGGTAGATCCTATGACCAGCTTTAACATGGGAGCAGGGTTGGGGAGGCCCAGCGAATTCATGGGCAACAGGCCTCTACCATTTTCTGATTTAATCTGAGTATATTTTACTGCTGTGCCAAAGTGACTGCTCCTTCTCTGTCCTTGTGAAACCCCTACTGGGAAGGTTTAGAAGGGTTTGGGACATATGGCTTCAGGGATAATCCTGTTGGGGAGGTAGGTGCTGTATCAGCATCAATGCTGCCTCTCCTAAATGTACAAGGATGATCCCTCCTGCCTACATCTCTGCTGACTCTGTAATACGTGCAGTTGGAGCGCTTACACTATTTGGGAGGGCAGCTGAGAAGCCTTCTCCGAGGCCAAACAAAATGGTGCTCCAGAAGGTACTCATGTAGCAGCCACTTCACCCCTGCTTCCCTCACTTTCTCCAAGTGCACCACCTCCAAGATGCCTTTGAACTTCACCAGACCTGGAAACAAGAATCCCAATATAGAAAGGTAGTTTCTGAATCCAGGTCTGTTGTTCCAAAGCATTTTTGTCAAATCATAAAAAGGCTCTTTAAGCTAACTCAGCCACCTTAATTAAGGTGTCCCATGTTCCCTGGGTTGTCGGAAGGAGTTGCATGACTAGGAATTCTACAGAAAACAGTGGGCTACATGAAATCTTTGAGTCTCTTTCCCTTTCCTGTCTTGATAAAGGAAAGACAAAGCATTGCCTTACAGAGAAATAGGATGACAGCTGGCCCTAACCCTAGCTCAGAGCAAAAGCTAAGGCACAGTAAGAGTAACACATTTTGAGAGAATAGAGAAGATTCTGATGTGATATTTTAAATCTCCCAAAGGGGAAAACTATAGGACTGGTGTCCCCTTTTCAGGTCACTAACAGTAGGATTAGGTGGTGGAGATGGACTATTAATTTGGTAAATTTAAATGAAAAACTAATCAGAAAACTTAGAGTGGCCGGCATGAGACATACCCAAATTCTTTGAGTCCCTTTATCTCCATCCTGACTTGTGATTTTTAAATAAAGAGATGAAGGAAGAATGAAAATAAGCATATTAGCAGATGTAACTCCTGTAAAATAAGAAAAAAAAAAAGTTTGAAGTTGTTACGGTGAAACTGTAGCATTCTAAGCAGCTGTTGTAGAATGAGGAGCATAAAATAAAGCCATACCTACGACTCCAAAAATATCCTTCATGGAGGGTATGAAGATCACCAACAAGTTGATAATAACCAAGAGTATGAAGGTAACCAAGACATGACGACATAAATTAAACTTTGTTTTCTTAGCCAGTTCAAATAAAGATGAACGAACCTACAGGATCAAAAAACAAAGACTCTGTGAGGGCCTCTGGCCCGGCAACCCTCACATTCTCAGCAGAAACGAACATACTGGTGCATGGGAATCTGTGAAGTGTTTTCTAAGACCTTGTGCAGTATTACAACCAGGGGTCTTGATTTCAGGCAGGTATTTTTATTTATAAATAGGTAGTTTTCTTTTGTGGGGAATAATTTCTGTGTGTGTGTGTTTTTTAAGTTTATTTATTTATTTTGAGATAGAGAGAGTAGGGGGAGGGGCAGAGAGAGAGGGAGAGGGTGTGAGCCTCATGAGGGGCTCAAACTCATGAACCATGAAGTCATGACCTGAGCCGAAATCAAGAGTCAGAAGCTTAACTGACTGAGCTACCCAGGGGCCCTGATAAATATATTTTTTTAATGTTTATTCATTTTTGAGAGACAGAGTGCAAGAGGGGGAGGGTCAGAGAGAGAGGAAGACACAGAATCTGACAGGCTCCAGGCTCTGAGCTGTCAGCACAGAGCCTGATGTGGGGCTTGAACCCATGAAGCACGAGATCATGACCTGAGCTGAAGCCAGACACTTAACCGACTGAGCCACCCAGGTGCCCCCCACTTTTTAAAAAAATTTTTTTAATGTTTGTTTATTTTTGATAGAGAGAGAGACAGAGCACAAGTGGGGGAGAGGCCGAGAGAGAGAGAGAGAGAGAGAGAGAGAGAGAGACAGGGAGGGAGAGGTAGAATCCAAAGCAGGCTCCAGGCTCTGAGCTGTCAGCACAGAGCCCAACACAGGGCTCAAACTCATGAACCATGATGAGATCATGCATGACCTGAGCCGAAGTTGGACACTTAACCGACTGAGCCACCCAGGCACCCCTGGGTGTTTTTATCTATGACTAAGTATTCTCTTCTGGTCCTTTTATGTTCTCTCATCATGGACAATCAAGATTCAAACATTCTATCTACATTTCTCTGTAAAGGAGGAACAGATTAATTAGAATTAAGATTCATTCCATCAAAGGCTACCCTATCTCACTGATCCTACTTTCTTTCTGAAGAGCCTCAACCGAGTCTCGGGGTCCTTTCCTGATACAGTTTCAGTGACACAGGATAGTTACCTGCAGCAGGCTTTCTCTGGAACAGCCTCCTTAACACAGAAGGAAAGGCGAGACCTCAACTTTTCTCATATTGCACCGAGGCCTTTTACTCACCGTGAAGAATAACACCGGCACTGTGAGGATGACAGCAACAATTACAGCCAGCCGCACTGTCAGGATGAGAATGTCATCTTTACTCTGGTACTTGTGAAGGAGGTCTGATTGCACATTTTCTAAACCGAGGAAAAGAGAGTATTAGAAAGAAAGCACATGGCCGAATGACAGTTTTTCTGAACATCAAAGAATTTATAAACTAAAGGGCAAGGAAAGCAATGTTCTGGGTGTTGAAATAACTATTAAAACAATTTATAAAGTTGAAAAGAAAAATCCCCGGTGTGAGACATGCTCCACCTGTCCATATGTAACTTCAAAAGGAATTTATAGTAATCACTAGAAAGAAGCTACACAGTGTAGGGATGCTTAATTTATACTAAATTCAACCTAGGTGTGAATTGGGATTAAAAATAACATACAGCTGAAGAACAAAACCCTTCTGGAGCACCTGAGTGGCTCAGTCAGTTAAGCGTCCGACTTTGGCTCAGCTCATGATCTTAGGGTTTGTGGGTATGCGCCCCGTGTTGGGCTCTCTGCTCTCAGTGCAGAGCCCACGCTGGATCCTCTGTCTCCCTCTCTCTCTGTCCCTGCCTCACTCACACGCACTCCCTCTCTCTCAAAAATTAATATTTAAAAAAATGTTTTAAAATGCTTTAAAAACCCTTCTAATAATCTAGATTTTCCCTCCCTTGTTGCCACTCATCAAACAATGCCAAATTGCTGCAGTCTTGCTGAGGGGACTATGGGCTACATAGAGCGTTTTTCAAACCCTCCTCTTTTCACACAACTTCCAGTGGCCAAGCAACAGAGGTTCTAATGGAACTTCACCACAATCAGGAAGTAATTCTCTTCCATGTATGGTTTTCTTATTTAAAAAAAGTATTTAGCTTCTGTACCATTTTGAACTTTTTCTTAACTCTGAGCTTCTGAATGTTATTTCAAAGACAACCAAAGCTAGAATGAACCAATCTCAAGAGTCTGGGGGTGGGATTCCAATTCTATGCTGGGCCATAGACTGGCCTCAGTTTTGGAAAAAGGAGCCTAGGTTGTAATAAAAATCTCATTGGTTTTAATTTTCTTGATTTAAAACTCATAACCATCTAAAAATAGCTGAGCCTTTCCCTTTAACCTAAGAGTATGAAAGGGTTTGTATTCTACTTTATGTGGAAAAAGAAATGGATTTGCAAAGAAAACTCAAAGCTTGAACAAGATAACAGTGAGACTGTTCAACTAACATGAAGCTCTCCCTCCCTCCCTTTACCACCCCCTCTCCCAGGCCTGCAACTCTGCAGGAAACTTAGAAACACCATTTTTACGCAAAAATTTAATGTGGCATTTATGGATTCATCAGACAATGCTGTCTGCCACTGCTTGTGAAAATGGTAATAATACAACTATATAATCAGGGTAGCCTTTCTCTCCAGGCTGAATTAATCATCTCTATACATGTTTAAATTTTGAGGTGTTTGTGTTTATGAAAAAAAAATGCCCCAGAGAAATATTATTTAATAGAGAACAATGTGAAATATATGTATTCAAATTTAAATCAGGTCCCAAATTATAATAATAATGAAACATGTTAAATACAGCTGGAGGATAATTTGAATAGGAGAGGATGAAGACTTAGTAAAAGAAGGTAAACTATTCATACAAAGTCAATAAATTACAAATGAAATACAGTATATCTCTTTTTCAGGTTTCATTCCTTTTAACCTTCTCTGCCATTCCTTCAAATCTTTGCAGGGCTCCAAATTGCAGTGAACAGTCAGGCGTTTTATTTTTAATTAACACAAGTGTCAGGAGGGTAGCGCCCTGCTCTTTCTCACTTGCAAAATCTGTCTCTGTCTCTTTTCTATTAATGGAATCTGACCCAATTCACAATAGCAATTAAGAAAGCCTCCTCTGGTATAGTTTTAAACTTTCCTCGGTAAAGGTGGAATACTTATAAAATGCAATTTCTTTTAAAGACAGTAGTAGGAGAAAAAAAATACAGTATCTTGTTTCAGTAATTATTCTACTGTGCAGTCTGCACAGATATATAAAGGAGTCATCACCATTTGTATAAGGAAAGACCAGCAAAATCAATGGGTAGATTTGTGGCTTTTTTGGGCTATCACGTTAAAAGTTATTTGGATACTAATTTTCGCTGATTTATTTACAAACACCTCTATTTATGTGCTAACAGAAGCCACTTACCATAGAATGTCAAGTAGCCAAAAATGGCAGTCAGGAAGTACATAACAAACATGGCGAAAAAGGAGATGTTGGAAACCATCTGCATCTTTTTCTGTGATCGACTATGAACAAAGATAAAGGAATTTTAAAAATTAACAACCATGTTACTGAATTTAAGCGCCAGTGTTAATACTGAAGAATAATAACAGCCTTCTATCAGGCTAGGACAGATCTGACCAGCTGAAATTACCTCCCTTTCCCGAACCCTCCCCTGCCCCCTGCAATTTCGCCAACTTAGAATAACTTCTTTTATACCAAATGGGTATTGTGACAGAGAGATTCATGGAACTAACAATCCCTTGAGTGTTCTTCCCCATTCTTTTGAAAGAATATCAGGTTCTCATCTGAAGGGCAGAGAATATTTTTTAGTATTTGTTTTTGATATTATCTCCATACTCAGCATGTACGAGGAAAAGGGCAGAATAAATTCAGATGCTGTTCTCCCAGCCCCAGAAATCAGGGGCAAAGCTGGAACTTGACCTCAGGTGTTCTGTTGCTAAGGCTGCAGTTTAGTTCCTTTTTTCCCACTGAGTAGCCCAGGATGCACCAGAAAGTCTCCGTTTCCAGAGCGATTAGTACACAAGTGGTCATGGATACGATGATGAAGGGCTCCTAACTCTTAGGTCAAGTTTACCCTGAGAGTTTGGACAAACCTGTAAGTTGCTTTAATGGCCCAAATAATTAATCTACAAGACTTGTGCTCAATAAGAGACCACGACAGTCCTAACTTTTGTTTGTGTCATAACAGGAAATACGGCAAACAAGAAAAATTAAGAATTACACATATCAGAAAATTACAAATTAAAAGCTGGACTATTAAATTTAAAAGATGTTAAACACATATGTAAATACCCTAAGTATAGGATCATAAAGTATGATTGATGTACATTATGATTGATGTACACATAGGTAGCTGTAGGTATTTCAAAATTTACCCATATATCAATTAAATATGAAAGAGTCCTGAGTGAATCAATGCTAAATGACATCTATTTTATTTTTGTTTCAAAATGGAAATAGACAGCTATATTGTATACATTTGCTGAGCTTAAGACTATGCCATGATGACTATTTTTGTATGGAAAGTCTGCTGACAGTGGGCTAAAAAGAGAACCCAGGATGGAATTTATAAGCAGGACTTTAATTTTCTCAAGAACAGCAATCAAAAACGTATCTATAGAATCATCTTAAGAGTTTAAAATGAATAATAATATACTTTTGTCCAGTTTGTGGCCTTAACGTTAATTTCTTTCTGCCTGATTGAGCAGCCTTTTCCATCTAAACCAAGAGGCAAATCAGACACAGCGCATTTTGCAACCTGATTATTATTATACACTTATAAAATAAGCATAAGTTACGTAAAGCAACACAAATACTTGAACTCGCCTAAGTAACACAGTATCTGAAAAATCAATTTAACAAAAAAGTCCACACACTTGGCCGCTTTATATATTTATGGTCAAAATATGCTGCAGCTTTCTGATGTTTCTTGCTCTTTTTTTTTTTTTTTTAAATATACTACTTGCTCAAGAATGTGAGAAAGTAAATGCTGAAGCTGGGTGATTAGTCTGTGGGGTTCATTATACAAGTCTATTTATTTTAATATAGGATTTTCCCATTAATGAGGGAGATTATGGGGAGAAAAATGATTAAGGGGAGAAAAAAAATCTCTTACTCTTTAAGTTCACTGTAAATCGGCAGGACTGATGGGTGGCAGACAAAAGCAAACGCAATGGTTGGCAAAGCATACACGGTCTATTGGGAAGAGAGAAATAAACATTAAGAAAAAGCATTCTTACCATAAACATTATTCAGCTCCAGTATTTTTTATTATTATTAATATGTTTAGTTATTTTTGAGAGACAGACAGAGAGTGGGTTGGAGAGGGGCAGAGAGAGAGGGAGACACAGAATCTGAAGCAGGATCCAGGCTCTGAGCTGTCAGCACAGAACCCGACCCGGGGCTCGAACCCATGAATCGTGAGATCATGACCTGAGCCCAAGTCGGATGTCTAACAGACTGAGCCACCCAGATGCCTCTTTCTGAGCTGTCTTTTTGTCTGATAGCTCTTCAGAATCCCTGGATTATTTGGTTATTAGGAGGGCTTTGATCTCTAAAATAGAAGCAGCTTTTCTAAGAGGTCTTATCTAGCTGGAGACATTAGGCACTTCGCACAGAGGGGTTCAAGGTTCACCTCACCTATAGCATATTTCACATACTTCAGGCATAGCATCGTGCTGGCTGGTCACACAGCATGTTTCCTACGTTATTTCACTGAGTCTCTACAACCACACTGATTAGTAGACAGACCACTGCTTTTCTCCTTACTCCCTCCAACAGGTTAGGTGACATGCCCAGGACTTCCGCCTCTATTTCACTGCTCTTTGCTTTATAGGGCGTGTCAATCAGACATAAAAGATGGCTCTAAAAAGAAAACTACTTCCACATTCACTACTTTGGCTGTATCATTAGAGCTGAGAGAGAGAGATCTATTTAGTTTTCTTAGATAAGACTTTTTAAAACTCAAACTCAGTGAGACTTCTTATGCAAAAAGAAGGAAGAAAAGTAACAATATATCATGCTCCAATTCTGCCCGAGCACTATACCAGGCACATTCTAAAAAATCCCGTAAGATACAGAACAGAATCCTGTTTTTCACAGGGTTTGGTAACTTGCCTAAGGATTTAGATCCAAGCCTGACTGGTTCTATAGTCCACTGTTCCCCCATACTATTAACAATATCTCAACAGTATGCAAGTTTCTTAAGCGCCAGTTTGTGGTGGTATCTGTATTTCTGCCACCAGCAGATAAGGCGCAGTGGGCTAAAGATGTTATTTATCATTTTTAAAGATCTACAAACAAGAGAGGAGCTGAGACAATTATCCAGAGAGAGATTTTCGCAGAGAAAGCTTAAAGTTGCCCTATGTGTAAACTGGACAAGACGGAGCATGAAATATAATATTTGTCTATTTCCCAAAGGTCTCTAGATTGTGGGAATTTGGAAGTACTGGTATGCCGTTCTATCGAGAATGAATATTTTCATCAAGGCAATTTAACTACAAGTATGAAAAATATAATTCCCTCAATAAAATGCTCTTTTTTATATTTAAAAGATAGGGAAACTTACCTTTGAATTGAAGGTAACATATTTTGGTGTACACATGTCAGGATTGGTTAAATTAGCACTTGTTGTTGAATTTAGCTCTGGAACAATGCAGGGAATTTGAAATTTCTTGTAGATAACCTGGTATTAAGAAATATGGGAAAAACAATATAGACTTTATCAAATAAAGCCAAACAATGAAAAATTGCTGTGTGGCCTTGTACTATGGCAAAACCAAGCCAACCATTTTCGTCAGCACTTACCACTATTAGGAAAAAAACCATACAGCTCAAAGAAAAGCCACTGGTATAGCCAAGATACCCTAAAAGAAAAGTTGAAAAAATTTATTGTTATTATTTTACACATCACCTTGTTTCCTCCAATGCATCATTTCAAGCATAGTTCCAATAATATACAAATATGCTTATGTAAATATAAGACTTATTACTTGAGAGTGCTACTTGATTTGGCAATATAATGGTGACTTTAAATAAAAACATCATATTAATGTTCTGATTCCAGTTTTCGCTGATAACACCAGACAACGCAGATTCCCAGATCTAGGGAAAAAGAGACTCCCAAATGTGGCCATTGCTCTCTTTTGCTATACTCTGATGGATTCCTATTGCCAAATCCATTTACTCTTTGACTCTGATCTACTCAATAGTTCTTTACTATGCACCTATTGTGCACGTACTGAATATCAGCTATAATGCTTCTCTTCTCTGATGAGGGGGATGCACAGAGGAGATGAAGTGATTTCTAGGAATAAACTGAGCATCTGGGGATCTTCACACTGGCTGCCTTGGAATCCCCCAACCCCTATAACCTCCACATGGGCAGAGTTAAGTTGTTTCTGGGAGGATGCGCTATTCTTGTCCCTGGAGAAGAAGAGGCCTTCCCTCCTTAAACTGCAAAGAGCTATGTGTATATACATAGAAAAGCCAAAACACAGACCTCGAAACCAGAAAATTAAGTCATTTTTTAAGAAATATACCTATTTATAGGGGCACCTGGGTGGTCAAGTGGTTAAGCGTCCAACTCTCAATTTTGGCTCTGGTCATGATCTCACAGTTCTTGAGATCGAGCCCTGCAGTGGGCTCTGCGCTATCAGCAGATTGGGATTCTTTCTCCTTTCTTTCTGCCCCTCTCTGGCTTGTGTTCTCAATCTCTCTCTCTCTCTCTCTCTCTCTCTCTCTCTCTCTGTCTCTCACAACAAATAAAAACATTTAAAAAAAAAGAGAGAAATATCTATTTATAGATTTTACAGAACAGCTACAGAGGCTTGATATTTTTCATACAAAACACTATGGTTAGCAATCATTTGGGGAAGAACGTTAATCTAAAAATGTCTGCCTTGAGGGGTGCCTGGGTGGCTCAGTTGGTTGCATGTCGACTTTGGCTCAGGTCACGATTTCACAGTTGGTGGGTTTGAGCCCCGCGTCGGGCTCTGTGCTGACAGTTCGGAGCCTGGAGCCTGCTTCCGATTCTGTGTCTCCCTCTCTGCCCCTCCCCTGCTCACACTCTGTCTCTCTCAAAAATAAATATAAACATTAAAAAGAAAATGTTTTTAAAGGTAAATGTCTGCCTTGAGTTAGCCCAGAATTAAAGGAAATGCATTTTGGATTGGATAGCAGTTTGGCCATATAACTCAATGTGTAAAATTCCCGTAACATCAGGCACGTTTGTCTCTGAATACACACAAAAAAATGTCAGAACCAAATGGATGGGACTTAGTGATTATCTATTGAGTTTGACTTCACTTCTCCCTTCCTCCTCAGTAAAGCAAATAATTGAAAATGGTTAGACTGATAATTTAAGAGTGATTCATAATACTTTTGGGGATAAATATAAGCAACTTTCTGTCTTGATAACAGATTTTTTTTTCTTAAAAATTTTTTTTTAACGTTTATTTATTTTTGAGACACAGAGAGAGACAGAGCATGAACAAGGGAGGGGCAGAGAGAGAGGGAGACACAGAATCGGAAGCAGGCTCCAGGCTCTGAGCCGTCAGCCCAGAGCCCGACGCGGGGCTCGAACTCACGGACCGCGAGATCGTGACCTGAGCTGAAGTTGGACGCTTAACCGACTGAGCCACCCAGGCGCCCCTTGATAACAGATTTTAAAATCTACGTATCTATATTATCAGGATATATAAGATCTTGTGTAAGGAGAATTCCATTTTTGGAACTTTTCTCAGAGGAGCCTGTAGGTTATGCTATTGGACATAGCACTGTGTGTGTTCCTGACCCTAGAACCTCCCTTTTCCCTCCACAGCCTGGTAGAGGGATTGCTGAGGAGGTCACATATTGACCAGTGTTTTTATCTCATATTAAAGTAAAGCCTGATTAATACTTGTAATTTATCACTCACTTAATCTTGACCCTACAAGGGAAAGTAGAGGGCAAAGTTGTTCATTTGTATTAGGTTTCTGATTCATCTGGGTTGGGCACTGTAGAGACTATGATAAAAGCAAGATCTTTCCTTACCTAAGTTCTTCAAGAGACACAGAGGGAGGATTATGCCAAAGGTAACTACCACCACCAAAACACGGCCATCCACATACCAGGCTCTGAAAAAGGCGTTTAAGTGGTTGGGTCATATTTTCTTAGAAAGTATTATTTTTTCTCAAATGTAACATTTCACAATTTTACTAATTTTTTTGCTATCATTATTTTCTATTATTGCTATTATTGTTTTGCTATTTTTTGCTGTTATTAATTTTTACCATGAATTTCTATCATTATTCAGGCTTACCCAAACACTATAACCCAACCAACCACTCCTGTTTACTACAGTCTCTCCCAAGTGATGGAAGAAAGGGATTATTTCCCGTCCCCCCCTCCGCTAACTGTGGCATTCCTTTGAATTATTTACCTGGTTTCAAAGCTGAATGCATACACTGCATTCAGTCAGATTACAACATGTCTGATCAATTATTTAAGGAGAAGTTCCTTTTTGTTGTGTTTGGCTAATACCATTGAAAAACAAGTCACCACAGGTAGGCATTGCTTTCTCCCTAATCTCCTGTACTTGACCTTGAGCCCTGGTGCTACACCACTAGGAACTCTGGCTTCTAGGATTCTCCCTTGAAAGAAAACAGAGAAACTAAGACTAACAAGAGCAGTCAAAGAGGAAGTCAAAACAAGGGATATGTCAGGTGCAGCTGTAGCGTTTTCCAGTTGGCTCATGTAAATTTCGCTCTCCAAGACAGAGACTAGGGTCTTCATGTTGTTCCATGTTCCACTTCTGTGTTAAATATACTTCTGTGTTAAAAATACTCCCTATCTGTTCTATTTTCTAGAAACCAGACATAGATTTTAGGCGCTTGGGGAGATGTAGCATCTATTGTTTGCAGCATGACAGATAAATCTACCTTTTAAATGTTCATATTCAAATAGCTTTCCCTGCTTCTTTCATTTACATAACCCCAGGGAAATTTGTTGGAGCTAGGAAGAAAGAGAAAAACAACCTAGGGAAAGCTAGGGTTTCTGCGATTTTCAGAAGACACAAACTTTGGTCAGTCCACATTTAAGTTAAAAATATTTTAGTTATCTCACAAAGGAAAATAAATGGTCCGTAACTTACGAAAATGCCTCTTCCTTTCCCATCAGAAACTTTATGGCAGAGGGTAGTTCATTTTTGACGATGAAGAGGTAGCTCAGCATTGCTAGAGGAAGATGAGAACATTTTTAGAAAGGAGATACTAAGGCTCACGTTGCAGGCTGCATAAAAGGCTAACAGCCTGTTCTTACACTGACCTTCAATAGGACACAAAGACAGTTTTAGATACTCAGTATACTTGGTTTTGAGTAAGTGATCTCTCTGCTTCACTTTCCATGTGCCATTTAAGCAATGAGAAGGACACTGCTTCCATTTTGTTAAAATTCATGTGGCCACCCAACCACCAGAATTAGAAAAGATAATAATATTCACATACTTCAAAGTTATGTATAGAAAAGCGAGTTCTTTTTACCTCCAGTGTTCTGTAGAGAGGTGGCTCCGAAGATTACGAGCTTCCCTGTGGTGCCAAAGACCTGTTCTCCCAGCTTCTCATAAACCATGCAGCCTATTTAAAAATCATAGTTGAGGACACAAGAAATGACAGCATTCTAAAAGCTAAAGAAAGCCAAGATTTCATCATTCTATTGACTATTCCCCAAGTTATTCTGTGTCTTTCTCAAAATTACACAAATGGCCTTTATGGCTTTGCAAGGGTTAAGGTGTTGCAACCTCTTGACATTTTAAAATGTCAGACATGACCACTATTTCTCCTTTTTCAGGTTGGCTACAAAAGCATTCCACTTTAAATTGTTAGGTCGTAAGGCTTATTTTTGACTATCTCAAAGAGTCTTCCTACTTTACTGGGGGGAAATTCCTACTCTGACCTCATTCTCAGGTTTGGTGCATATCATTAAAATAAAGATTTGATTTAAAAATAAAAATCCTGGGGCGCCTGGGTGGCGCAGTCGGTTGAGCGTCCGACTTCAGCCAGGTCACGATCTCGCGGTCCGCGAGTTCGAGCCCCGCGTCGGGCTCTGGGCTGATGGCTCGGAGCCTGGAGCTTGTTTCCGATTCTGTGTCTCCCTCTCTCTCTGCCCCTCCCCCGTTCATGCTCTGTCTCTCTCTGTCCCAAAAATAAATAAACGTTGAAAAAAAAAAATAAATAAATAAAAATCCTGATGACTGGGATGAAAGTTTCCTTTTGAATTAATTACATGAACTGATTAGGCTAACAAGGAATTATCTTAATAATATTCCATGAATGCCTCATGTGTCCTAAATAGAGTAACAAACTTAGAAACATAATAGTCAACACCAGAATTTTGATCATTTGTAAAATTTACTTCAAAGATATGCCACTCACAAAAGAGACCAATAGATAAATCTGTCAAAAGAATAATTTGGCTACAGCAAAATCCTTAAGTGTTCAACTGGCTCATCTCAGTAAATACTAAACTGTTAAACCATTCATTAAAAAAACATGTTTATATTTCTTTATGACAGTTCAGCTCATGTTTTCAAAATGTTTACAGAAAGCAATATGGGTCAGACTATAATTAAACCTTTGTTTAATCCTTCATAAGACTGGTGTTTAAACTAGACAATGGTAGATCCTCCATCTATTACAAAATGTCCCAGTTAAATGGAGCCGTCTATGTACAATAATAGCTGGCCAATGTGGTTTTAGCCAATGTAAAAGTCAGAGTATTACAAACAGAATCCATTCGTCCCAGGAATAGAAAATAAACACTTCAGGTAGGACACTGCCCAGAACTTGGAGCCTTTCCACAGTACCCTCGCTCCCACGTTGCCTTGGGAGTAACATTTTCTCCTTGGAATATACACAAAAAAAGAATGAAAGCTCTGTTTACTTTTAAAATCGTGAAGGTTATAATATCAAAACATGGGATCCTTGTTCTGAATTTACAAAGAACTAAGGAAAAACTGAAGCCTTTCACATGGAGTCATCTTAAACTAGAAAAACAGGTATAATTGAGGGTTCACTTTAAATGGCAACGCTATTTTCTCAATGTTCATGACAATTTAATTTCTATGGTGCTGTATCTATTTCTCTGGGTAAATACCACTAGAGGTTTTCGAGTGACTGTAGGCCAAAGTGCTCTTCAATAATCAGTGGCTGAACTGGGAGGGTATCATTTGTTCACAGTACCCTGGCTTTCACAAAATAGACGTATTATCAGCTTACCTGTTTCCTTTGAACAGATCAAAAGAAGGTTTATTGAATATATAGACAGCAGTGTCACAGAAGTCAAAAGTATCCTAAAGCAAAGAAAATAAGTCTTGTAATAACTATAAAAGAACATACTCTGACCTTACATTTTTTAGAAGGGCAAAGGCTTGTTTATATTGTTAACACTATTCGTTAGTAGCACCCAAATTTTGGGAACTATTAGTCATGCCCTCTTTAAAATCCTGAATAAAAATGTTCTACCCAATAAAGAACTGCTATTTAGAATCAGAGTAGCCCTAACAGTGCAAATCCCCTACATAATTCAAAGTCTAAATAGCTCTCTGAGGTCATTTCAGTTGAGATGACTTTCAAACAATATTATGAAAGATAGCTTTTATGGTCTATGATGCACTTTCCCTTACATCCGAGTGAGAAAGTGTGAGAAAGGGGTGAGGGGATAGGGTGAGGGTGGGGGCTGAGGAAAAGGCTTTTGTGACTCCTAGGTCAATGACCATGTGACTTTAGGCAACTTGCTCAATTTCTCCCATCCCTAGATTCCTTACCTATAGCATAGACACAGGCTCAATGATGTCTAAGGTACTTTTCATCTAATTACTCTAATGACTCTGTGGCTACTTTTGAATCTATACACTGGACCACAAAGATAATCCACTTTTTTTTGCACCTGGTACCTTACTCTTAAAGAAAAAGCACTTCTTTTAACTGATGGGAAAACTTTGATAAGAAAAATAAAAAGACTTTTTTGAATGACGACCTCATGTTTTTGTTTTAGTACATCCGGCTCATTATCAAACCCTCCTCAAGAAAAAGCACAGTTAAAATGATGCAGGAGATTACACAGATTATTTCTGAATCATTTGGTTCATATTTAGTAATTGAAAATAAAGCCTATTTACTAAAAAGAAAAAAATTCTAGTCCCCGTAGTGAAACCACTCACTTTCCTGAGGTAGGGAAATATAACCTTAGAACAATACGTTACTGCAGTTGATTCAACGTTTGAGTAATTAAGGCAATGGTTTTTCTAGCAAGTGCCATTGAGAGGTACTTGGCACATCATGTGTGGGCTCTCTCTTCCCAACCCTTCCCCCACCTTGCACACCCTCTGAACCACTGCCCTTGGGCCCAGCTCAGATGTCACCTCCTTGGGTGCCTTCCCTTGCCCCAGGCAGAAAGACAGCTCTGTGGCTCTCTCTTGTCTTATATCTCTCATGGCAGTTTGCTTCTCTTGTGTGCAGTGTGGCCATCAGGAGATAAGTGGGGACTACAGAATGGTTAACTGCAAAATAGATGGAATGCCAGAGATTGGCCACAAAACATAAAAGAGGGACAGAGCTCAGTAGAGGTAAAACAAAACACTGGGAGAAATAATAGAAAAACCTAACACTTTGGGTGAAGACCAAACTGACCAGCTAATAAAAAGGGGAATTTAGGTTAAGATAGGATTGTAAGAAAGTGCATTCAGACACAGATTGACCTAGCTAAGATCCTTGAGTAGGAGGGTGATTAAGAGGGTAAGTCCCTTATTATCTATTCTGGCTGAGGGACTCGAGAAATAGATAGTTTCTCAAGAAACTGAGAGCAAGCATTTATTAACCAATCCAGTAGTTTTGAGATATGGTAATGGAACATGATTTTATATGCTCTGTCAGATAGGAAGATATAGGACACAATTGTGGTATGACTTTTCTTTCATCTTGAAGAGATAAACAATATTTATTTTAAAGAAGCAAGCTATGAAATTCACTCAGAGCTCCCTCATACTTTTTGGGACACTGAACACACACTGGCAACTCCTACATGAGCATGCAACAAGCCACAGAGAAATTCTGTGTGACACAGAATAGCATGGACTTCCAGTTGGGGACAGGATAGATGTCATTTTAGGAATCGCCATGGAGTGACCGACATGTCCCCCATTGAGTCTGTTCTCCCGCAACTGACCTGGGGAGGAGAGGGGATATTGCCACTGAGCCCCAGGCTAATGAGTAAAGAGCATGGCCTTGCAGGAACTATGTGCCTAGCAGGCGAGAGACTTACCAACGTCTACATAATGATTAACCAAAGGCCCTAAGCCTAGAAGAACTGGGTATTTATTAGCAAAAGAAACATTATCCAGGAAACATCGGTTACTCAGCTAAGTAGCCCCTGGGACCACATGGTTTTTACACATGGTTGCCTCTTAACATGTTCTACTTGGTTGAATCTCTTTGTAGGTGATGCTCGGCTGGCCTGTGGCCCTTGGCAAGAAGAAAAGGATTTCTTCATAAACTCCTATCACCTCTTTTTCTTTTGCAAGTGGGAGAAAAGTGTTGGTCAGGGAAGATATTAGCAGGGAGTTCACCTATTTTTTTCCCCACACTGAACAGCAGCACAGCGAGGTCCTCCCATGGTGAAGGAAACGACCCTCCCACTCCCATGTTTAAGAGACATAGCATTGCACCCCCACAAAAGGACCTGTAGTAAGATCCTGACAACCTCTGCCTTTAACCACCTAGTCTCTAAGACTATCTTCTCCATTCCTCCCAAAATATAAATCTTCCCTTCGAAAACTGAAAACTAACATAAAACAAAGCCCTTTTTCTATCAGGTCATAAGAGACAAATTCTGTATGTAAAATGTTAAGACTGCTTTAGGCTGTAAGAGAATCTGGTGGTATTCACAGAATTAAAATTTAGAGAAGGACACCTTCTTGTCTAGATTCTTAGAAACACTAAGTTGTATAATTGGCTGTCATAGATCCTAGAATAGTGTAAGGGGATCCAGAGATGTCAAAGACACAAAACATAACATCAACAAGAGTAGGAAGAATGAGTTGGGAGAGAATGTAATGACTTACTTGAACATTTCTCCTGTCTTGAGCATTGTGATTGTGCCTCTGTTTGTCCAGTTAGATATTTGTATACAGTTGTGGTTTGTTGGAAGAGAAATATAAGCTGGAATTCGTGTTCTGAGAGGAACATGTGATGCATTGTTTTCGTCTCATGTGGATATCTAGACACACTTCTCATATTGACCAAAAGTTTTAACATGGTTATGGCAAAAGCTGCATGCTGAAAAAGGTGTTCCGGTGGGAACTAAACCTCAGCAATAGGAACTGAGCTGTCAATGTTGATATTTCAGTCTTATGTTTAGCCTTGAAGAGAAGGGGATTCAGAACATGTGACTGGCTGGACATGGGCACTGGGGAAGCAGTGGCAGGAGAGTTCTCTTGTTAAGAATGTGGTCAGGAACTTCTGAGAACCCTTGTGTCATTAACACTTTGAAGATATGTATGGTGTGGGGACATCCTCGGAGAGTTTGTGTCCCCTGAGAAGAAAGAGGCCTGTTAGGAAACAATTCTAGACTCCTGGATCAGGGAGACAGCTTAGAGGCCACCCTGTCCAGCTTTGCACCCAGCACAGGAAACATCTATGCTCCATCCAACACACAGACATCCAGATCTATAGAGTTATCTTACAGGGGACACATATGCAACCCATCGTGTTTCTGGAAAGTGCCATGCACGGGAACTGAGGCTGAGCTGAAACTACCGCTGCTATTTCTACCCTTGGGTCCTCATTTCATCCTGTAAACCTACTTGAATCTGCTTGAAACCCTCTCCCACCAAACGGTCCATCTGATGGGCACTCATTTTAAGACTGTACCCTTTGACCCAAACCTCTCCAGTTCTTCCAGCTTTTGTCCTGTGATGGAGTGCTCAGGCTCTACATCTCAGTCATGGTCCAGTTCCTCCACTGTAATTTTTAATGGCTGTATGCCAAGAAAAGCACAATGCTGTCACCTCAGTTTCGGGCCCAACAGTACAAAGCATGTTAAGATTATTAACTTGAGTTGGACATCATGCTTTCTTTAAGGCAACCTATTTCAGTGTTTGTTTTTATGGTGGCCATGTCACATTCTTCATTCTTGAGCTTCTGCTGTAAACTGCTATTAGGCTACTCTTCCTGGTTCTATCCTATGTACTTTTTTTGAAAGCTAAGTGCAGGGCTCTGCACTTATTTCCACTACATTTTAGCTTTCCAGTCTTGTGACATCTTTTAGAATCGTTGATCCTTTCTCCTTATGTGCCAACTACCTCATCAAGCTTCATATCTTGAATTTGCCTTCATCCAAGTCACTGGTACCAACTTTGAATAGAACAAGACCATCTAGAAAATGGCCCACCATCCAGTCAACTGCTCAAGCCAGAAACCTGGGAGTCACCCTTGATCTTTTATCTACCCTCTTATCCCTCATACCTAATTCACTGGCAAATGTCCTATCACTTCTACCTCCAAAACATATCCTAAATCCATATGCTTTTTCCCCCCAATCTCCATGGCCACTACTCCAATCCAAGTCACTATCACCCATAATTTCTGGGCAATTACAGTAGTCTCTATCTGTCTCCTGTTTCTTGCCCCCATGATCCATCCTCTACCCAAGCACCCAAGTAATCTTTTTATTTCATTGCTTTATTATGTTCCTCCATTACTGGACAGGCCATGACAGTTTAATTTGGAGTCATGGCCTATCCTCTTTGCCTGTTTACATACAATACCAAACGAAGCACACTCTTAGCTAAGAATAAGTGCATTTACAAAATATTAGAATCTCATTTGTAAGTCATGTGAGATTATGCCAAATGTCCTGCTAAAATCAAGGTACACTTTGCCTAAGACAGTCCTGTAACCTACTAGTTCACTGTTGTCTCAAAAGATGAAGCTAGTTTAACACAACTATTTAGGAAAACACTACTGGCCTCTGTGGAGCAATATTTTCTGCGGTATTTGCACATAAACAAGCTATTTAATAAATTGCCCTAGAATATTACTTGGGATCTACTTTTTACCACTTCTGAAAGCTGGGATGAAACTTGCCTGTTTCTAGTTCTCTGGCGATACTACTGTTCTCCATGGTCCACGATATATTTACTGTATTTGGTGCAAGAAAATTTTGACTCCTACCTTAAACAGTAACATCTAAACATCTATTTCAAAAACATTTATTGATTGTTTTGAATCACATTGATAAGACAGTAATTCTTTGTTCTTCCATAACTTACCCAAAGATTACATGGGTGACCTTATAATAATTTCATTTCTTAAAGCACTGTATGCTTAGAAAATGGAAAACCATGAGAATAAACGGAACCAAAACATTCAAGGCAATTGAAATGTTCTACCCCATGACTGTGGTGGTGATTTCACAACTGGATTTGGGCAAACTTATCAAATCCTATCCTTTAAATTGGAAAATTTTGTTGTATATAAACTATACCTAAAACAAAACAAAACAAAGGACCAACGCCACATCACTTTAAGGATGATGAGATTATCTTTTAAAAGCCTAGCTGAATAACAAGAAATCATATGACACACTCCCCACCCAGCACCAGAGCCCTGGAAAGAGGTGGAGATGAGGCAGCAGTCACTGCTGCGGATCCAGAAATAGCACTGATGGGGGTGTGCAGAAGGGGGTGTTCAGGGCTGCCGTGCAGGTGAGCGCTTTCAACTCCTCCAGGACCCACCCACTCCTCTTAAAACATAAGGGAACCCTTCCCAATTACTCTCCCCACATTACTCTCCCTGTCCTCTTCCCTTGCCAAAGTTTAAGGCAGCTGTCCTCAGACTTTAATGCTCTATACAGATCTCCTTAGGATCTTGTTAAAATGAAGGTTCTAACTCAGTCGGTCTGGGGTGGGACCTGAGATTCTGCATTTCTCCCAAGCTACCAGGTATTGCGGATGCTGCTGGTCCAGCACGTATCTAAATCCGCAAGCTCTGGCCCTGTGGCATACACCATTCAGCGTTTCTGTTTCTCACAACCGCTGAACTGGTGCCGCATCGCCTGCCACACTGTCTGGGTGAGGGGCCATGCCAGCACCACAGCGTGATTAGCTGTAACACGGACCCCTTGGCTGTCCAGGTGAGACTGCAGTGAAGGGAAGCATTTACAGCTGAATCATTATTGTTCCCGTGGGACACTGACTGGCTCTCAGTGTGAATGCAAGGTCTGGTCGACTTCCTCAGGGCATTAGGGCATCACTTACTTGACCAACGTGTATATTTTTAAGTGATTTTCAATGCCAGACCTCTCCCCCCGACCCCACCCCCCCAGCCAGGTCTCTTTCCTTCCAAAAGGATCTGAGGCTCACCACACTTTTTAATTCTTCCTCTTCTAAACCAGGTTAAAAGTATAAAACTTTTGGGGCACCTGGGTGGCTCAGTCGGTTGAGCGTCCGACTCTTGATTTTGGCTCAGGTCATGATCTCACCTTTTGAGTTCGAGCCCCACATCGTGCTCTGTGCACTGACCATGTGGAGCCTGCTTGGGATTCTCTCTCTGCCCCTCCCCTGATCGCTCTCTCTCTCTCTCTCTCAAAATTAATTAATTTTTTTAAAAAAGCTTAAAACTTTTACTGTCCTCATGGCTAGAACAGTCCATATAAAAACTCCCAGCACTGGAAGAAAAGTAGTCTTTAGTGTTAGTCTTGCTTTTACCTACCATCATCTCCCGCCAAATCCACAGCCCCTCTCTCCAAAACTCAGAGACATGTAAGCTGGTTGAGGCAGAATACTTACAAGAAAATTTAAAACTCCAATACAAGGGAATTGGACAAACTGTAGGAAACATATTGTTTTCTGGCCCGCCATCTTTTTCCAGTCCTTATCCTTATTACTGGTCTCTCCCTCACTCTCTTCTACCCCTTCCCTTGGTCCTACCTTTCCAAACTGTCTCCCCCTTCCTGTCTTCCCCCTCTCCACCTTTCCCTCATCTCTAATCTCCACTAACTCTCCCTACTCTTCCATCCCCTCCCTGCCAACTCCTCCGAAGGGAAGTATCAAAATGAGGTGAGTAAGGATTTAAAAACACAGAGAGCAGAGCGCTAGCTGGGGATGAGGGAAGGGTTGGGCAGCATGGAGAACCCAACTGAGGAGGAATTGAAAGTGTTACCCATCTGTGTGGTTAGATAGAGCTCAGTTTCGGGGGGTTTCCAGCTAGTGTGACAGAGAGCCAGTGGAGAAGGGAATTTTAGCGTGTGGGAAAGAGAGGGGTTTTCAAGTGAAGGGCTTGTGACAGCTACATGGGACAGGAAAAGCAGCACAGTCCAGAGGTTCTCCATGACAGTAGAGGACAGGCACAGTGGCAATATCCAAGGGAGGAGCCTGGAACTGGAGGGGGCTGTGGTCAGTAGTAGGATGTCCGGCGGGTAACTGCAGAGGTAGGGTGGTGCATGCCAGCAGAAGGAGACAAGAGGAAGGATTGTCTATTTAATGAGAGCCCAGATGGAAGGAGACATCCCTGAAAGTGAGGAGAGAAGAATGAGGTGTCTGAGTCCCTAATTCAGTGAAAATTTTAAATATTTTGGAAAATTCAAAATTATCTTTTGTATACAAATGCATTTCCTAGAACTTTAATAGGGACTCAATATAATTACTAAAACACTTCACTGATCATTACCAATAATAAATTTAGCATATTTCCACTATGCCAGGCCCCCACTAAGCCCTTTTTTTATTAAATATTTCACTTATGGGTAGTACTATTACTACTTTACAGATAAGGAAATCGAAGTTCAGAGAGGGTAAATATTTGTCTAAGGTCACACAGCTGGCATCAGAGCCCCAAACCCTCATAGTCTGATTCCAAAGTCCTTACCCACTATGCTATATTGTCTGCCAAAGTCAAATGTCCACAGAAGAATGAGAGTATAAAAGGTAAAACCTGGGGCGCCTGGGTGGCTCAGTCGGTTAAGCGTCCGACTTCAGCTCAGGTCACGATCTCGCGGTCCGTGAGTTCGAGCCCCGCGTCGGGCTCTGGGCTGACGGCTCAGAGCCTGGAGCCTGTTTAGGATTCTGTGTCTCCCTCTCTCTGCCCCTCCCCCATTCATGCTCTGTCTCTCTCTGTCTCAAAAATAAATAAACGTTAAAAAAAAAAATAAAAAAAAAATAAAAGGTAAAACCTAAGCAAAGACAAAAAAACTTGGAATGAAATACGCCACAATGTTACCAGAGCCTGTTCTAACAGTGAGACTCTAGGTGATTTCTTTACACTTAATTTATTTTATGTACTTTCAAAATGGTCTTTAATGATTATCTTACTTTTACAGTAATAGTATTAAAATGAAAAATATTTCAAATGATAGTATTATTATTCGAAACTTTTTTTGTGGGGGAGGGGGAAGAGTTGCATTTGTTTAAACCCCCAAGGTCATTCATTAATATTGTCCCTATTTCATTTAAAGAGCTCACAAAATACTTTAAAGGAGCAGAGGGGCGCCTGGGTGGCTCAGTCAGTTAAGCATCCAACTCTTGATTTTTTCAGCTCAGGTCATGATCCCACAGTTCATGAGTTCGAGCCCTGCACTGGGCTAACAGAATGGAGCCTATTGGGATTCTCCCTGTCTCTCTCTCTTTGCCCCTTTCTTGCTCATGTGCTCTCTTTTGCTCTCTCTCTCTCAAATTAAATACATAAACATGAAAAAGAAAAGGAAGGAAGGAAGGAGGGAAGGAAGGAAGGAAGGAAGGAAGGAAGGAAGGAAGGAAGGAAGGAAAAGAAAAGAGAAAAGAAAACAAAAGAAAAGAAAAGAAAAGAAAAGAAAAGAAAAGAAAAGAAAGAAAAGAAAAAGAAGCAAAAATGTAAATATTCAATCCCAAAGTGCACTTTTTATCATTAGATCCTGATTGACTTTCAACATTCTAAGGAGCAGAGGACCAGCACACCAGGTCTGATAGCATGCAATTATTTGTAATATTTACACATTAAACTAGGGAATGAAAGGGATGGTTTTTAAAGGCTGAGCCAGGAACAGGCAGGGATAAATTCTTTGTACAATTCCTTCCATTTATTTCCTCATAGGTAAGTCTAAATTGGTGCAAAGTTGCTCTTAAACTAACCTCACTGCTGGTTAAGTATTTTGTTTTGTCTAATGAAAGAAATATGTCTCACTGATGACCAAATCAAATAATATCTAGTATAATCCTAAAAAAAAAAAAAGTATTGAAAAGAGGTATGCAGATAGAACTTGTTGGTTTAGTTAGTGCTTTAAGAGGTAAAAAATTTAGGAGGAGGTCTGACTTTAAATGAGGAAGCTGTACTGGTAAGAAAGAAAACTGTGCACCACCACCACTTCCTGTTTTTGCCTCCAGTCCTTAGAGGGGGTTGTGGGTTTTATGAGCTCTCCCTTTATAACTTGACATGTCCTCCTTCCTCTTCTTCCACTCCACAAGAATAACTAGCTTCCTTTCCCCTCAAACCTAGATCCTTACTTTTCAAAGTGATGCCCTCTTTATCACATTCTTAAAATGTATCTCCTGAGTGACAGAAAACACCATATAACCATTAAATAAAGGTGTGTGCTGTTTTGGGTGGGTATTTTGGACTTCCACTCCAGCAGGAATGGTGGATCTGGAGCTTCATTCATACTTTCCTACTCTTTTTTTTTTTTTAATGTTTATTCACTTGAGAGAGAGAGAGAGAGAGGGAGGGAGGGAGGGAGGGAGGGAGGGGGAGGGGCAGTGAGAGGGAGACACAGAGTCCCCAGCAGGCTCCAGGCTCTGAGCTGTCAGCACAGAGCCCAACATGGGGCTCAAACCCATGAACTGCAAGATCGTGACCTGAGTCGAAGTCGGAGGCTTAACCTACTGAGCCACCCAGGCGCCCCCCTCTCTCTTTTTTTTTTAATGTTTATTTCTTTGTTCTGTAATGTGGGAGTGAGCAGATGAAGGGCAGAGAGAGAGAGAGAGAGAGAGAGAATCCCAAACAGGCCCCACATTCAGGGCAGAGCCCTATGTGGGGCTCTATCCCATGACCATGAAGTCATGACTTGAGCGGATGTCAAGAGTCAGACCCAAAATAGACTGAGCCCCCGGGTGCCCCCCCATTATTCTGTTTCCTTGGTAACAATTCACATTTAAGGAGAGATGGAAGAGTTCAGAGGACTACACCAGGGGCTTGTTCCCCTCCCTCCTCAGCCCCACCACCAATCACACTGTCATCCTAACAAGTTCCTTAGCCTCGTGAGTCTTAAGTTTCTTTACCTATAAAACAGGAATGATAACTAGGGGTTGTTCTAAAGATCCCATGACACACGTATACTTTATAACTAGCTTCTTTTTTTTTTCTAACTCTTAAAAAAAGTAAAAGCTATTCTCAGTCAGCAAGCCACGCAAAAAAAAGAGGCTGCAGGTCAAAAGAGGTTTTGGTCAGTATGTTGTAGTTTGCCAACCCCTGGGTATAGACGTAGATCACTGATACGAGGTACCTGATGTGAGGTGAAGCTTGTGGTCATAGAACAAGGCAAAACTAACTGGCCCACACCAGGACGGTTTTCCACTCTACTAAACCAACTACCACTCTGAGTAGTAAAAGTTCAAGCTAACTCGGAAATCCCAATTTCTGAACTATGCTGACCTGCAGTGCGGATACACATCTGGGCTACTGCAACCCAGGAAAGTGAGCGAAAAGGCCGTGTGCATCATGGAGGTATTAACACCGGTAAGACCTTAGAGAGTACACTTAAGTTGCCTCTTGCAGGCTACGAAAAACACAGTGCTACAAAATAGAGGCCATGCTCTTCTCCTTGGGTCCTCGTCCTTGCCCGACAGCAGGTGCAACTCAGTGTCGATAGGACGGAGCCCACTCTCCGCACATGCTCTTGCGCCCGCGCGCTGCGCACACACGCCCACCTCTCTGGGGCCCCCGAGAACTGCCTTCTCGGAACCCCTTATCAGACACATCTTAGATGACTCACCAACTAAGCATAACTGCTCAACTTTTAAAAACAATGGGTGGGACTCCTCTCCTACGCTTGCCAACGCTCTCCGTTTAGAAAAGAGGCACTCGTTTTAAGCACAACATTAACCACTTTCCTATTTCCCTATTTCTGAAAAGCTTCTTAATCCAATGCATTTCAATAGAGTTCAATGGCACTGCCACTGTCCTTTCTACATGTATTTCAAATGTTGGCAAGCCTGAATGTGCCACTTCTCCCCTTCCAGCATTATTATTCCCAAACAAGAGGCTCTGATGCCAGTGATTTTCCCTGCCAGCTGAAGGGCAACAATTTTCTCTTCAGATCATTTCTAAGGAACGGTGACTATAACTCAAAGAATTTTAAAAACAAGTAACTGATTGACAAGAGGGTAGATGAATGTGACTATACGGATGGGCCTCCCAGGATCACTGGAAGAGCAGGGCTTCCCTATTGACTTCCTCTTTAATCGCATCATTTTTATATCACAAGATCCAGCGTCGTCTCTCCTCAAGAGGCAAAGAACTGCCGGCTTAGGAGCGCACAGGGGAAGACAACTTAACATTTACAAGGAAGAACCTGATAAATAGCCACACAGACCATCTTCATTACTGCTAAGAGCAAAGTGACCCTCTTGGCGAGTGTGATTCATACTTTTGGGAATCTACATAAAGTAACAAAGCAATGGCGGTTCTTGAACGTGCAGAGTACATATTTGTGAAGCTGTGCTGCAATCTCACCCGACCTCATAGAATTTGCTGGAAAAGATGCAGACTTCAGAGCTATGCTGAGGCACTTATGTAAGCCTTATGCAAGCCTCCTGATATCAGGAGAAGCCCATTTTTGGTGACAGGATAATAATGATGAAATACCTATAAGACATGAACAGGACTTAGGGCACTGTGCTGATGGGTCTCTGGTTCCAATTCCATTTCTGTCTTCCTTTATGTAGGCGAAGGCCCCTGGAAGTCTGATCTTGGTTTACAGAGATCCTTATATTTTAGATTTACCCTTACTGGCATGGCTATTTACTGGTATGTTTGTAAACACTGTAATTATAGGTAATACAATGTTGCATCTTTTTGGTGGAAGGATAATGAAAAAAACGCTCCACAAAGGTAAATATTAAGAAATAGACAGAGAGAATTCACCTACAATTGAGGCAAACACTCAACCACAAAGTGAAGGTAATTGCTGTAAACTAAAAATGACAATTACTGTCCTTTTTGCAAGTAGCAATTTAACAACAAATGCCCTTTTAGCAACGCAATACCAACCTCTTACAGTATTTAACAGCCTCTGAACTATTTAGAATTTTCACATGAAGGAGGCAATCCCAGGAAAGTAACCAAGTAATCACTTGTGGTGAGTCCCGTGCTAACCTTGTTATTATCATTACATCTCCAAAGCCCATTTCAAATTTGAGGGTGAACTAAGGGTTTTGGTTGATATTTTCCCTCTGATAAGTCTGCAATAATTATGAGAGCCCTTGTTTTGCCCTAAAGCCTTGTTTTTTGTTTTGCAAAATCTAATTCTTATATATTCATTCATTCATTCATTGAGCATCATCTTATATGCAAGCAACTATTCTAGATCTTGTCGGGGCAGAGGGGATGTTTGAACAAGGAAGAATTAGACATTAGTCCTGCTCTTGTAGGGCTCAGAGTTCAATTGGGAAGGTAAAATATATGCCTAATTAATGGAAGTAATACTTGTAATTAGAAAGGTAGAGATTACACTGGAAACACAAGAGAGGGAGAGCTTCCCCTGCACGTAGGAGGATCAGGAAAACATTTTTGGAGATAGCATCCAACTGGGCTTTACAGGCCTATTGGCATTCAGCAGCAGAGACGGGCATGGGAATAGAGAGGTGAAAAAATCAAGGTGACGAGGACAGTGCAGGTGACCTTTACAGAAAAGAAGGGGATTAGTGTAGCTGAAAGGGAGGCAATCTAAAGGGAGATGGGGTTGAAAATATAGTTTGGAACGGGTATCACAGCACTAACGGCTTATTCTCGCTCTCGTGGTCTAAACATCAACACTGAAAATCTGTTTTTCCTCAAGTTTTCTGTAGGCAAGAGGGAAGAAAAAAAGCCTTATTGCATTGGTTTTAAGTTCTCTAAAACACAAGGTTTTTTTCCAACTAGATTCGTCCCCCAAAAACACATGGTAGAAAAGAGAATACAGGGGCACCTGGGTGTCTTAGCTGGTTAAGAATCCAAATCTCGGGGCGCCTGGGTGGCGCAGTCGGTTAAGCGTCCGACTTCAGCCAGGTCACGATCTCGCGGTCTGTGAGTTCGAGCCCCGCGTCAGGCTCTGGGCTGATGGCTCAGAGCCTGGAGCCTGTTTCCCATTCTGTGTCTCCCTCTCTCTCTGCCCCTCCCCCGTTCATGCTCTGTCTCTCTCTGTCCCAAAAATAAATAAACGTTGAAAAAAAAAAAAAAAAAAAAAAGAATCCAAATCTTGGTTTCAGCTCCAGTCATGATCTCATGGTTCATGAGTTCAAGCCCTGCATCAGGCTCTGTGCTGACAGCTTGGAGCCTGCTTGGGATTCTCTCCCTCTGTGCCCTTCCCCCACTAGCATTCTCTCTGTCTCTCACAGGATAAATAAACTTTACTTTAAAAAAAAAAGAGAGAGAGAAAGAAAATACAAAGAGTGTAAACTTTGCACTTCTGCTCCACCCTAGACCCCGTGTCACTCTCCAGAAGTATCCACTGTCCACAGCTTGCTTATGTGCCCTCCCAACTAGTCTGTAGGGTATATACGTATACAGTCTCCCTCTCTGCTCACTTCCACCCAGCATTCAGGTTTTTTCACATAATAATATTCCGGGGAAATTTTTCCACACCAGTACATATAAATCCAGTTTACTCTTTGACATAGTAGCCTAGTATTTTATTTTATAGAACTACTATGATTATGTAAGCAATTCCCTAATAATGGACTTGGCGTCATCTGACATTGCTAGTACTTGTGTTTTAATTCTCAGGAAGAAAATTTAAATCTTTGGAAGGAATTAAATCCAAGGGCTCACGAAGACAGTGGGGAATCTTAAATAGCCACATGAGACCAAGTCAGGTGTAGATATGACAAATATGAAGCAGTTCAGAAGTTATATTGGTTTTATAATATACTTTAGGCATATATTTTACTGGCTGTGACCAGGAACTTGACCACTGCTGATCTACAATTTGGTGCATTTGATATTACAGAACTATTTCCATTACAATGGTTCTTTTCGAAACAGTAAAATAATCCAGGAATACTGACAGATTACACAAGATGACTTTATTTTTTTTTTCTTCCAAGATTTTATTTAAATTCAAGTTAGTTAACATATAGTATTGGTTTCAGGAGTAGAATTTAGTGATTCGTTACTTACATATAACACCCAGTGCTCATCACAACAAGTGCCCTCCTATACAAAGTGATTTTAAAGCTAAAATATTAACTTGCTAGTATCTATTGATAAGAATAAAATTTCTCTTGTGATGTACAGTAATAATGCAAATTTGGTTATGGAAGAGGCATCACTAAAAGGCAGTATAGTGTTTTGTCCCTTTTTCTTTTTAATGTTTATTTTTGAGAGAGAGAGAGAGAGAGAGCACACAAGGAGAAGAGGGGGGTGCAGAGAAAGAGGAGGACAGAGGGTCCAAAGCAAGCTCTGTGCTGACAGGAGAGAGCCTAATGTGGAGCTCGAACTCATGAACCATGATATCATGACCTAAGCCGAAGTCAGACACTTTAATAACTAAGCCAGCCAGGCACCCAAGCAGTATATAGTTTTAGTTTTATAGTATATAGTTTTAGATCACACAGGTTCTAGAGTCAAGAAAGCCTGGATGGAACCCTGGTTCCCCAACTTGCTAAGTAGTTATTAAGCCTCAGTTACTTCATCTGTAAAATGGAGCTAATACTTCTGACTGGTGATGAAGATTAAATGAGATAATATGGCAAGTAGAATAGTGTTCAATAAATGTTAACCGTTATTTAGTGACTACCTAATTAATACTTCAGCAAATACTTACTATATAGTGCTACTGAATACCAGGTGTTACATTACTGGTACTCTCTTCGTCTCTTTCTCTCCCTCACACACACACTCACAACATACACACCCACACCCACACACCCACACACTCTCTCATAGCAGCCCTATAAGGTTGGAACAGTACATAATCTTCTTGCGTGCCACTTTTCAAAGTGTTTTTAGCTATTTATCTTTTGTATCCTTACAGCCATAGAAAATAGAAAACAAGACTCAAAAAAGTCTGGAGTTGTAATGAACCATAATAAAATTTAAACTATTGTCTACATAGATTGTTATGTTGTTTTAGAATTATATTTCAAACAGATGGTTTAAAAACGCACTGTTTACAATAAATGATGACATCATTGAGCTCTCAGAAGTATCATGAATTACATTCTTCTTTTTCGTGGTTTTATACCTAAGGGCTACATTATTAAAATAATAATAAACAATAACACCTGCTAAGAAGTTATGGGAAAACATAAAGCATTTATTGCTTTGTCAGATTCTGTGTAGTTTAATAAACCTCTCATTTACCTACTACTATGAGATGATACGTTCTAAAGACATTAACTTTCTATATAATGTATGCCTTTAATAGATATCTTTAGAAATGTAACTTTCCCGTTTTGGGCCAGAGTGAGGGAGACGGTAAAGTGAAATAAAAACAAAACCTGCCATTCTTACATGCCAATATTTACTTTTGATGCCACTTTGGCTATGACAGAGTTAAGGAGAAACTATGTAAAAAAAAAAAAAATCAGTGGTAGAACAGGAAGTTACGGTGGAAGATTCTTCAGCACCCATTGCATTTTCCTAGGATAACCACTCTTAGGAAAACTCAATTCAGTGGGTGCATTTTACCCTGAGATACTTGTGCCTCAGCACATCCCCAAACGGCTGCCTCTGGGTACGGCCCCGTTTTGTTTCCAACAGAGAACACCTACTGTCAGAACAACGGTCAGCTGAGATTCCCCATTCCCATACCTCCTGTTCCTCAGATGGAATTATAGGGCTTCAGAATTCAGGAAAACACAAAACTGAACTGTATTCTTACAACAGGGCAGAGTTCACCGAATCCAACTGAATCAGATGTGTGTTAAACAGGGATGACAGCCATTATGGTTAGGTCAAAAAAAAAAAAAAATGAGCCCCAAACTCATCCAAGAAAAAGAAATCACTCCCGCAAGTTTTCAGATGACTCCAGTGAAGAGCTCCGCACCCAGCCTCAGGGAGACTCGGAGGAGCCTTCCGGCTGCTTTTCTAAAGAAGTTTGGACAGGCTTGGACTCTTTTTCCATGTTGGCTAATATGAGTCTGGAACAGGGCCTTGTACCAGATGAAATATCTTGATCCTGCCAACTGCTTCTTGGCTTTGAGCAGCTGTAGGAGCAGCTGGTTTTACAACACACAGAGTGAGTCCTTGTTCTACATTTTGTGAAAAACTTTAAGTTTGGGTCTTTATACAGCTACCTCCGTGAGCTTTCACTTGATGATTTGTTGCGCCCGCTTTTCATGCATCTTGCAAATAACCAAATGATCTATAATAATTTTATGTGGGGAAAGTCTTCCTGCAACCATAAGAGTCAAGTTTTTCCAGTTCTTTGCTTCAGTTGGAAACTAAAGAGTCATGAGACAAAAGATCAATTATCCCTGAATCACTATAATTAAAAGTCAACTGAATTCTAGGAATGGTAGATTGAATACAAGAACTTACTCCTGCTCCCTCCTAAGAGCATGAGAGGACAATAATAACAAAATTTCAGAACTGGAAAGCAGACAAAGCTGAACCTTAAATTAGCAGTGGAGAAAGCCAAGACCAATCTAATTTTCACCACAGAATTCTCAAAAGGCCCTGAGGGCATTACTGGAAATAGGGAACACTGGAAGGGATGAGCTAGAATAAAGGGGATCTTCAAGAGATAGTGAGATTCCCCAGACCAGGCCCCTGTTCTGTAAAGCTATGATTGCTCCCCCTCCATCTGGCAGAAGTATATATGTGAAGATACATTCTCTAGAAAGTATAAAATATAGGTCTCTGGGTGAGGGACTCAATACAACTTGTTGGGGAGTGGGTACTGTCATGAAAGCTGGGATTCGGTGAACACATGCAAGTGAGATATTCACCACAAGCCCTACCCCCACCTTGGTTCCCAGAAAGATGGCAGAAATGCTCAGACCCTCCGGCAGGAGACAGGAAGATGCTGGGCAATCTGAAACAGCGAAAGAGTTACTGACACTGGTGGTTCCCCAAGTAAAGGGCTGTAGACAACCCTTTTAAGTGAAGCTATTGCCAACAAGCTCCCACTCACCTGTGCCGGGCTTGAATTAGGCTGGTTTCCCCCATCCCTTATTTTTAAATATAACAGACAAAGAAGGACCACCTGATATCTGAGGAAGGATTCCAAAATGAAAGATAGAGTCCAAAGCCAACAAACAAACCAAAAATGAACTTGCAACAGAGATACAATCAGCACAATTCAGACTGTGGGACCTCTATAGGACAAATGGCCCAGTTTCTTCAACAAATATATGGAATAGAATACAAAGGAGAGAGAGAATTGGGGGAACCTATAGATTAAAAGAAATTAGAACACATGTCAACCAATTGCACTATATGGACTTTATCTGAGTACTGATTTGGAAAATCCAATTGGTTTTTTTAAAATGAGATAAACGGGCGATTCAAATATTGTTTGGCTATTTGATGATATTAAGGAACTGTTGATAATTTTTAGGTACAACTATTATGGTTATGTTTTAGTAGTCCATTATATATGTATGTATATATATATATATACATACATACATATATATACACACACACATATATATGCAATACATATATATATGTAATAAATACACATATGTATACATATGTAATACATACATATATGTAATACACATATATATATATAATGAGAAATATACTGAAATATTTATGGATGAAATGATATGAGAGCTGGGATTTGCTTTGAGAGAATCTAGGTGAGGTGGATGATTAAATAAGTGAGGCCAGGAGATGATGGGAACATGGGAATCTCATACTATTCTTTCTACTTTATGTTCAAAATTTTTCGTAAAAGAGGAAAACTGTCATTAGAATCCTTGGAGAATACACTGAAATCATAAAAGAAAATAATAGAATATCAAAAAAGAACATTCCAAGAATTTTTTAAAAGCTCCTGTAAATAAAAAAATAATAACAGAAATAATATTCAGTAAAGAGCTGGGAAAAAATTTTCCAGAAACTACACATATTCCAGAAACTACAGAGAAAAATTATCAAAATGAAAATTTAAGAAAAGAATAAAAATTAGAGGACAAGTCCAGAAAGGTCCAGAATCTGGGGAGTAGTTCCAGAAAGAGTAAAAAGGGGAAAGAGGAGGAAGAAATTCATTAACACAATAGTGTATAAGAAAATGTCCCCTGGGGCACCTGGGTGGCTCAGTCAGTTAGGCTTCCTACTTTGGCTCAGGTCATGATCTCACAGTTTTTGAGTACAAGCCCATGTCAGGCTCTGTGCTGACAGCTCAGAGCCTGGAGCCTGTTTCAGATTCTGTGTCTCCCTCTCTCTCTCTGTCCCTCCCTCCCTAGCCTCTGTCTCTCTCTCTCAAAAATAGATAAATGTTAAAAACATATTAGAAAATGTCCCCAAACTGAAGACCATGAACTTCCAAAAGAAAAGGATGTACCAACAGCCTGACACAATGGATGAAAACAGGCCCACATCAAGACACATCACTGTAAAGCTGCAGAACATGGGGGACAAAGAGATTCAACAAATTTCCAGAAACAAAATAAAATAAAACAAAAACCCTGGCTATACAAGGACCGGGAATCAGGAGGATATGGGACTTCACACCAGAAGAGACCGGAAAACAAGGGAGCAATACGTTCAAAATTCTGAAAGGAACTTACTGCCAATATAGAGTTCTATATCCAGCCAAACTGCCAATCAAAGGTGAAGTCAGAATAAAGTCATGTTGCAGACATGGAGGCCTCAAAAAATTATTTCTATTCATCCCTTCTCAGCAACAAAAGGAAGAACATTCAGAAAGAGGAAGAAATGGAACATAGGGAACAAGGGAAGGGATCTAGCAGAGAAGAGAGGTGAAGGGGATTCCCAGAATGGTGACAAAGAGAGATTCCAAACTAAAAGTCTGTTCTCTCTGTCTTGGTTCCCTCATCCATCAAGCAGGGAAGTACTAATAGGACCTATCTCACAAACTTGCAAGGATTCAGCAGAGAACACTTAAGAATAGTACCTGCTACAAAGTAAGAGCTGCAAGAGTTGCTGTTGTTACCACCATCAAAGAATGGACCCTTCACTATGTTAAACATAGAACTAACTACTTGATATACTGCAGTAACTAAAAAAAAAAAAAAAAGTAAGTCAATGTAAAACACATTTCTGAGCTGAACATATTTCCAGCTTTGGAATAACTAAAATTAGTCACAGAACCATAGGGTTTCGGAGGTTGGCAGGGTTCTGAGATTTTTCTAGGGCAATTTCCTTGTTTTACAGAATAGGAAACTGAAGCTCAGAGTGGCCAAGTCACTTGCTTAAGACTACACAGCCATTTAGAAGAGGAATTGGGACTAGCAGTCAGGTGTCTCCTGCCACTGCTCTGAAAACCACAAGCGCAGCTGCACAAGCCACCCCGTGGCATCGTCAGAGAGTCAGAATTCCACAGATACCAATAAAAAAATCGCCAGAGAAATATTTTGTCCAACTATTATCATTTTACCCTAAAACCTGGCACCTGGCTCAAGATATACATAAACAGAAAGGCTACATAGAAAGATCCACCCAGGGCAATAAAGAGAAGAGGCTACAGTTGGATTTACTGAGTTGGATGGACAATAAAGAAGAAATGCATTGAATTTACTGTCCTATACAGAGTTTTAAGTCTAGGAAGGACATCTTTAGTGATTTACACATAACAGTATTAATCCCTAGAGGCGCCTGGGTGGCTCAGTTGGTTGAGCATCTGACTTCGGCTCAGGTCAAGATCTCTCGGTTCACGAGTTCCATGAGTTTGAGCCCCACATCGGGCTCTGTGCTGAGAGCTCAGAGCCTGAAGCCTGCTTCGGATTCTGTGTCTCCCTCTCTCTCTGCCCCTCCCCAGCTAGTGCTCTATCTCTCAAAAATAAATAAAAACATTTTTTTTTTTTAATTTATAAAGAGTATTAATCCCTAGTGCTACTGATCAGTATGGCACAGCATGGCTGGACATCACTGATCCCTGAGTAATGGAATGGGTAACAATGTACTTTCACTGCAGTTTTCTAAGTCTTTCTAAAGGTATATACACAATTTGTAGGATTACTAGCCATTTCGGTCACTGCTTCCAAGCATAGATGATGCTCCTATCTAAACGACCCAGGGATACAGACTACTCAGCAAGGCCAACAAAGACGTGAGTGTAGTCTTGTGGGGAAAAGGCTGGAAGAAGAGAATGTCCTCCTTGCCTCATCAGGCAAAACACCCCTGACACTCCTTAGAGGTTTGAGAAGGGAATCAGGCTGGGTGAGAATTTTCCTGGTATAAATTCTATGTCTGTTTTCATCTTGTTCCAACTAAAAATAAGCTCTCTGTACATTTGCAGAAAATCCCATTCAACAGTGTGAGAAAAAGTTATTTAAAAACAAAATTGCCTAATTTCTTTTAACTAACTCTCAGAGAAAAGTACATGCTAATTTCTCATCTGTGCTTCTTGGCTATTTATTACAAACAAATTTACAATCACCTTTGGATATAGTACATGTTCCACTGCAATCCAAACACCGAAGTGGTGAGTGGTTGGATTAAATGCCTCTTAATATTTTGACCTTTTAGCTGAGATTTAAAATGACAGGTAAAGAATCCAAAAATACCAAAAAATGCTATCTTGAAATCTTTTAATCCTTTTTATAAATGCTTATTTTGGTGTTTTTGATTAATGAAAAGATATTCTCCTTCCACTTTCTTATAAACATTAGGTGCAACTTGGAAAATCATTCCAATAAACAATATAAAAGTATGTACTCACAACTTAGCCAAGTTAGTAAAAACATAAAATGAAATGAAAACTACTTGGAAATATTTCCAGTGTCTTCTGTACATGAACAGGAACATACAGAAAATACAGTTTTAAAATGGAAATTACAGCACTGTCAACACTCACAGAAAAAGTAGAATTCCGGTGTTTGCCAGGGCAAAGGCGAGTCCCAAAATCCCACTGCCCATAATGGCATTGCTTAGGTTAAAAACAGACATGCCTAAGGAGGTTGTTCCTGGAATCTAAACACAGAGACAAACATAAGCAAAACCATCCCCAAGAAAGTTCATCATGTCAAAGTCTTTAAAGCACTATTAGGAACCAGTGCAGAAATAAAATTCAAGAAATACTTGTTTAGTGGTCTGGTTATTTTCCAAAATGGGTTTCAGGAGAAAACACACAGGGTCCATGGAATATCCTGGGGAATATAAATAGCTATACTTTTGGTAGGATGCTACATGCATTAAAAACATCTGTCCCAATTTATGGGATTCAAACAAATAAGCAAACTTTATTATAATGACACTTACATAGTCATCACATTTCTTTTTTTCCAAGTGGCTGTTAGTGAGACTTCTTCTACTTTCGCGATCAGAAATAAATTTGCTGTAAAGACATGCAGAATAATTTAATTTCACAATAATTGAAGGTTAACATTATTACTTATCAAAACATCACACAGGGAAAGTTATCAGTCAATTACTTAAGAGTTTACAGCCCTATTCAACCACCTGTTTTATTTTGCTTTGTCCCTTGCCAGTATTAGTTGTTTACACTCTTGTTTTACCAAGTAAACTATGAGTGTCCCAAGGGCAGATACTTTGCCTCATTTGTTTTTAATTTTTTTTTAATGTTTATTTATTTTTGACACAGAGACAGAGCATGAGCAAGGGAGGGGCAGAGAGAGAGGGAGACACAGAATCCGAAGCAGGCTCCAGGCTCTGTGCTGACAGCTCGAACTCACAGACCACAAGACCATGACCTGAGCCGAAGTCGGACGCTCAACTGACTGAGCCACCCAGGGGCCCCACCTCATTTGTTTTTATACCCCTCACTGTACTTACTACAAAACACTATTAACAGCAGGTGCTCATCCTGAGATGAAATGAAAGACAACCCTAAATCAAAAAGAACTATAATCTCGAATCATTCAGATTCGAATCATTCAATACTAATAAATGACTATACACAATACAAGTTAACTTTTATGTAGATTTTTCTCCAACTGAAAATTAGGTAATGTCAAGGATACTATAAAGCTGGCATTTATTTTTTTAAATGATTATTTATTTTTGAGAGTGGGGGAGGGGCAAAGACAGAGAGAGAGAGAGAGAGAGAGAGGCAGAGGAGACAGAGGGTCCAAAGTGGGCTCTGCACTGACAGCAGAGAGCCTGATGTGGGGTTCGAACTCACAAACCATGAGACCATGAGTCGGATGCTTAACCAACAGCCACCCAGATGCCCTATAAAGCTGGCATTTAAAAGAATACTGGAGCGGCGCCTGGGTGATTCAGTTGGTTAAGCGTCTGACTCTTGATTTTGGCTCAGGGCATGATCTCAAGGTTTGTGAGTTCGAGCCTTGTGCTGGGCTCCTAGCTAACAGCCTGCTTGGGATTCTCTCTCTCCCTCTCTCTACCCCTCCCCCACTCACACACACACACTCTCTCTCAAAATACATAAAAACATTAAAAATAAAAATAGGGGCGCCTGTGGGGCTCAGTTGGTTAAGTGTCTGACTTTGGCTTAGGTCATGACCTGGCAGTCCGAGGGTTCAAGCCCCATGTCAGGCTCTGTGCTGATAGCTCAGAGCCTGGAGCCTGCTTCAGATTCTGTTTGTGTCTCTCTCTGCCCCTTCCCTGCTCATGCTCTGTCTCTCTCTTAAAAATAAAAAAAAAAAACTTGACCCTCCCCCACTCATGCTCTGTCTCTCTCTGTCTCAAAAATAAAAAAATAAAATAAATAAAAAAAAAAAAGAGGGGCGCCTGGGTGGCTCAGTCGGTTAAGCAGCCGACTTCAGCTCAGGTCATGATCTATGACGGACTCTCGGTCCGTGAGTTCAAGCCCCGCCCGCGTCGGGCTCTGTGCTGACAGTGCAGAGCCTGGAGCCTGTTTCCGATTCTGTGTCTCCCTCTCTCTCTGACCCTCCCCCACTCATGCTCTGTCTCTCTCTGTCTCAAAAATAAATAAACGTTAAAAAGTAAATAAATAAAACTTTAAAAAATTAATAAATAAAATTTTAAAAAGTATGTTTTAAGAAATTGAAGCAGGAATTCAGAAAGCTCTAAGAATCATCAAATATATTCAGGGTTAATATGAGAACTTTATGGCCTAAATTTCTAATTAAAAAAGAAAATTCCCCATTAAGAAAACAAATGTTATTATTGTCAAAGAAAGGGCCATTCATAGGTAAACTGTTGTATGTATTAGTAAAACACGTTAGGGATGCTTTTAGGCTCTTCTGAAAATGTCATTGTCCGGTCTCAGCAAGAACTAGTCACAGTGAATTTTTTCACTAATAAACATGAAGCCGCTTGAACTGGACTATTTTCAAGCAGGTATCTTTAAACCGTACACTAGATTTTCATAAGCTGTTTTGAATGATGTGGTATTTCACAATGAAACATTTTTAAATGAAAGACAGATATCATCAATGTTGGTTTACTATAGCTACCTACCTTTTTGATCTTTAATCTAAGAGGTCTGGCTTCTCCCTGGCATTACTTCTCCAAATTTGCTTCATTTTGCCCTGACAAACTAAAGACAAGCAATATACATACTATAAACTTCCTCTGGGACCATCACCTCATATAAGCAGCACAATCTCTGGCTTATTCCCTTCAGCATCTGCCTGTGTCTACAACCTGTCCAGTTACCGTGAGAGAGCGAAAGGAGGTAGAAGGAAACCTCGGTCTCCTGAAACTCAGGAGAAACTGTGCCACTAAAACCAGAATAGGTTTGACTGTGCAAACCTGAGATGAGATCAGGAATCCAGAGAAGGAAACGCTTCTTCTATTGGGTGGGACTAGCCAGAGGAAACTTAAAGGCAGACGCCTAAGAAATAGTATTGCAGGCTCTTAGCAAGAGAACGACATAATGAAAGTATCTTTGGAGACCAATCTGGCAGCTGGATAGCATTGTTATTAATGATTGGTGTGGCCCTTCTTTTGTCCTTAACATTTTAAATCTTTACACAGAACTGAGGTTTACGGATCTGGCTGAAGAGGGCCAAGGGAAAGGTGTCTTCCTTTTCACACAGGCAGCCCAAAGAAAGTGAGTGCTGGACTTGCCAGGGTGAAATGGACTCCTATTTAGCGTTGCTATTAAGTAAAAGGCTCTATTTAATCAGGTTAATTTTAATAACTCAATTCTAACCAAATCTTCATCTAGAAGCTCTCTCATTTGCCTTTCTTGTGGAGGGACCTGTTTTCCAAATAGAATTTCCATTATTTTTTTAATGTTTACTTATTTATTTTGAGAGAGAGAGAGAGAGCGTGTGTGCGCAAGTGAGCACACACAAGCAGGGGAGGGGCAGAGAGAGAGAGAGAGAGAGAGGGAGAGAGAGAATCCCAAGCAGGCTCCGTGCCATCAGCACAGAACCCAATGCAGGGCTTGAACTCACAAACCATGAGATCATGACCTGAGCTGAAATAGAGTCAGATGCTTAACTGACTGAGCCACCCAGGTGCCCCCAAGAATTTCTATTATTTTTAAGTCAAAAGAAAAACCCCAACATTTTCAAAGAAACCAAACCAAACACCGATAAAACACCTGTGACAGCAGATCTAAGTTCCTAGCCTGGCGGCACTCAGAGCTGGTGGCAGAGGACTGGTGGGCAGGGGATGGGCCGCAGACACCTTGACACCAGGGGCCTTCAGTAGGGTCAAATATTGTGCAACGTAAAAGGATAAAGAATAAAGTCCCTGCATGATTGCTGGGTCTTTCTTACGGAACTTCTACAGGGGGAGTATGATAAACTGACATACAGTAGCAAGTAACCATTAAAAAGCACATTAGAAAACACTGTGTATCAAGTGTCTCCCTGATTCTGCCTCTTCCAGTCTACTTTCTGCGGAGGTTAGGCTTAATAGGTTTTCCCAAAAATCTTCACTGGCTCCCCCACTGAAAAAGCTTCAAGTACAGATTCCCTGTACTGCTTAATTTAATTTTGTCTCAATGTCCCAATCTTAGCTCCCCCTGCTTCTCAAAATGATCTTCCCAAGAGGGGTGAGGCCTGAGACAAGACCAGTGCATTTTGAGAACAGAGACTGAAAACTCTGAAAAACAAGTATAGTTGACCCTTGAACAACACAGGGGTTAAGAATGCTGACCTCCTGTGCAGTTGGAAATCTGTGGGGAAACAGGTTTTGCTTACATAAATGGGTTAGAAGTTTAGGACAGAAAGCCGCCACCATGGGGCAAAAGCACCCAAGGTTAGCTAGCAAGATACTATAATGGGATCACGAGTAACTTGTTATATCACTTGCAGGAAATTACTTTCCATCTGATGCCAATATACTATTGTGCTTTGATCACAAACTCCACTTGCCCCCCAGACCCTTTGCTTCTTACACACATAAGTTAATGATTACTGTCTGTTTTCTCCATGCTCACGTGTGTAATATCTGGTTTTCTTCATGCTCACCATGTGGGTAATATCCTGTGACCTCAATAAATACGGAGACAAAACACCTGTTTGGGGCTCTTGTCTCCTCCCTGACATTAGCCTCTCTTGTATTCAATTCTGCATCTGTTCTCTTTCTGGACAAGAGGGCACTCCAGACTCATAGTCTGCAACAGAAATCCACGTATCACTTTTGACTCCCCCAACACTTAACTAGTAATAGCCTACTGGAAGAATTACTGATAACACAAACAATTGATTACACATACTTTGTATGTTACATGTATTATGTACTGTATTCTTACACTGAAGTAAGCTAGAGAAAAGAAAACTGTATTAAGAAAATTATTTCCGGTGTGTCTGGGTGGCTCAGTCAGTTAAGCGTCTGACTCGTGGCTTTGGCTCAGGTCATGATCCCACAGTTTGTGAGTTCGAGCCCTGCATCAGGCTCTGCACTGACAGTGTGGAGCCTGCTTGGGATTCTCTCTCTGTCCCTCTCTCTCTGCCCCTCCCCTGCTCTCTCTCTCTCTTTCTCTCAAAAACAAATAAAAACTTCTAAAAAATAAAAAAAAAATTATTGCCAGTACTGTACTGTATTTGCTAAAAAAATTGGACCCGTGCAGTTCAAACCTGTGTTGTTCGAGGGTCAACTATAGTCGGAATCCACTCTCTCTTCAGGAGACCCTCCTCTCAGCCAGTGCAGTTCTGTCTGTTCAAAATACATTTTTTTCTTTTTTTAAGATTTTAAAAAGTTGGGGCGCCTGGGTGGCGCAGTCGGTTAAGCGTCCGACTTCAGCCAGGTCACGATCTCGCGGTCCGTGAGTTCGAGCCCCGCGTCAGGCTCTGGGCTGATGGCTCGGAGCCTGGAGCCTGTTTCCGATTCTGTGTCTCCCTCTCTCTCTGCCCCTCCCCCGTTCATGCTCTGTCTCTCTCTGTCCCAAAAATAAATAAAAACGTTGAAAAAAAAAAAATATTTTAAAAAGTTTATTTATTTATTTAGAGAGACAAATAGAGAGAGACTGCAGGAGGGGCAGAGAGAGACAGAGGCAGAGACAGAAGCCCAAGCAGGCTCTGCACTGATAGCACAGAGACTGATGCAGGGCTCAAACTCAAGAACCTTGATATCATGACCTGAGCTGAAATCAAGAGCTGGACACTTAACTGACTGAGCCACCCAGGCACCCCTGTCCTCCCAGTTCAAAGCCCTCATCTTCCATGAGTCTTCTTACACTCTGGTCTGAATGGAGTTTTCTGACTCTGACCTATTTACTATTTTTCTGTGGCACAGACTGAGCCATGAGGTCACTTTGCATCCCAAGCGGTTATGTGGTGTCCTCACTCCCTCTCCTTCCAAATGTACCTGCCCATGCAGTAGCAACTCAGAAGACCCTTCACAAACCAAATATGCATCTTCTTTTTAGGAATTATGGAGTAGCTTAGGCAGCAGGGAAATCTAGCTCAGTAAGAATGAAGTACTGAAAGAACGCCTCTTTATTCTCTTTGTGTTGTTCCAAAATGTTCTCCTCTTTATATCTCTTTATATCTTTGTATTTCTGTAAACTATTTTCTAAAAACAAATAAAGCCAACCTTTTTTGTAATGGAAAAGTCTATTCAAAATAACTAGGTCATGCAGCTTATCACAAGTTTCTGTTATCTCACCATTTAAAAAATGCAATTGCGTGTTAAAAAGCACTGACCTCTGGCAAAGAAACTGAAATAAAATTTCTATTTACTGACTTAAAAATGGGCTATGGGCAAGGGTGTCTTTGACATGTGGTCTCAGATGATAAAGGTATTATTTAAAAAAGAGTTTCCACAGGGTCGGTCTGTACCCACAAAGCAGAATTCAACCAACTCTTAGGTAGCCAATTGTTCTGCAAACAAAACAAAACAAAACAAAAACCTACAGTGTCTGTCGTGGTGACCTTCAATAGACAAAGCCTTAAAGAGGATGTAGGCGTTATACTGAGGTAGTGTGAAAGGACGAGAGAAACATAGAACAGTTATTTAAAACCAAAAATAAATCGGCAACAACAACAATCCAGTTAAGGATGGGTTGTACAACAAGAAGAAAATCTTCCTATTGTAATCTCCACCAATCAGGTTCTTACTAGATTATAGTGTTTCATTTGAAGATTCGTCACACAAAAGGGATGAGTGGTTGAACTTAAATGACCTTTGTGAGTTCCTTCCCTGAAATGTTAACAATCTATTAAAAAGGAAAAGAAAAAAAGAACAAGAGCAAAGAAGCAGGTAACAAAGAGACTGGAAAACATGAAAGAATGAAAGACACAGGAAGGCATTTCAAGAGAAGACCGATACAGATGGTCAACGACACATGGAAAGATGATCAACATCACTCATCATCAGGGAAATGCAAATCAAAACCACAATCAGATATCACTCCACACTTGTCAGAATGGCTTAAATTAAAAAACACAAGAAACAATAAGTGTTGGTGAAGATGTGAAAACAAAGGAACCCTCTTGTACTGTTGGTGGGAATGCAAGCTGGTGCAGCCACTGTGGGAAACAGTACAAAAGTTCCTCAAAAAGTTAAAGATAGAAATACCATATGATCCAGTAATTCCACTACCAGGTATTTACCCCAAGAATATGAAAACACTAATTTGAAAAGATATACACACCCCTATGTTTATTGCAGCATTATTTATAATAGCCAAATTATGGAAGCCACCCCAGTATCCATTCACAGATGAATGGATAAAGAAAATGTGGTATATATCTACAATGGAATATTTCTCAGCCACAAAAAAGAATGAAATCTTGCCATTCACAACAACATGAATGGACCTAGAGGGTATTATGCTAAGTACAATGTCAGTCACTGAAAGACAAATACCATGATTTCACTCATGTGGAATTTAAGTAACAAAACAAATGAATAAAGAAAAAAAGAGACAAAAAAACAGACTCTTAACTATAAAGAACAAACTGATGGTTACCAGAGGGCAGGTGGGTGGGGGGATAGGGGAAATAGGGGACTGGGATCAAAGAGTGCACTTACTGTGATGAGCACTGAGTAATGTACAAAATGTATACAATCGTTGAATCACTATATTGCACGCCTGAAACTAATATTACACTGTATGTTAACTATACTGGAATTAAAAAATAAATTAATGAAAAATTAAAAATAAATAAAGAGAAGACTGAGAAGTAAACAAAGCCTTACTTGATGGGTAAACTCTACTGAAAAGAGAAAAAAAGGAGGGGAAGGAGACTTTAACTGGAACAGGATCCATTAAAGAAAGGAAAGAATTTTCTGACATGAAAACTGAATTCAAGAAGTTATGGAATCTCCTTCCCTAAGGTTTAGACAAGATAATTAAATTTTCAAGGGTCCTTCCAAGTGATACATATTTAGTACATAAATTCTGAAAGATACAGAGGGACCAAAACAAAGGCTAGTACAGGGCATAGTGACAAGAGTTGTCCCAGATTCTTTTAAGAAAAATCTTAGTAAGACACTCAAATTTTGTTAGATGCTTCTAGGGTCATAACAACACTAACTCTACATCGAGATGAGAACAGCAGTAGATAGATATTAAAATACATGAATATGTGCATGGACACAGAATAATCTACTAATATTTCGACAACTTTAACATTTCAACAGCTTTAAGGTAACAATAACCAGCCACCATGCAAAACCTTAAGCAATGCTATTATTCCTTGGGGTGGAGAAGATAGACGTGCTTACCAAAGAAAGAGGGTTGCACTGTTATTGATACATACTTTTCTCATACTAAAAGGCTTACTATTGCCGGACACTGCCAAGTACTTTACATGGGTTTTCTCATCTGTTTTCACAATAATTACACGGGCTAGTACTATTATTAGCTCCATTTCAGAGAAATTAAGTAACTTGACCGAAGTCACATTGCTAACAACTAAAACTGTTGAGCCAGGATTTGAATATGAGCTGGCTGAATCCAGAGCCTGAATTTTAACCTACAAACAGTATAACAGTGTTGCATTTAATATTCCCCAACGATCCCATGAGGTAAGGTATTATTATTATCCCTGTCCCACAGGGATGGCACTAAGGTTCGAAGCACCAGACCACACAACATCTATTGATGGAGCCAGGATTCAATACAAGTCTAAATCCAAACCATGCACTAACTGTTCTGTGTGTGTGTGTGTGTGTGTGTGTGTGTGTGTGTGTGTGTGTGTCTTTGTCTGTCTCTCTCTCATTTAACAGATATTTTGTAACATCCACCCTGTACCAGGCACTATTATCATACCATATCATACCATTACAAGGTATAAGAAATAGAAAGATGATTAAGATGGCTCTTTCTCTTAAGCTTACACCTAGAAAGTTTAGAGCTTGCTACTACTAAAGTGTAGTCCATGGATCAACAATAAGGCATCACCTGGGAGCTAGCTGGAAATTAGAATGTCAGGACCCATCCCAGACTTCCTGAACCAGAATCTGCATTTTAACAAGGTTTCCAGGTGTTTCATATGCACGTTAAAATATCACCACTACTGGTCTAGTGGACATTTTGAAAGGAATTGCTGTTTCAGGTATAGTTTTCTATGACTACAACCCAAAAATTAGGGCATGAAAGAAAACAAATGAACTGGAATAAGGGCAGGTGTCCTAATACCAAAATGGCTCTACTCTATTTTTAACTAAACTTAAAAAGACTAGTCTTTTTTTTTTTTTTAAGTTTATTTTTTTTATTTTTTGAGAGAGACAAAGACAGTGCTAGCTGGGGAGGCGCAGAGAGAGGGAGGAGACAGAGAATCCCAAGCAGGCTCTTCAATGCCAATGCAGGGCCTGATGCAGGGCTTGAACTCATGAAACCATGAGATCATGACCTGTGCCAAAACCAAGAGTCGGATGCTTAACCAACTGAGCCACCAGGTGCCCCAAAAAAGATGATTCTCATAGTATCCTAGTGGGGAGTTTCTGGGCAAAGTTACCAGTTACATGCCAGGTAAGGAGAGACCAGCATTTGTTTTCAACATTCTCTCTAGCTTCCTAAAAAGAGGCAGTGTGACCTAAAAACTCACTCCCTTGGGAGTTGGCTCTCTTAGATTCATATAATTGAGCCTACTTTCCTCTCACCAATGTGAAAAAGCCACAAGAAGTGTGAAAGGTATTTAGGTACAGCTTTTGCAGGAATCATGATGGGTGTCTTTTTTGTTTTTTTGTTTTTAATTTGGCTTTTTTTTTTTTTTTTTGGCTTCTCGTTGTCATATCCTGTTTTTAATTTGAATTGTCCTAGAGCCAGGAATGAAGCAAGATTCATGAACTGTGTCAGTGAAAGAGAGGATATTAAAGAAAAGAAATGCCTCACACTGTATTTGCAGCAGCGGAACCAAATTCCACAAAGCAAGCGGTCAGCACCAGCCAGCTCTCCCGCTGTAGCTGCTTACTGCCTGAGTCACAGCCTGTGAGGAAGTGAGCTCACCCAGGCAAGGTGCCCAAGCCACAGGCGAGAATGGATATTTCCAGTCACTGCAAGCTGTAACCTCCTCAAAAACTTAGTATTTTCAGTTTAGTAAGTACAACATTTAAAGATCTGGCTCAGATTCTAAACTGAATATTATCAATGACTCACTTGAAGGTCCTCCAGGTTTGCACTGCTTTGGGAATGAAGCTTCATTATCAAACCAAAGTGTCCTAGTTGTGAAATGGTTAGAATCCCATGCACCATTAAGTGGAGGTCAGCAGTGACTGCGGGACGCTCCAGGTATACAGAGCTTAAAATAGCACTGGTAGAGTTAAATAAAACCAGTAAAGACGATCTTTTTCATTAATGCCTTATAGTCAGAGGCGGCAGGAGAGGAGCAGAACGACAGGGATTTCTCACAGTTCTGCGTGTGCCCTTGGGCAAGTTACTTTATTTCTCGGAGCCTGAGTTTCCTTATTTGTAAAAGGCATTTTTAAACCATCCTTATTTGCAAAAGAATGCATTGCATGATGTTATAAGGAAAAATGGCAATATATGTAAAAACACCTGGCGCTCAAGAAATGGTAATTATTATTGATAATTACTCAGAAGAGGTGCAAGAAGCAAATTTGCATCCAACAATAAGAAACATCATAACACAGTGAACTTGGATAATAACGAGGAAGTGTCTGGGTTGCAGACTTAACCTCTAAGAACATTTAAGGAAGGGAAAAAGGGAGATGAGGCAGGGTCGGAATTTCTGAGTTTGTAAATGATGGCAGCTGAGTCCTTTGCTGAACTTCCAACTGTACACCATATCAGAACACAGAGCAGATTTCCAGAAACACTTTCCACAAAGATGCCTGGTGAGCTGACATGTTTTCATTTTCCTCAATCCCAATTTCCTTCTGACCACCCCCCAAATGTATAGATCGGTGGTGATCCCAATTTCCTTCTGACACCCACCCCCCAAATGTGTAGATCGGTGGTGTTCTAATAAGGGGTCGTGTCTACTCTGCTCTCTTCCCCTGGTCTTTTAGGAGGGCTGCATTCTTCAAGCAAACCACAACACTGAGCCCCAAGCTGGAGAGCGTCCTGCTAAGGGATCTACATATGCTGGCTATAAAATCAGTATGTCAGAGAATGCCTCAGATCACTTTTTTAAAAAAGACACTGGTCCTGGGACACCTGGGTGGTTCAGTTGGTTAAGCGTCTGCACTCAGCTCAGGTCATGATCTCACAGTTCGTGGGTTAGAGCCCTATGTCAGGGCCTGTGCTGACAGATTCTCTCTTCTTTCTCTGCCCCTATACTGCTTGCACTCTCTCTCTCTCTCTCTCTCAAAATAAATAAATAAATAAACAAACCAAAAAGAAAAAAGACACTGGTCCTACTCTTCTAACTTAAGAAACATAGGACCCGAGAGCTGCAAGGATATGCTGAGGTCACAACTGGGGCCGAGAACTCTGAGGGCAGACTCTTCCCATCTGCCTCCCTACTTTCTCTCACTCGTGCTCTGTTTTCTTTCTGTTTCATGTACTAATTCTCTACTACATTTTCTCAGAGAGCCACTGGGGCTAACCCATTGTTATTATTATTTAAAAGCTGTGTCATAAATGATGCTTGCAATAATGTGTTTGCAGTTTTAAAATGGGAACATTGGCAAATAAGACGTGGACCATTGTTGATTAGTATGTGGGTGAGGGCAGACGAGAGTGTTACACACTCAGATACGGGATGCAGCGAAATTCCAATAGTCTGTCTAATTCACAAGCACAGAGCTTTGAAAAGTTAGGGCTGGTTGGGGTCCAGTGTATTGACATTTTTTTATTAGACTCAATTGAAAGGATGAATAAATTACTTTCCTATTTGTTTCATCTGCTGTTGCATACTGTGCCCAACAGATGTCACATAAGAAATTCAGATTAGATTTTCAAATGGAGCATAACTTTAGTAATGAATAATTCAAGGGAAAAACTGAAAACCAGAATAATATTTTAGAGACATTTCTTTCATTGGATAGAAAGTGTTAGTGGAAAAATACTCACCTATTTATCTGACCATTTTCTACTTCAGTGAAGTCATTGGAATCGTTGCTAATGTTATCATCTTCAGGCACAGTCATGTTTTGCAACTCTGTTAATTCGAGTCCACTTTTGAAATGCATCATGTTTAGAAAGTATCTGTGGTCAAAAAATTAGTCCAAATTCTGCTCTGAGTGTATTACAAAGGGATAGCAGCAAAAATAGAAGCTTGACACCCCTAAAATACAACACAAGAAAACATTATTAAACATATGAATACTGCCACTGATTAAAGATAAACTATTACAAGCAAAAAAAAAAAAAGTTTACCGATAATTTAACACATTTTGCTATCTAATGCATTAAAGCAATCTTTGTACATCTAGTTATAGAGGCTTATCTCTAAATTTTATGCCTGTCATAAATCTCTCTCCATCTCAACTACAGAGGGAATCATGTGCTGTAATCTTTGTGTTCACGTTTATAGGAACACCATGTCAGCTGCAGGCAATACCGATGCCCTTTTATGAAACAGTGTGTTTAAAATGAAAGCGACTCAGTTATTTTAGTGCATCTGATCACAGGGCACACACATCGTGGGTGCAGACGACAAAGACACAAAAGCACCTCTGATTTAGCAATCCCAGTTTAATAACAATGCAAATCCTCAATAAATGGCATCATGAGGGATCAACTACCCAACCTGGAGGTCAAGCAGCAAAGGACAAATCTGTGTTTTGAAATTTAGCAAACACTTTATCCATCAACTGCAAGAGATTAAATCAATCTCTTCAATGAAATCACTCCATGTCAGGGAATTAGGGAATTAAAAACTCATACTCTGGGGATTTAGGTTAATCCACCTAAAACTATATTTCCTCTCCAGAAACGAAAGACTTGCAGAGTTCATATTCTCCCCCACATGGATGAGCAGAACTTACATTTCAATGGTGTAGAAGAAGGAAAAGAGTTTCAGACACACAACATCACAAATTAAGAAGCAGATGGCAGAGTGCCTGGGTGGCTCAGTCGGTTATGCAGCCGACTCTTGATTTCAGCTCAGGTCATGATCTCGTGGTCCACGGAGTCAAGCCCTGTGTTGGGCTCTACGCTTAGGATTCTCTTTCTCCCTCTCTCTCTGCCCCTCCCTCGTTCACTCTCTCTCTCAAAATAAATAAATAAACGTTAAAAAAAAAAAAAAAAGAAACGCAACCTAAAAAGCCAGGTCTATGCACATAGAGGAGCCTCAGCAGGATCATCCCAGTGAGGGGATAGAGACCATGGAATGAAGCAGAATGCCAATAAGTTTGTTCTTCTTTTTACCTCCAATGGTAAACCCTTTTGGATGACATTTTGTCTGATCCTGAATCCTGTAAGATGATGGTACCCTAGTTAAGAGTCAAAACTCTAGGGGCTCCTAGGTGGCTCAGTTGGTTCAATGTCTGGCTCTTGATTTGGGCTCAGGTCATGATCTTGCGGTTTGTGGGTTTGAGCCCTGCATCCGGCTCTGCGTTGACAATGTGGAGCCTGCTTGGGATTCTCTGTCTCTCCCTCTCTCTCTCTGCCCCTCCCCACTCACACACATACTCTCTCTCAAAATAAGTAAATAAACTTAAAAAAAAATAAAGGGTCAAAACTCTAATGTGCCCAGCTAAGCATCCTAGTATATCCCAAGAAGCATTTTGCGAATTGATAAAATTTTCAAGACCCATAGAAAGTACCTTAGAATGATACCTTTTTTTAGAAATTTTCTTCTTCTCTTTCCCACAACCAGGCCACACAGTATTCCCGTTTGTTCATGCAGACTCACATCTAGAATGAAACTTTCCTGGCTCCAGAATCCTTTACAACTTCCAGCAGGGAGATTCCCCCAGTGCTGGGGACCTTCTGTTCCCCTTTGCACCTGTCCTCTTGAGCCTGGACCCCCAAAAGGATGGGGAGAACCTTAGACACCAGGCATGGATGGGGATCCATGGGGCCAGGGTAAATGAACCCCGGAGTGGGGGCCTGGAGCTTCCTCCCACGCCCCCAGAGAGAGGGGGACATCTTTGTCCTCTGCTTGTGAAGACACTCTCACTGCCCACTAGCAGTGAGACTGGGGAAGCTAGGCTTCAAAAAAAAAAAAAAAAAAGGAAAAAAACATTTCCTAATGCCTCATGTTTTGAGAGCCTCACCTGCCTGCAGGGCAGGGCCTCTCCTGGAAAACAGGAAGCCAGGACAGGGAGAGTTGAGTGCCATGTCTCCTGGGCTAAGGCAAACCTGGCAGCTCAGGGCTGATTCTTCTAGCCAGCTAGCAACAGGGCCTCTCTGTTTTCTGTGCCTTCACACAGCAGCAATGTTTACAACTGCCTTTACTTCATAAAAGCTGAAGTGCGTTAACATGTGCTCTTACTTGCTGACCACCTTAACGAAAGCTGCACGGATGGGCTAGACTGGGCACTTCCCAGGAGTCTTGCCACACTAGCTGTCTCCTGTGCAACTTCCTCAGAGTCTGAAGTGACATGAAGTGATACCAATTCAGATACTGAAGTGACACTACAGGGCTGGTAGAAAGTTGGTTCACTGGATGGCGTTTCCAATTTGGGTTGAGTCCTTTTCTCTCTCCAAATTGGTAGAAAATAGGACACTGGACAAAAATTTTCTGGGGACAGGAAAGATGGACTGATAATAGATCTAAAGTCTCCTGTTTGAATTTCAACTTTCATATCAATATATGTGTGTGTGTGTGTGTGTGCATGTGTGTATACAAATCATTTAATAAATGGGCATAAAAGCAAAAGAATAAAAAGACGAGAGGAAGTCCTGGCCACGAAAATATGTATTAGGCAAATCCCAGTACAAAGTTAATCACACAGAATTAATTCCCCCCCCCCCCCACTTTGGCTTAAAGAGAAAATATTTTTTCACAGTTCTGGAGACCAGAAGTCCAAGATTAAGGTGTCAGCAAGTTTGGTTTCTCCTGAGGCCTTTGTCCACGGCTTCTGGCCAGCTGCCTTCTCTCTGTGTCCTCACGTGGTCTTCCCGCTGTCTGTGTGTTGTCTGTGTCTTAATCTCCTTTCTTTCTTTTTTTTTTTTAGAATAAATTTTTATTGTTATGAAATAACCTATCTGAAATCTAACTTGTTCTTGAAAATGAAAACTGGAAAATGGGGTAAATTAACAAAGTTAGTGACACCTCTCACCAAGGCTGAGGTCACATTTAGAAATTACTCTCTATTCAGTTTATTTATTGAGGCTAGATGATTAAGGAATTTAAAAGGTTGAAAAAGGTCAAATTCAGGGATCTGAGGCAGCTTTGTAGAAAAGTCACATTTGGACTGCCTCTTGAAAAAGAATTTTTTCTTTTTCTGATTCTAAAACTAATACATACTCACTGTATAATCTTTAGAACAGAACTTGCAAAAGAAATCCCACCTGCGGGGGAGCCTGAGTGACTCAGTGGGTCGAGCATCCAACTCTTGATTTCGGCTCAGGTCATGATCTCACAGGCTTGTGAGTTCAAGCCCCTCTGTGCTGATCTCTCTCTGCCCCTCCTCTGCTCTCTATATCCCTCTCTGCCCCTCGCCTTGCCCTCTAACTCTCTCTCAAAATAAATAAAAATAAACTTAAAATAACATTAAAAAAAAAAAAAAAGAAATCCCACCATCCAAAATTGGGCCACTGTTAGATACTGGTGTGTTTCCTCTCTTCTTTTCTTCTTTTTTATTCCCCTTTCCTTCTTTTTCTTTTTCCCTCTCTAGCTCCCTCTCCTCCTCTTTCTCTTTTATTAACATTGGGATTTTAGACTCTTTTTAACCTACTTTTCTTCATGTAGCGTTACATTATAGGCATTTTGGAGAATAGAAATGTTTTTTTAAAAACATTACTTCCTTATTAACGAATAATATAAACCTTTATAGAAAAATTAGAAAATACATGTTTGTTACACAAGTAAAAAGAAAAAAGTCACCTCGTATCTCAGCAAACAGAGATGATCACTGTACATATACAGGAGTATGACCTTCCAGGGCTTTTCTATGCACATAGATACAGTGCCTGGCATACAGCAGGCACTCAATAAATACCTGTGAAATGAAAAGAATGAATACAAATAAAAAATAGGTATACATTTACAAACATGGAAATTGTACCAGAGTTTTTAAAACGTATTTTTTCACTTAACAAGATATGATCTCCTACCCTGAGTTATGTCGAGAAAGTAAACACGGCCTACACCATTACTGCAAATGCTTGCTTATCTGCTTGACTGTGCCATAAACTGACATCCAACCTTTACTGCTGGACAGTCACACTGCTTGACAGACAAGTGACTGACTAGAGATGGGGCCTGAGCTGAGACGTCTCAGTAAAGGAGAACATGGTCAATGGCACAGAGGCAGGAAGCGCAAGTTGAGCTCAAGAAGCAAAAAATTACAGTTTCACTGAAATACAGACGCGATTATCAGATCACATACAATTAATTAAAAGACCTAATAGAATCATTGTGTGAAGATCATGATGTTAGCCCAACCATAATTACTATCTCTCAACTTTTATAATAGCTTATAAATTAAAATTTACTCAGCACAGAACATCTTTTATCCTTTACCACAATCTTGTGAGGTACTCTTAAGCAAGCATTATCTTGGTATGCTTATTGGTACATTTTACTAATAGTACCAACATAAAATACATAAACTTATTCTCTATTCTTCATAGTGTTATATATCAAAGGAGAAGATCTACAGAAAAACTTGTCTGGCCTTACACTGCTTAGACCCTGTTTAAGCAAGCAAGACCATCCCATATAAAGTGACAGTATACTATAAAATATCTGCATGATAGAGACCAAACTATAGGGCAGAATAAAGAAAAAATCCAGAAAGATTTCAGAGATATACAGACATACCGATGTACAGAAGGAAGGAAGGAAGGAAGGAAGGAAGGAAGGAAGGAAGGAAAGAAGGGAGGAAGGGAGGAAAGGGAGAGTTAGAGAGTGGGAGGGAAGGAAGGCGGCAAGAAAGAGAGAGGAGAGAGGAAGGAAGGAAGGAAGGAAGGAAGGAAGGAAGGAAGGAAGGAAGGAAGGAAAGGAGGGAGGGATGGAGAGAAGGAAGAAGGAAGGAAAGGAAGGAAGGAAGGAAGGAAGGAGAGAGATGGGAAGTTGGGAAGGAAGGGAAGGAGGGAAGGAGACAGGTATGAAGGGAGGGACAGAAGGAGAGAGGGATGGAGGGAGGGAGAGAGGGAGGGAGGGAAGGAAGAAGGAAGGAGGGAAGGAAGGAAGGAAGGAAGGAAGGAAGGAAGGAGGGAGGGAGGGAGGGAGGAAGGAAGGAAAATAAATGGTTGCCTGGAGAAATTGCTAAGGTTTTACAAAGAGTTAGAACTTGAACTATGTCTAAAAACAGGTGGATTTAGACCAGGGGGTTGGGAAGGCATTGCTTGTACTGGGAACAATACAGGCCAAATGTACACAGAACAGCCCTGAGTGACCATTTAGATGAACCTACCTAGAGTAAAGGGAGCAAGGTACATGTTCTTAAATAGTAGAAGTTTTATAGGTTTGGTAAAAGCCAACTGAAAGAAAACCAAACCAAAGAATATACTGTAACTTAAACAATGTCCAAAATCATTTTTAGGGATAAATACAATTTCAATTGCTCATGTACTTTGTGGTGGATCCTGCTCAATATTTGCTCCTACTTCTTTCTAGTCTAGTTCTGTAGATGATGGAAAGTTGATGGCATCCATTCTGCTGGTACAATTCTAACAGATGCAGCAGAGAGTTCTGGAGCCAACAGTGTGGCTATGGATTCCTGATCATTGGATGTGGCTCAAGCGATGTGTTCCTGGAGCACGCAGTTGAGACAATAAGAAACTGGCTTCATGGTTTCCTGCCTTCCTGACAGAGGCACAAGTAGCAGTTCCCTTAGCAGACTGTTTTTAAGTGGTGGTGTTCTGGTAATTATTTCTAAAGACCCAGCCTCAGGCTATCTGCCATCTCTTCTAACCATCTTACAGGTATTTAGTTGTCTGTATTAAATCTCTTTCACTTAACATACATAGGAAGATCTCTGTTACATGCAACTAAACCCTAATTGATATTCTTATTTTTATTTCCCCCCTTTCAAACTTTTATGATGGGAACTTCTAAATACATATACAGAATAGTAGACAGAATAGAATAATGAACCCTCATGTACCAACTTCAACAATTATCAGGTCAGGCCAATCTTACTGAAGTTTTACCCCCAACCATCACATAGAATTATTTTAAAGCATTCTGATATCGTATCATCTGTAAAATATTTTAGCACATATTTGTAAAAGAATGCTTTTATAAAACAATACCAACAGATCACTATCAAACCTAAAAACTAACAATAATTCCTTAATATCACTAAATGTCTGGTCACACATACTTAATTCTAAAATTGTTATGAATCCCTCTTGGTTTTTTTATTATTATTATTCTGAAAAACTAATAAGATCAAACCTTTCCTAGTTCAACTCCTGAGAATCAATTATAATAACTGGGCCAATAGTTTTGAGAGAGTGTTAGGCCTTCAGGCCAGTGATGGTCCTCTTCCTCCTGCCGTCTCTTCCCCGGGCCTGAGCCAGTTTACCCACCTGGGATCCTTGGATCACCTGGCTCTTAGCTGGTAATAATGCGAACCCATGAGCTGCTTTTGTGTATCTCAAAAGGCCTCAAACATGCCAAACAGGTTGACTAAATGTCAGGTATCCTTGCTTTTAACTAGATTGCATTAACTTGGTGTGATGATCCTAAATTCTAACTGGCAATTTTATGTTTCTTTGAATAACAAAAATAGGAAATAAATTCATATATTAAGGTTGTAGTCAAAACTCATTAAACGGTATCCTTAAGATCTAGATATTGTATCTCATATAAATTATATTTCAATTAAAACAAAAGCTTAAAGGGGTGCCTGGGTGGCTCAGTTGGTTAAGCGTCCAACTTCAGCTCAGGTCATGATCTCATGGTTTGTGGGTTCGAGCCCACGTCGGGCTCTGTACTGATAGCTCAGAGCCTGGAGCCTGCTTCGGATTCTGTATCTCCCTCTCTCTCTGCCCCTCCCTTGCTCGCACTCCGTATCTCTTTGTCTCTCAAAAATGAATAAATATTTTTAAAAAATTTAAAAAAAGAAAAGCTTAAAACTGATAGAATCTTTGAAAACCTGTGATCTTTGGACCATGGGGAATAATACAAGTGCCTTTTGGTAGTGAACAGGCTGGGAGCCAGTAAGCAATCTCAAACTGTAGATGTTTTCTCTCTTTCTTATTCAAGACTCACGTCTTAACCAAGTGCAAGTGGCCTCAGCCGTGCCAGCACTTTGAATAACCACTTCCTCTCCGCCGGTTTCCCTGACTTCCGCCAGTTACTCTCAGCTCCATATCTGGGAAGTGACTTTGTCTATAACCTTGAAGTACCACCCCCACCCCCTTTACTGCCAACAGTCTGAACAACTTGCTCCTGTCTTCATCACTCCCCTGAAACCACATTCAAGTGGCAAATTCTGGCTCTACCAATTAGGAGCTGTGGACCCTGGGCAAGTAGGTTTTCTCTTTGCCTCAGTTTCTTCATCTGCAGATGGGAGACGCGGAATACCCACCTCATTCGGTTGTTATAAAGATTCTACGATACGATCGGCGGGGGGGGGGGGGGGGGCCTGGGTAGCTCAGTCAATTGAGCGTCCAACTCTCAGTTTAGGCTCAGGTCATGATCTCACGACTTCATGAGTTCGGGGCCCACATCGGGCTCTGTTCTGAGCGTGCAGAGCCTACTTGGGATTCTCTCTCTCTCTCTCTCTCTCTCTCTCTCTCTCTCTCTCTTCCCCTCCCCAGCTCACACTGTCTGTCTCTCTCAAAATAAATAAGTAAACTTAAAATTAAAAAAAAAAAAGGAGATTCCACTATCGGGCACATGGGCAGCACATACACCAGTACCTGGCCTGGTGCCTACAGGCTACTGTGACTATGCTTGCTTCCACTGCTATGACTTCTAGTCAAGGCAGGTGGCCTTGTCTCAGTCCTCATTTTCCTCAACTCCTTCCACGACAGGGAGCACTGCTTCCTGACCTCCACCAACATGCTCCGGAGCACTGCCTCCAGGCCTCCTTTACCAGCCCCCTCGCTCCTCCCTTATGCGGGAAGAGGGGTAGCTCTTCGGGCACATGCTCCAAATTCTTTCCTTCTTAAGGTTTCAAGCTCGCAGTGTCAGGCTTCATCCCACAAAGGCATCTTTCCGATTTCTTTCCCCAGTCTTTTTCATCTTATAAAACTAGCATTCCTTTGCATTACGCAATAGGATCTCCCTTGTAAATACTACTTGATAATGATCGAGTCACTTAACATGTCACATGTTTCTTCATCTGTAAAATGAGAAGGCTGGAGGGAAAGTGGATCTCTCAAGCTCCTTCCTGCTCAGAAAAATTTCCACAAGTTCTTTGTAGACTCCAGCTGCCCGCTGGACTTCTCCACGTGGATGTTTGCCATTACCTCAAACTCTGCATGCCGAGCTGAACACATCACTGACCTCACGCATCAGCTGTCCTATTCCTGTTAAAGATAACGTTCCCTCTCCTCATCACTCAGACTTGGAGTCTGGGTATTACTTTAATGCTGCTGAGTATCTAATCAGTCACCAGCCCCCATCAACATTCTTTCATACATGCCCCCATCCTCTCTGCCCCTCATTCCTCTCCGCCCACAATCCTAACTTGCAGAGTTCAGTGCCTCTGTGCTACCTGCTGACTCTACCCTCTCCCTGCTGCAGACACACGTTCTGGCCCACTTCTCTTCCCCTCTTGCCAACTGTAACTTCCCAATGTCTACAGGATGAAGTCTAATCTCTGGACCCTTACAATGCAACACGGATTGCTCATAACAATCTTTTTAATTTTCTCTCCCGTGATGTTCCTCCTGAACTTTCCGTTCCCCACCGCGGATCTAGTTGTACGCAGTCTTCTGCTTTGTTCACACCATTCCTTTGGCCCTGAACATGCTTCCTTCCCCCTTCCCGTGAAGCCCATGCTTACTTAAGGACAACATTTCTTTCAAAGCCCAGCTTGTTGACTTTCATGCTTTTTTTTTCTTTTTAATTTCAAACCAACCTTCTCTGTGATATCTTTTTCCCATGACCAACCCACGACAGATTGTTTACCTGTGATGAATTCTTTCAGGACTTTTGTATAGATTACTCATTGGCTTACACAAGGATTCTTATATATCTTAATAGTCTTCTTGCATTCTATCATCCTTCCTAATTATAATCTCAACTCCTCGAGGCAGGGACCATAAACCTCACAGCTCCCTAGCACATGGTAGCAGCAAATATGTTAACAATAATAATGATAACTAAATTTAAAAAGCAAGCTATGATCATCTGTCTGCAGATAATGTATCAGTGATCCCCACAAACACACTTTCTCAGGAAAACAAAATAACAGGTTGACCCCTGTGCATCCTACCTTGTTCACAGTATCCCAACCCTGGCTCTCATGGCTCCCAGAATTCCTCTTCTGTTCTGGTTCCTATATGCTCTTTCAAATGTCTGTTATCAAAATGCCCAGCCTATAATGTCCGGGAATTAACCTAATCCACATTCAGATGTTTTGAAACTACTGTGATTTCTCTAAGACAGAAAATATTGGTAAACTTCAGAAGTCAATGAAGTCTCTGTATTTAACTGTAACACTGGATTTAAGAGGACAAACTGTATGTTACATTAAGAAAAATCCACTTGAAACTTAATTTAATGAGAACAGCGAGTGTATCTGAGCAGTGTGTATACCACAAAATTAAAAATCTTCCTCAATGGGTTCCTGGGTGGCTCAGTAGGTTAACATCAGACTCTTGATCTCTGCTCAGGTCATGGAGATCAAGCCCCGAGTGGACTCCATGCTGACAGCACGGAGCCTGCTTGGGATTCTCTCTCCCTCTCTACCCTTCCTCCACACGTGTATTCTCTCTCTCTCTTAAAACAAATAAATAAACATTTAAAAAAATCTTCCTCATCTACTGAAAATTCATAGATGTAAGTAATTCCTAAAAACACAGAGTTGAAAGCAACCTGCAATAGTTCAGCCTTTGAGAAAATTCTCTTTCTTTGCACATGTATATTTTTCCTCTAATGATATTTTTGATTATGGTTGAACTAAAAACACTGGATGGGATTTTCTTTGTTATTAAGGCTTAGCTAAGCTATGACAGCTAGCTCCCAACAAAAATACTCAAGAAATAATAGAAATAAGGAGAATTTTAAAGCATCACAAAGTGGTACATGTAAAAAGGATCATTTGTAAAAGAAAAAAAAATTACAAATATGCCTTTACATGAAAATAGAAAATGGAAAACACACTATACCCTAATACCAAATGATGTAATAATCTTGGACAAGTTTTTCTTCCCTCTAGGCCTGTTTTCTCACTTTAAAATAGGAAGATCACATTAACTGATGCTCTCTCAAAGATATCCTCCAGTTTTAAAACCCCCTGGATTTATGATTCTATAATGTTTCTTAATGGATCACTTTCAGAGATAAGAAATGGGCTTGTGGACAAATCTTCTGAATAGGTGACTTAGGCTAGAAGTTGTCAGTTCTAGACAGAGAGGAATCACCTTGGGAGTTTTTTTTATTTTTTAAATAACCTAACACACACCAGTTTCTGATTTAATTGGTCTAGGGTGGGATCAAGCATGGATATTTTAAATGCTTCCAGGAGAGTGTAACGTGCAGCCAGTACTAAGGTCTACAGATGCAGACCAGGGGTTGCAAATGCAAACAGTGCCCAGGTCCACGAGAAAATGGGCAAGACAGACTGGCATAAGGAACTGGAGAACATGTACCCTATCTAGTTCAGTGGGAATAAGCCAGATCGTCCCTTTTTTTTTTTTTTCCAACAGATGCAGATTTTAAGTGAAAATCTGATGTTTAAATACTGACAACTAATTCCAAACAATTTTAAGAGAAAGTGTAGGTCACACAAAATGTACTCACAGATTTTATTTGGCTTTATAGTCACCAGTGTACAACCTCAACAAAATGAGTCCCATCAATCAAACACAACTTTTTCTCTGCACTCTGTCCTGTCTCTCCTGCTCAGAGCCTCTTCCTCCTATACCTGGGTCAGAATCCCTTTCCTTTTCCTTTCCATTGTCTCTTTCTTTTCCAATCTTCTTCATCACTCCTAAAACAAGGAAACTGAGATCCACACATTTAATCTTTTATGTGTGGCCCTGGCTGTATCACTGGACAGGATTTTGTGCCTGGGAAAATTCAGGTTGTAAATTGTAACCCTAAGGCTATGGTCCCAAGATGTCAAAACTGGTTGGGTTAGTCAAATCAGGGAAAAAGTCAGTCAAGCTCACAATTCTGCATCACTTAGACTTTATCAAGCAACATACGGAGGTCTTCATTTGATTTCTGACTTTGTTTTGTTTGCTTCAAAATCTAAGCCACTCAGTCAACTCAGTCAGTTGAGCATCTGACCTTTGATTTGGGCTCAGGTCACGACCCCAGGGTCGTGGGATCAAGCTTTGCATCAAGCTCTCGAGGAGCATGGAGCCTGCTTAAGATTTTGTCTCTCTCCCCTCTGTCCCTCCCCTGCTCGCGCATGCATTCTCTCTCTCTAAAATAAAAAAATAATAATAATAATAAAATAAAATCTAAGCCACTGTGATTAGAATCATCCTTGGTGTTTTTAAAAAGCTCCTAAGTCTGGGCTCCACCCCAGGTCAACTAAATCTAAAGATCTAGAAATGGAATCTGGGCATTCACTGGTAGCTTTTCAAAGACCCCAAGTAGGTCTAATATGAAACCAGAGTTGAGAATCACTAATCTAACTCATCCCCTAAAGCGGTGGATTAGCAGCACATTTAACTCCAGATAACTGGTCATCTTGGATGACATCTTGAATAGATCTTTTAACTTGTTCAAGGGTTTCCTCAGCAATATTTTCATTGTTATCTTCACAACTCTGCGAGTCAGGGAGCTCAAAAACTATTACTAGCATTGGAGAGACGAGAAAATGAGGCATAAAAACGTTAAATGATTTGCCCAAGTGTGCCCAGCTAGTTAATTGGCAAAGACACATTGTTACTTTACTTGAGGCAGAGTTCCTGGATTGTGAACTTGGTGCTCACTAAATTTCCCCAAAACATAGTGCCTTCCTGATCACCAAATTCCTTCACTCTCAGTAGGTAACCCTAACACGTAGGTGGGCACTAGAATGTCAGTGACTATAATGTGGTCCGATTTCAGAAATAAGTATAACAACGTTTTTAAAAGCCTCAGTCTAGGGGCGCCTGGGTGGCGCAGTCGGTTGAGCGTCCGACTTCAGCCAGGTCACAATCTCGCGGTCCGTGAGTTCGAGCCCCGCGACAGGCTCTGGGCTGATGGCTCGGAGCCTGGAGCCTGTTTCCGATTCTGTGTCTCCCTCTCTCTCTGCCCCTCCCCCGTTCATGCTCTGTCTCTCTCTGTCACAAAAATAAATAAACGCTGAAAAAAAAATTTAAAAAAAAAAAATAAAAGCCTCGGTCTAGGGTCAGTGGTCCAAGGTGTCTTTTTCTGAAGTCTATGATGTGATTTTGAAAGTGCTTACTTCTACACGCACCCTTCCCCCACCCCCACATCCCCTCTCAGAGTTTCCATTAAGGTATTATTTTGAGAAAAGCATTTTGAATGATTAACTATGCACACAATTTCGGAGGTAAGGGGAGCTTTGCTGATCAACTTTCCCAGCACCTCTGATAGATGACAAACCGAAAGTCCCTTTTAATTCAATACATACGCAACACTAACATGGTGCCAAGCACTTCACACCCGTTATCTTAACTACATCGTCAGGCTAACTCAATGAGATGGGTACCACTACCACCACCATGGTCATTCTCTTCATTCCCATTTAACAAACAGAAAACAAGGCAGAAACCCTGAAGTTTAGAGATGCTAAACAAGCTGCCCAATATCCCTGGGCGGTACGTTGGGATCTGGAATTCGTATCTGACTCAAAGCCTCTGGCCTCATCCCCTACCTTCCATCACCAGGAGTGACAAAAGTGCAAGAAGTAAAAGATAAATCCTACGTAAAAAGTAAAAGGAAATGCTAAGAGATGATCAGTGAACACTTATTTGAAAGGGCAGAGAAGTGGTATTTGGGCTAGGCCTTCACAGATCCGTAGGATTTTAGTAGGCATTCCAGTCCAGAATCAACACCGATATTGAAGCAGAAAAGCAACAGGAAGAGCATTGGGTGAACTGAGAGAAAGAGAGGGAAAGATTCAAGGAGTCAGATCATGGAGGGTCTGAGTGTCCGGCTAAGGAATTGAGACTGATTTTAGGCAATGGGAACCCCCTGAAGGTTTCCTTTTTAATTTTTTTAACGTTTTATTTATTTTTGAGACAGAGAGAGACAGAGCATGAACAGGGGAGGGGCAGAGAGAGAGGAAGACACAGAATCAGAAGCAGGCTCCAGGCTCTGAGCCATCAGCCCAGAGCCCGACGCGGGGCTCGAACTCATGGACCGCGAGATCGTGACCTGAGCGGAAGTTGGACGCTCAACTGACTGAGCCACCCAGGCGCCCCAAGAACCCCCTGAAGGTTTTTAGAAGCAAAGTCATTAGGAAAGCAAACTGAGTTTTAGAAATACAGATCTCATGGAAATGTGGAGATTGAATTAGGGGAGCAGAGCTTGGTACTGGAAGAGAGCAACCAGAAAGCTGTTAACACCTCATTCATTCCCTGCTTCACTCTTAACCACGTGTCGCACTTCCATGAAGCACTGGTTTCTTCAGGGCACCTCCACATCTGTTTCATGGTCCTCATACCCCAACACAGTACTCGAATTGCCATGTCTAGGTCAGGTGACAGGAACCTGAACTTGGGCAAGTGGGAATGGAGATGAGAAGACAGGTTGGAGAGGCATTTGCAAGGGCCTGGTAACCCAGGGGATAGGGGAGTGGGTAAGAAGTAGGGAGACGGTAAGAAAGAAGGAGAAGCAGGGGAGCCTAGTTGGCTCAGTTGGTTGGGCATCCAACTTCAGCTCAGGTCAAGATCTCACAGTTCGTGAGTTCAAGCCCTGCGTCAGGCTCTGTGCTGACAGCTGGGAGCCTGGAGCCTGCTTCAGATTCTGTGTCTCCCGCTCTCTGCCCCTCCCCCACTCACGCTCTGTCTCTCCCTCTCCCTCAAAAATAAACAAACATTAAAAAACCTTTTTTTTTAAAGAAAGAGCAGAGTTTAAAGAAAAGAAGAAAAAAATCTCTCATATTTAAACTTGGGAGAAAAGGGAACAAATGAGATAGAAAAAGGAAGGGATGGTCACCAGTAGCATAAAGAAATGAATGAGGTGGCTAAGGTCTCAATCCAAGAGGCATTTATTAAGCTGCTGCTCTGTGCTGGGCACTAGGGGAACAACAGTGAGTAAGATTGGTTTTTGTCCTCAACTATCACCAGGAGGGAGGAAAATATAAAACTAGAATAGCCAGATGCCTGGCCTCCTAGTCTCTGGACAAATGTCACCCTCCCACACAGGCCCCGCTAGAGGGTTATCTATTTCAAGCACCCATCCCTATCATGTGATCCTGTTTTACTTCTTCAATGCGCTAACAAAGATCTGAAATTCATTGTATGTGCGTTTATTGTATGTTTCCCCCACAGAAGCAGGAACTTTATACGGTTACAAATAGTTAAGTCCTCAGTAAGATATACTTATTGAATGTGCTGGGGGGTGGGGAGAGTAAATAAACCTCATCAAGGTTTCAAGACCTCAAACCAAACTAGGCAAGCCTCCTAGATGCCGAGAATTGAAGCCACTCTGAAGAGTAAAACCCGTTTTGAAGTTGGGACCCACAACCGGTCGGTGCCCCAGCTGGACTGTTTCACATAGCTTTCAACCCACCCCGCGTGAGATGTTTAAGAATGAGGCCGGCCGGTCACCTAGCTCAGGTTTTATTTCCGTTGTTCCTCTGACGTCAGAAAAAGCACGAGTTGCCGCACAGTTTCTTCTATCAAGGTGACAATTACAGCCTCGCTGTGCCCCGCAGTCTGCAAACCATACATTTATTCTCTCCTCCCCCTTATGTTAAAAAAAAAAAAGAAAAAATTTTAAACTTCACTGCAGAGATGTCAAATCCCCATTTGCGTGTAAATAAATACCGTTTCTTAGTGCTGGGGGTCTTTTTCACTCTTAACTACCTAACATCGCCACGGATTCGTCAGAGAAAGTACGTGATCCTGGCGGCTCTAAGGTTTCCACGGGAGAAATAGTGCTATAAAAACCGGGTCCGCGCCGCAGAGCGAGACACAAAGGACTCTCTACTGTAGCACCACCTTCTCAAGCCCCAGACAGCCTGTGAAAGGCATCCCGAAATGCGGTGACGCTGTGACCGCGAAATTCCTTTTGCCGCCATAGGCTCTTGTACACCCTGATTACAGTTCACCCCAAACCCAGGGGCGGACGATTCCGCAGGGAAGCAGCGCCCATGCAGCCGCGTAACCTGTGGGGTCGCAGTGGGTGCTGAGCAGTTCGACGCTAGGGAAGCGGATTATGGGGGGGTGGACGGGCGCCCCAGGGCGTGCATTAGGACCGAGGAGCGCTTTCCTTCCGGCACCGACGCGGCGAGTTCAAAGGCCTTTTGTGGCAACATTTAGGAACGCGAGCGAGGTGCCGGGGACTGGGGGGAGGCGGGAGGAGAGGAGGCGAGGGCAGTCCGCGCCCGGGCCCCGCGCGAGCGGTGGCCTTTTGTTCGCCAGCGGAATCCAGCTCTCAGAACAGCACTTCTCTTTCTCCCCTTCTTCATTTAGGAAAGCACCTCTTCGGGGCGGGAAAGGGCAGTGAATCACCGCCGGCATCCTTTAGTAACCTTCCCCCCGCATCCTCCTACTCTAGTCTCCCTACAGAGAGAGGCAGACCTGGAGGAGAGACTGCAAACGTGCTCCTGTTTACTCGCGCTCGGCGGCTCGGTGCCCCGGCGGCGCTCAGGCCTCCAGCCCCAGTCGGACGCACGCATACCCCCGGGGCCATCACCTGCCCTCCTCTGGGCCAAGCGGACGCAGGAAATTCCCCCCAAAAGTCCAGGATTCGAGCACTTCTCGCGTACGCAGCAGCGCCCTCACGCCCGCTATACTCCTCGCCCCCCCCCCCAGACCCGCGTGGTCCCTGACCCCTCGTATCGTTTAACTAGATAACTAGATCTGGAGCCACACTCTCCCGCTATGAAAACAGACCCAAAAAGTAAGCCACAGCTCACGCAAAGGTGAAATCAGAGGCCCCTGCGCCTCCTTACGCTGCCGAGTGCGTCTGAAAGAACAGAGGACCTGGACTTTTCCTAAAGGCAAAATCCGAACGCATCCGGTAGAGCCGCACACTCATTCCTTCCATGCCCGCATGGGTGCCTTGTACGTTACCGCCTCCTCTCTCGCATCTAAAACATCCCTTTCCTTCCCGCCGCCGCTCCCTCAAGCGCCCCTAGAAAAGCAAAATCGCCTTACCTCGGGCAATAAAGGGAAAAGTGGCCAAAGGAGACCAGGTGTCCGCCCTTCCGGGATTCCCCCCCGGCCGTGTGATGTCCTTTGTATCAAGGTCTGGCTGTCTCGGCCGGGAAAAGGTGGCCTCCGTCAGCGAGGGCTGGGCGGGGAAGCTTGGCGTGGCGTGGCGGATTTCCGAGGAAGGTGAAGGGCGGAGGTTCCCGGCGACCTTCAGGCAGAGCGGCGTGGCCACCCCAGCCCGCGCTCTCTGGCTCTCCTCCTCCTTTCTGGGCCGATTGCATCAGAGTCTCCCCCCACCGCCAACCCCCACCCACACTCTGCTCGCCAGCCTCGCACTTACATCCACACGCTAGGGCGCGGAGGGTCTCGAATCGCAGTCATTCTCCTACTGGGGGGCGCGTCGCCTTTGCGCATCCATGGCTCGTGATGGTTTAAAGGGGGAAAGTCAGGCCATTCCTCAGCGTCCCGCGTCCCGCCGCCTCCCCTCCCGCGCGCCCGCTCTTTAACCAAAGCTGCGTGTCACTGAGCGGTGCCCGTCACATGGTGTCTCCGCCGGCGGCCGCGCCTGGCGACCTCCCTCTTGCCGCTCTCAGAGGATGCAGCGAATGCGACTGGCGGAGACCGAGCATCGGGGAAGGGGCGAGGGAGGGGTTGCGGGGCGTGCGTGTGCCGGGCGCACTGACGGCGGCACCGGGAGCGGAGGCGGCGTGCAGCCTGGACACCTGCCCCACGCCGCCCTGGGGCCTGGCAGCGGGCCCAGAACCCGGCTGCGGGGCCGGCTGGAGACCCGGAGCCCTTGGGAATGGAAGTGGGGGCGGCTACGAGGGCGCCGGCGGAGGAGGGCTGTGTTAGGGGGCCGCATTTCGGGGTACGCCAGAGAGCAGATGGGCCGCGGGAGCCAGGGGAGTTGCATTGTGGGAAGGGCGCAGCGTGAGGATGGCCGCTGGAGTGGCTGGTCCGCGCGCAGCCCTGCAGGCGGCTGGCAGCATCTGGAGCTGCGGGTGGCGATGGATAGGTGTGTTGGTTCGGGGGACCGCACCGAGACGGGCCGGATCGGCTGGGGACGGGGGTGGGGGGCAGCAAGGGCACCTTTGGAAACCCTTTGTCCCTACCCCGCGGTGGGAGGCGCCTCCCCTCTTCCGGATCCAGCACCCGCAGACCTAGCCAGTCTTCCCTGAGACCTGTGCTTTGGCGCTCTGTTTGGGGGTCTGGGTGTGACGCGACCCCATAGATTTGCCGAGCTCGCAACGCGCACCTGCCTGGGCGCGAAGGGGCGCTCTTAATTCAGGGGCAGTGGGGAGCGAGGGATCAGGATGCAGGGGAGTGGGCAATTCGGCCAGTTTCCCTTTCTTTTGCTTCCTCTTTGTTTCAGGCACAGACCCTTTTAACTGGGCACTTCCCTGCAGGGGAGTTGTGTTTCCTTAAAATGGCGACAGGAAATCCCACCTGCGTCCCAGCCAATTAGGCTGTCATTATAGAGCGAAGTTGCGGGGTGGAAACTCGAGCTTTTTATTGACAGGAATCGTTCAGTCTCCGTGTTCCATCAAAACAGGAAAGGGAAGGTGAATCATAATTCAGAAATTAATCTACCTGGAGCGTTTCAACCGGGCAGACTGAATACGCCCTTATAGTAGTGGAGTGGCTATCACTTTTTTATTTTTTGTTTTTTAATCACTGCTGCAAAAGTGAGAGGACAACCAAATTTCAGACTCTTGACAACTAAAATCCTTTTTCCCTTCGAGCGGCAGTAAATGGGTTTCGTTAATATAGCAGTAGCCTCCTGAGAACCCTGTTTCGAAGGTAATGTTCTTGCATAAACCCGAGAAATTGAAAATGCAGTGCAAACAGAAGGGGGCAGAATGATGGCCGCTTACCTCCCATGGACCTGTGTTCAAATTCTGCCTCTGACAGTGCTGCCCTCCCAGGCCTCACTTTTGTCCTAGCCCTGTTTTCCCAACTTGTTGACAGAGGGTTAATTGTACCCACATCATAGTAATGTTCTACAGGTCCTCAAAAAGTTGATTTCTTTCCTACAGGAAGCTAATTTAGTATGGACTTACTAATTTGAAGTAGTGTGTGCGTCTTGCCTGGCAAAATAATTCTGATAAATAAGGAAAGAAATCCGAATAGGCAAGATAGGTTAAACCGTGAGCATGGTTCTGTAAGTCTCTTGAAATCTTTACTGTATGGGACAGAAGGTATATTCACCAATATTTGTTCGGAGAGCATATGATCTCAAGCTCATACTTTGATTAACTTATTTGCCAGTTTCAGGGTACCAAAAATGCTGCAATTACCTGGCATTTTTTTGAATTGGATTCAAGAGTGATGAATTGAATTCTGCTCCTTGCCAGCTTCTGTGCTATGCACTTTACACATAAATATTATCTCATTTAATCCCTTCAACCACTCAATTAATTGGGTATTATCCTCTTTGTATAAACAAGAAAGCAGGTTCAAAGAGGCTGAATTGGCCTTGTTCACTGAAGGCAGAACAAGGTGAAGGTGGAAACCGGGAAGTGATCCCTGGTCAGGTCTCAACTGAAAGTCTGTGCTCGAGTCTTAGCCTTTTGCAACTAGACACTCTTGGTCCTGGAGTTGAGAAAGATCTTTGGCCTCATCTGGATGTTAGTTGACAACCTGGAAGGGGAGTGCGGGCATCAACATGGAAGCTGAAATGAAGGACTTCTGCTGTGTGGAGAGCTTGGGGAAAGGAGGGAAGAGGTAGTATTCAGGACAAGCGACCAGTCACTGCAGTTAGTGTGTTTTTCTTCAGGACTGCTTGTAGGTGAAACTTCCTTTGAGTAGCTTAGCACTTAAACCCAAAAGCTGTGGCCTCAAATGGGGACCAAGGGTGTCATGGGGACAACTCCCCCATTCACTTGATGCTTACTGAGAGATCAGCATCAGGGTAAGCACTTTACAGATGGTTTCTTATTTAATCCTCGAGACATTCCTAAGACGTACAGACCATCTGAATCTCTGATTCAGATGTTCAGCAAATCATCGCAAGTTCACACAGGTCTAATTGGCACATGTAGCTCTAGAATCCCAAGCTGACTCCAAAGCTGATTCTCTGTGTGTCTGGCTCTAACATGTTCCCCGACGTGTGAACAGCTTTCTTTGGAGGGCCAGGAGGTGGGACAGGCCCCAGGCCACTCCACCTTCAGGTCCTTATGACAGCCCTGTTTCCAGAGAGCCCAGGGAGTCAGTTTGCTCTGTGACGGCTTTCTGAGTTCCAAGGGCATTGTTCCCAAACGGTACTAAGGTGCTCAGGACACATTAACGGTTGTATTGTGGGCTGCCCTATGCAACTGAGAAAATAAAAATTCTCTGTCTGCCCTGAATGTAATGCCGGAGAAGGAATCTATATTGTGAAGGGAGAGTTTAGTCCTCTCGGGTCACCTGGGAGTTTTCTAGTACCCCATGGGTCCTTTCTGGACGGTTCCAGGAAGGAGGGGTGGGTTTGTGAAGAAAGATCCCCAAAGGAGATTCAGCCTGAACTTGAGTCACATCTGCTCTCAATCCAGCTTCACCCCGTACTCACCTGGGCTGCAGGTTGCCCAGGAGGACAGTGGGAAGGGTCACCACTAGCTGCTCACTTACAGAGACACTATGCCTTCCTCCATGCATTTCCAGAGCTTTCCAATATTTCTTGTGGATGAATTTTGAGTAATAGGATAAAAACTGTCTTCTGAATATGTAGTTTTTCTTTTTAATCTATAAAGAACTGTTCTAGGACAGTCTGCATTTTAAGAATGGCGAAACCAGAAAAGTCAACTGGTGAGGTTAATTCAGTCTAAGCGTCCTGTACTTTTTCTGCTTGTAACAGAAGCAGTACAGCCATCTGTGAACAAACCTTACCTTGTTAGAAAATAAGTTATTTATTCTGAAATCAGTTTTTTGTTCCTATGTATAGGGTCCACTCTAAAATAACAGATGGTCCTTAACATTACTGGTCTTTCTTTTGACTGATGTAATCACATTTCTTTGCCTCATTAACCCTTTTTACCATCGTTGGTCTTTGGATCTTATCCATAGATGACAATATTTTGACACTAGGAATTAGTTAAGCAGCCACAGCAAAAAGCAATTTGCAACTGAAGTTCCCAGTTGTCTTAGCCATCTTTCTGCAGATACATAGCACTATGTGTTCTAACCCCTCTCCACAGCACTGTGACAGGGCCTGCTGTCACCTCTTCCAGCAGTGAAATGAACATTCTACCTCATTGGATTTGTAATTGATTGGTCCTGGCAGGAGGTCAACAATCCCCCTGACTCTAAACTGAATTTAAATTAAAATCTCTGAGTGGGCCTCTTTCAAAGTGTGTATTGTCTCTGATTTTGGCCCAGGGCACCTTAGGGGGGTCCTTTGTTTGTTTGTTTGTTTGTTTGTTTGTTTATCTTGGGGAAGCAGGGAGTAGGACTCATTAAGTATTGTGACTGTATGGCAAGCTGATAGAGAACCAGGGCTGAGATCAGTGTAATTGATGTGTAATTTACCTGACACTTATGCATCATTGTACAGGTCAGCCGTGAGTGTATCTCCCTAGCTTGTTGCCAAATGGGGTAATGATACCCATCTTATGGTCAATGCGTCAGTGTGTACAGAGTACTTACCACGATGCTTAGTACATAGTAAATGCTGAATAAATGGTATCTGTTATTATTTTCACACTTTGCAGAAAAAAGCATGGAGCAATGACTTTTCAAAGCCTGAGTTTAGAGGCACAAACTATCAAGCCCACACCTCTACGCCCATTTGTCCCACTGTGGGAATGGGGAGGCAGACGGTGTCAGAGAATAGTTAGCCCTCCGTTTCAACTCTCAACCTTATCTTTAAGGTGAGAAAGCAAAGTTTAGGATCTACCTAATAATGTATTAATTAAAAAGTAGAAGTGTTCCCAAGCAGTATGGTCTCTACTTACTAATGGTGCCAGTGTAAATTGGTACCACTTTTTGTAAGGTAGTAAGTTAGGTGGTTGAGGGTAGGCTCTGGGCCAGATTTCCTGTGTTCTAATTCTGACTCCATAGCTTACTAGCTCTGTGACACTGGGGAAGTTACTTAATGTCTTTGTGCCTCAGTTTCCTCTTCTTTAAAACAGTAATGAACAATAATACCTATCTCACAAGGTTATGTGAAATTTGTATGTTAATAAGTGTAAACACTTAAAATAGTTCACCACATATCTTAAGTATTCAACAAATAATGAAAATTGTTAGTGGAAAACAGTATGGCAATAAATAGAACTTGGATTTCATTGGTGTCACTTCTGAGACCCTGTATCCTAAGAAAAATGCACAAAGATGTTCACTACTAGCACAGAGGGCACGGGCACAGGCAAGTAAAGGTTAAAAGCATGTTTATAAATATTCATTTAAAGCAAGGATGATATAGGGACGCCTGGGTGGTTCAGTTGGTTAAGCAACTGACTTCGGCTCAGGTCATGATCTCACAGTTTGTGGGTTTGAGCCCTGCTTCGGGCTCTGTGCTGACAGCTAAGAGCATGGAACCTGCTTCCGATTCTGTGTCTCCCTCTCTCTCTGCCCCTCCCCCTGCTTGCAGTGTGCCTCTCTCTCAAAAATAAATAAACACTAAAAATTTTTGTTTTAATAAAATAAAGCAAGGATGACATAAATTCATAAATGACCTATTGAAATAAAATACTCTACTGGCTAGGCTTGGACAGAGCTATAAACCCTCCATAAGCCCTTAGAGATACTTTGGGAAAGAGGATACAGGGCTGACCTGTCCTTTATCCTGATCCAATGTGATCCTTCTTTCTTTCTTATCAGTTTGGGTGCCCAAAGGCAATATACCTAGAGAGAGGATCTGCATCCAAGAGTGAGGGTTGAAAGGCATCAGGGAAAGATTAGAAAGATAAGAAAATGAGAAAATGAATGACAAGGAGACGGGAATGTCTGAAACAAGTCACGTGGCAGGGCAGGACTACAGCTGGGCTCATCTCAGGATGTTGGAGGCTTTCATGCTGCTATTTGATGCTACAATCTTACTGGGGAGAAATAAGGGTTTTTGTCTTTTCTGATGACAAGATAGCTTTGAGAAGGAGGGGCTGTTTTTGTTTTTATTTTATGTTATTTTATTTTTTACTGCTGGCAGTACTTAGGGGGAAGAGTCCTATTCATTACTTGAGTAGAGTAACACGCTTTACTAAAATAAGATTCTATTCTAAATGATTGTTCTTAAAATAGGAAATACCCAGAAATATCCATTTTGAAGGACTCTTTATTCAGTTATATTTTAGGCACACGAAGCTACTTCATAATCACAAAGGGGATAATTTTAACAAGAGATTTAAAACTGATAGTCCTCTGTTGATAAGTATTTATAGTTTTTTATACCAACATATATTTATGTGCTTCTGAAATAAAATGCTCAAGGTTTTTATTCAAATGTAACATGTCCGAGATTGAACTCATCACTTCTTTCCCCGACCCAAAGGGCCTTCTCCTCCTGTAGACGCCACCTTGGGAAACAGCACCACCATGGACACAATCACTCAAGCTAGGAGAAGGGGAGTATCTTGGCTGTCTCCCTCACTCTTCATGTTAAGTTAATTAATTCTTCGAATTAACATTTACTAAGTGTCAGGCATTTTGCTGGTCTATCATGGAGCTTGGAGTTAGAGTGGGAGGCCAATATTCCTGAGGTGGTTTTGGCAGTGGATGTGAAAATTACAGATGGAAAGGAGTGCTCAGAGGAAAAGAGCATGACCCTGTGAGCATAACAGAGGAACATGTACTGGCCTGGGAGTCAGGGAGGCTCCCCTGAGGATATGAGCCTTCTTGGATTCTGTCCTCTTCTTACTAAGGTGGGTGTTTTTTTTTTTAATTATTTTTAGCGTTTATGTATTTTTGAGAGAGAGAGACAGAGCATGATCGGGGGAGGGGCAGAGAGAGAGGGAGACACAGAACCTGAAGCAGGCTCCAGGCTCTGAGCTGTGGGCACAGAGCCCAACATCGGGCTCGAACTCACAAACGGTGAGATCATGACTTGAACCGAAGTTGGACACTAAACTGACTGAGACGCCCATGCGCCCCTTTACTAAGGGTTTTAATAGGGAAGGGGTGATGAACATGGTCCAGTGTGCATTTTCAAAGGAATAATTGCCAGTCCCATTGCTCTGCTGCCTAAATACTTCTGGCATCTGTTCCTTTTTCTCTATCCTCATGGCCATCACTAGCGTGAGCTTCCATCAACTCACTCCTGGCCAAGTTCCTTCCAAAGAACATTGATTATGTACTTAATCATTAAAAAGATCTGGATTATACTTACTCAACACAATATGTACATGTACGTATTTCTCAATAACATATATGTATTACTGTCCCATTTATTATGTACCTTAAAAATGTTCCCCCACATTTTTAACAATTAAATAGGATTTTACATTTTGTATTTATTTGTTAACAATATTTTATTCTATTACTAAAAAGATTCCTAATGGTCATTAAAACATTAACATTTAACTTTAAATTTTTTTTTCAATCTTTATTTTTGAAAGAGACAAAGTATGAGCTGGGGAGGGGTAGAGAGCGAGGGAGATACAGAAGCTGAAGCAGGATCCAGGCTCTGAGCTGTCAGCACGCAGCCTTACACAGGGCTCAAACCCATGAACCGTGAGATCATGACCTGAGCTGAAGTCAGACGCTCAACTGACCAGGTACCCCAAAATATTAACATTTTAATTATGTAAATTGATTTGTATACTTTATTTTTATTTTTTAAATATTTATTTATTTATTTTTGAGAGAGAGAGAGCAAGCAGGGGAGGGGCAGAGAGAGAGAGAGGAAGACAGAATCCCAAGCAAGCTTCGTGCTGTGAGCACAGAGCCGGATGGAGGGCTCAATCCCACAAACAGTGACGTCATGACCTGAGCCAAAATCAAAAGCCAGATGCCCAACTGACTGCACCACCCAGGCACCCCAGTATACTTCACTTTTTAACTTGTGTTTAACACTCTGTGATACAGCAATTCACAAGTCTGGTTCCAGATTTGATTTATTTTGACTCTGAATTTAGTGGCTGTGGCAGCTAGAAAAGTAACCTCATAGACACATGTGGACCCAGTGGAGACAGTGCAGAGATGGCTGCACTTACCAGATGAAGCCAGTCATTTCTTCATCCCATCCGCTAATTTACAAAGATGTATTTTATTCATTGTTCATCTACAAATGTATGCTTAGATGAGGGTCATCATTAATAACTATGGAAGTGAGCCCATAAACCCTACTTGATACTTCCGTATTGGTTTTAATGGACTTCTTAACACCTTTGTTTAGATGGGCATTTCTTTACCTTGCAATGTGGCCAAAGAGCCCTTATGAGAAGTGAAAGTGTCAGCTCTACTTTTTCTTATTTCCTTATGCTTGTATTGTCCATTTTTGGAAGACAAGTTAAACTAAAACGTAATTTAAAATTTTAATCAACTAAGCACACAGAAATGCAATACATCACAATATGCCAAAAGGTGACAAATTAACAAGGACATCATTGTCACCCCCCTGGGTTCCTTCCTCAAGATACCCTGAGTGCTGCAAGTGACAGGGGGCCATCTAATGTGTGGGCTGAGGGAGGGTCACCAATGATCTATGTATTAATCTAAAGAGGAGTTCCAATATTTTCTCCCTGCAGTCTACTTTGTTACTCCATGTCAGCCTTCCCCCAGAGCCTTCTAGCAACTCCCTCTCCCCTCTCTTGATCACCTAATCTCTCCACTGCAGTTTAGAAGCTATTGCCATTTCTGAAATCCAAACTAGCTTAAATGCTTCTCTGAAATTATTTATTCAAAGACCACCTTCCCCACTAGTTGACAAGCGTCATAAAGGCAGATAGCGTGTTTTCAACTGTTTTCAAGTTCCTCAGACATAATGGAAGTTCAATACATATTATTTGTCCAATTAATGAATGTATGAATGACTAAATAGAATATCTCTATAGCTAAATAGCTCTAATTCTTTCATATTAACTTTAAATGTCAGGTCCCTAAAAGGACAAGGAATATAACAAAAATACAAAATATGTATCAAATGTACATTTAACTAAGTTTTGAAAGTTCAGCAGTCTGTATATGTGTATCAAGTGAATAGCCTTATTTATTTATTTATTTATTTATTTATTTATTTATTTATTTAGATTTATTTATTTAGATTTATTTATTTTCGAGAGAGTGAGCATTCAAATGGGGAAGGGGCAGAGGGGGGTGGGGACAGAAGATTCAAAGCAGGCTCCGTGGTGACAGCAGCTAGACCAATGTGGGGCTTGAACCCACGAACTGTGAGATCATGACCTGAGCTAAAGCTGGACACTCAACCGAGTAACCCAGGCGCCCCTGAAGAGCCATTTTTAGAATCTTGTGATGAATAAATTGCAATTTTAAAATGCCAAGGGTGTCTATTGAACGTCATTCTTAAAAGGGAAAAAAGAAACCTCAGCCTATGTTTAAAAAAAATAATATATTTAGGGGTACCTGGGTGACTCAGTCGGTTAAGCATCCGACTTCGGCTCAGGTCATGATCTCACAGTTGGTGGGTTCGAGCCCCGCATCTGGCTCTGTGCTGACAGCTCGGAGCCTGGACCCTGCTTCATATTCTGTGTCTCCCTCTCTCTCTGCTCCTCCCCCACTCATGCTCTGTCTCTTTCTCTCTCAAAAATAAATAAACATTAAAAAAAAATTTTTAAGTAATATATTTGGTTTAACAGTTTTCTAGTTTATGTGAATTATCTGGGAAATTCAGAACCCCAACCACTTCCTTAATAATAAGTATCGTTTTTACTTCCAGAATTTTCTGGATATGTGCCAGTGTTCTCCAAGTCACATTCTCTGCATGATATTAACATTTGTAAACGCAGTCTAATTAAATTTTGTGCTAAAAAAAAACAGTTACAGTTTGTTCTGTTTTTCCTTCTTGCTTTTCATATAAAGATGAGAATTTAGACATAATCCTATAGTTAAGATAGAAACCATTCAGCAATATCAATTTAATGATGAATATGATAGTTCTTTGTCTATATTCAGATTCTCATTTTTAATCTACTGATCTCAATTTTGAAAAGGAGCAGAATTATAGAAAACAGTCTTATTACTGCTTGGCATTCGTTCGTTCATTCATTCGTGTGTTCAACGGATGTGTTCAAAGTTACTTCCTTTTAAAGGCAGCATTCTTTATTGGGTTCTCTCACCTCCTTTGGAAACTTGCTCCTGAATTTATTTTTTTTACTACTGTATTTTCATTCCCTTCTCTACTGAGAGGGTAAAACATTCAAACCTCTCATCATTAAAAAAATAAGATAGAAAGGAAGGAAGGGCGAGGAAACAAGAGAAGACAGGAAGACAGGGAAAAAGAAAGGGAGTAAATGTCCCTGGATTTTACTTCTCTCTAGGTACAGCTTTTATCTTCCTTCTCTTTAAGAACAAGTTTCCCCCAAGAATAGCTAACAATATGTTTCCAAGTTTTTACCTCCCATTCATTCTTTAAACACACACACGTAGGGGCACCTGGGTGGTTCAGTTGGTTGAGCGTCCGACTTTGGCTCAGGTCATGATCTCGTAGCCTGTGAGTTCGCAGCCCACTTGGGGCTCTGTGCTGACAACTCAGAGCCTGGAGCCTGCTTCGGATTCTGTGTCTCCCTGTCTCCTTGCCCACCCCCCCCCCCCCCCCCGCTCATGCTCTGTCTCTCTCTCTCTCTCTGTCAAAAATAAATAAACATAAAAAAAAAATTTAACACACACATGTACACGCACAAAATTGCAAAATTGTTTCTCACTGTAAAAAAGTTGGAAAATGCAGTAAAATCTACACTTGATCTTAGCCAAAAGGCCGAGAAGCGATGAAAATGCAGTAAAATCTAAAAAAACCCAAACTCATCTCTAAGTTCATAGACCATTAAATAAACACTATTGATATCTGGTTAATTTTGTGTATGTGCCCATCTTTTTAAAATTCAGAATCATGTCCAGTTTTGCATTTTTTAGCAACATTAAATTATCATTTTACTATATCATTAATGATTCTTCAAAAACATAAAGTTTAATGACTACAAAATATCCTATCATATGGTTTTTGCATTCTCATTAACTTCAGATTTTTATTTTATTTTATGCACATAATACTTTTCCCCCATCTCTGATTATTTCTTTTTTTATGTTTATTTATTTATTTTGAAGGGGGGATGGGAACATGCGCATGGGCAGGAAAGGGACAGAGGGAGAGGGAAACAGAGAATCCCAGGAAGGATCCATGCTGTCAGCACAGAGCTGACACCAGGCTGGAACTCAGGAACTGTGAGATCACAACCTGAGCCAAAATCAAGAGTTGGATGCTTAACCGACTGAGCCACCCAAGCACCCTTGACTATTTCCGTAGATAAATTTCTAGAAGTGGAATCAAAGGGTTTAAGTGTAGCAATATTTTAAAATATTTGATATAAATTTAAAATAACCTTCTAGAAAAAGTATGCATTAAAACATTGATAGTATGTGAAGGTGCTTGTGACGTTGCATCTTTAGCAGTCTTGAGTATTATAATTTCACTCATTTTTATTAACTTAGTAAGTGAAAAAGAATTTCTGGATTGAATTTGCATTTCTTTTGTTACTGATTTTATTGAACTTTTAAAATGTGCTTATTAGACCTTTTATTTCTTCTATGAATTGTGTATCATATGCTTTACTCATTGTTCTAATATTTTGATGTTTTTAAATCTATTTGTGCAAGCTTTTTATACTTCAAAAGACATAATTGTAGCTAATTATACATCTTTTCAATTTTTGCTTTTTATTTTTTATCTTCAGAAGTTTAAACTTTTTATGTCAATGAACTGTTGAATTTTTTTTGTACATCTACAAGTTTATTTCTCATACAGACACAATATTCACCAGAATTTGGCCTTAGTTCCTATGACTTGGGTTCCCTTCCCCCATTTGTTTCATCCACCTAGGAGTAAGAGCTAAGAATCTAAATTGATTTGTTCCAAATCACTAACCAATTATTCCAGTACCAGTTGTGAAAATTACTTCTCTTTTCCCCTCAGCTGTGGTGCTTCCTTTATCAGATTTTATTATATTTTAATATATATATATATGTAATAAGTTTCTACTCCTGATCTAACTATTCTGTCTGCTGATCTGTCCACTCTTTTATCACCTATATGTATTTAGTAGACCCTTCTTGTGTGTTTTGAATATCAATTAGGGCACAAGTCTTTTTATATTTTTCTTAGCTCTTCTTCTCTGTTTATTATTCTGGGTGAATTTTAGGATCATTACGAAGACAATAAAACAAAACCCCTAGATTTGGACTTTTATTATGTCTATAAGTCAATGCAAACACACACATAAAACATTTACAATAAAAACACATAAAAATCTAGGAATTCCCTTGAAAAGAAATGTGTAGGCTCTCTTTCTGTAATTTTGAACATATAGGGGTGCTGGCTCATAGCCAGCTGGCTGGCTCAGTTGGTAAGGCATGTGGTTCTTGATCTTGGGGTTGTAAATCCCGGAACCCACATTGGGCCTAGAGATTACAAACAAACAAACAAATAAATAAAATACACTTTAAAAGGTGAACATGAAAATTGTCTAATATATAAATGAAGTACTGCATACATTGAGAAATATACCATACAATCAGAAGGTAACGAATTTTCCTAAATTAATTCATAGAAAATTAACTTTGCACCAAGATACTTTTTATTTTTTTAAGATTTCATTTTTAAGTGATACGATACTCAAAGGTGGGGCTTGAACTCACAACCCGGAAATCAAGAGTTGAGTGCTGTACGGACTGAGCCAGCCCCCCCCCCCCCCCCGCCCCCAGCCCCATAAATACTTTTAAAAAATAATAATAAAATGAATTATGTTAACCGTTCTCAACTAAGGCAGCCAGTTTTAGGTAAATTACGTTTCTATATTAGGAAAGCATAAATCATAAATAAGAACCTTACGTGCATGGGTTTTTTCTTTTTGGTTTTTGAGTTTTGGATTTTGGTTTTGTTTTTGTTGCAAAAAGCTTCATTGTTTCCCCTCAATCCACGGTTGTCGGGGGGTGGGCTACAAGTGGCTGAAAAGCTGCCTCGCAGCCGCCCAGAGAGGCTCAGGCAGAAGCCCAGGACCCAGGCGGAGGCCCGAGGGGCCCCCAAAGGCTGCTGGGCTCCTCGTCGTGCTTGGGGGGCGCCTGGGGCAGGGCCCCGCGCCCAGGCCCGCGGTCTTGCAGGCAGCGGGGAGCCGGGCGCGTGCGCGGGCGGCCCCGGGCCTGCAGGAGCCGCACGAGGGCCTCCGCGGGCGCTTCTCCCGGGCCGCGGGCGCTCCCACGGCGTCCAGGCTTCGGGCCCTCGCGGCTCGGGGAGCAGGGGGCTTCCGCACGCCCTCCGGGTCTGCACGCTGAGGGGCCGCGGGCGCCGTCGCGTTTCTCCCGGGCCACTCGGGGGACGAGGCACCCGCCGTCCGGAGCCCGGGCCTGGCGGCGGACGGGGGCCCGAAGACCCGTGAGTAGGGGGCCGCGAAGATGGTGGCGTGGGTTGTGACCGGAAAGGAGGTTGGAGGGTGGCGGGAGGCTGGATGAAGGGGCGTCCCTGGGGTCTGTTGACCCAAGAGACAGATCCGGGACTGCCAGGGGCATAGCCCTTAAATATGCTTAAGTTTTAACCATCTACAATACATTTGTTGCCATTCTTACTATATAGGTTGAAATGAAAGACACCCCTTGTGTTTGCTGTATAAAGAGAATCTTGGTCCAAGTTACCAAAAATGTTTAATAATCAACCAATTAGGTTATCTGTCGAGGGTTGGGTTCTCTGGGGAAGAATCCAAGACCGAGATTAATGAGCAGAAAGTTTATTAGGGAGTGCTCTTGGGATCCACATTTGAAGAAGGTAAGGAAGCAATACTAGGGAACAGATAAGTGGGACTATGGCACAGTCTCAGAGAGGGCCTAAGCAACCCCTTAGGGAGCCCTGAGGTTGTGATGGCCCTTCAGAGTTGTCTTGAGTTAGGGTGAGGGGCTATCTTTTTACCAGCTTGTGGCCCAGTCATTGGATGCCGAACGTGGCGGGAACAGCGTGTGACCTTGGGAGAATCCGCTTTCTGTAGCTGAGCTATTTCTGTAAGACAGCAGATAAATGAGGGCTTCTGCAGGCCTCTAAAGGGGGACATGGACAGTGTCCCATGGTGTCCTCTGCAGTACGGACTTAAAGTAGGCCTTACAATTCCACATCATGTATCAGTGCATACTCAATAAATATAAATATAAATGCAGAAGTAGCAAATCCTTGGGAGAATTATTTTTAAATACAGCCCAGTGTGCTTCATGTCATAAACAGGAAGGAATATAAAAGGAAGGATTCTAGGGTTCTCATCGTTCTGACTTGTCTGACTCTTGAGCTTGAAAAACTAGAATGGAAGAATTTGAATCTCATTTCCTTTGCTTTCCAGTCATTCCTTTCTTTAGTGAAGCAGCAAAATAAAAAGAAGCCAGGAGACGTAGTGAGGGATCAAAGTTCACCATACATTCTTAAACAGGCGGGGAGGGGTTGGGGCAGTCAAGATTTCCTAGACAGCAGCTAAGCTGAATTCAAACTCAGACCCGTCTGCTTGTACTGCCTGTGTTTCTTTTTCTGTATGCTATAAATATTTGAACTAGAACAGGACAAAACAATTAGAAACTATTCCTCCATTCTAGCATAACTCCGTTTTGTCATTCACTGGTTTAATAAATGTTGATGGAGTGCTTACCAGGCACTCTACTATTTGTTTAAAAAGAGATATAGTAGGCACTTTACTGCTTGATTAAAAAGAGATGGATGAAATACAGTTTTAGTCATGAAGATCTTCTGAGCTTATAAGTCCCGTTAATTATTAGAGTGTTTGTTTTGCTATTTTGTTCCTATGCAAGTGGCAAAGTGACTGAAATAGTTATCCAGTTAATTCCTTTGATAGCTTGCCCGAGTTACCTAAATCCATGTTGAGTGGGCATCTGAAAGCCATTAAAAACATAAGGTATACGTTGAAGTAGATTTTTGGAGATGAAAGGTGGATATGCTAGCAAGGGGAGGGGGGACACAGGCAACCCATTTTTTAAATAGAAACAAAGTAAAAGAATGTCCTATAATGGGAGTAAAAATGCCAGCGAAGAGGGGCATTCCTGAATTGTTTGTTGACTTTAATGAAGAACTTAAAATAGTAAGTTAGATGCATTTATTCTTTCTTTTTGTATAGGGTCCTGCTTACAAGCATGGGCTTTGTTAACTAAATATACCCAAATTCTAGTCTTATCCACGCAAGATGCATGTGTGGGCAAGTAACTTAACCTCCTCAGTCTTGTATCATCACTTGTAAGACAGGGATGATAGTACCAATCTCATAGGATTGTTGTGTGGATTACATGAGATACAAGCTTAAATAGAGCCTGGCACTTACTGCTTACTACTTCTTAGCTCTTGTTAAGGATTCGTATTCTTGGGGCACCTGGATGGCTCAGTAGGTTAAGCGATGAACTCTTGATTTTGGCTTATGATGGTCTCATAGTTGGTGAGTTCAAGCCCCACTTCGGGCTCTGTGAAAATCTTGGGATTTTCTCTCTCCCTCTCTCTTTGTCCCTCCCCTGCTCATGTGTGCGCACTCTCTCTCTCTCTCAAAATAAATAAATAAACTTTCAGCCAAAAAAAAAAAAAAATTGGTATTCCTTACTTGAACACCTACTTAACTCTGTTTGTAGTTAATATAGGAGATGGTAAAGCCTGATGGTTACAAAAATGGTCTCTAGAACCAGACAGCCAGAGTTCGAACCCAGTTTCTGCCTTTGGCAGGCTGCATGACTTTGAACAAGTTACTTACCCACATTGTTCCTCAATTCCATTGTCTGCAAAGTGGAGATTATACAGTTCCTACTCATAGCGTTGTTGTGAAGACTGAGTGAGTAAATGTCTGTAAAGCCTCTAGCATACTACCATGTAGAAAGAGCATGTAGAGGAGCCTGGGTGGTTCAGAGGGTTAAGTGCCTGACTCTGGGTTTCAGCTCAGGTCATGATTTCACGGTTTGGTGAGTTCAAGCCCCACATTGCTTGGGATTCTCTCTCTCCCACTGTCTGTCCTGCCCCCACTCTCACTGTCTCTGTCTCTCTCAAATAAAATAAAATAAAACTTAAAAAATTTTCAAAAAAAGAAAGAGCCACGTAAATATTAGCTATCATCATCACCATCATCATCATCATTATCACTGCTTGGGTTGTTAAAGACATGTGCTTCTCTAAACAATAAACAAAACTAAAAGGCAAACGATGGAATGGGAGAAGATATTTGCAGAAGCTATATTGGGTAAAGGGTTAATATCCAAAATCTATAAATAACTTATCAAACTCAACACCCAAGAACAAATAATCCAGTGAAGAAATGGGCAGAGGACATGAATAGACACTTTTCCAAAGAAGCCAGATGGCTAACAGACTCATGAAAAGGTGCTCATCGCCACTCATCATCAGGGAAATACAAATCAAAACCACAGTGAGATATCACCTCACACCTGTCAGAATGGCAAAAAATGAACAACTCAGGAAACAACAGATGTTGGCCAGGATGTGGAGGAAGGGGAATCCTTTTGAACTGTTGGTGGGGATGGAAAACTGGTGTAGCCACTCTGGAAAACGGTATGGAAGTTACTTAAAAAGTTAAAAATAGAACTACCCTAGGAGCCAGCAATTGCACTACTAGGTATTTATCCAAAGGATACAAAAATGCTGATTTAAAGGGGCACATACCCCAATGTTTATATAGCAGCACTATTGACAATAGCCAAATTATGGAAAGAGCCCAAATGTCCATTGATGGATGAATGGGTAAAGAAGATGTGGTATGTATATACAATGGACTATTACTCGGCAGTCAAAAAGAATGAAATCTTGCCATTTGCAACAACGTGGATGGAACTTGAGGGTATTAAGCAAAATAAGTCAGAGAAAGACAAATATATGATTTCACTTGTATATGGAATTTAAGAAACAAAACAGATGAACATAGGGAAAGGGAAGGAAAAATAAGATAAAACCAGAAAGGGAGGCAGACTCTTAAATATAGAGAACAAACTGAGGGTTGCTGGAGGGGTGTTAGGTAGAAGTTGGGCTAATTGGGTGATGGGCATTAAGGAGGACACTTGATGGGATGAGCACTGGGTGTTATATGTAAGTGACAAATTACTAAATTCTACTCCTGAAACCAATATTATATGCTATATTATATGATAACTGCAATCTAAATTCAAAAAATAGAATTAAAAATTTAGAAAAATTTTAAAAAAGACGTGTGCTTCTCTAGATTAGTTGATGTTGCAAGACACGCAGCCCTCAGACATCCACCAACACACTGGAATGCACACAAAGGCAACACACCCCAGCTACAAATAGTCCAAGCTGCTACACACCGTTCTCTGGGGAGACTAGCAGAGCACTTATCCTCTACTGAATTTCTCTGGGAAAGGGAACCAACTTCTCTAACAGTGTAAGGGCAAGATAAGACAGGAGGAATGAACTGCCAGCCCTGGGGCAAAGGGTAACCCTGGTGCCCTTCTCACCTCCCTTATCAGCCTCCTTTCCTTCCTTCTGCCACTCCCACCCTCTACTGCCCTCCCCCCCCCCATCCCCCCAGGGCCTCTCCTGTGTCTAGTCCTCAGTTTCAGTGACTTTCAACAATGAGCTCTTGCCAAAGCGTGAACTCTATTTAATGTATTTGCTGAGAAATTCAAGTACAAAACCTCCCAGAGGGCCTTTTCTTTTTTTTACAGGAGGAAGGGGCAGTCCCTGCTTTGTTTCTTCCACCTCTCCAACTCTCCCTCTTCGTAACGTCTGTTAGGGTCTTAGTGAGAGCCCACAGCAGGTGGAGCAGTGGAACTGTTCATTCAGAACAGTGCCGGAGGTGCTGGGTTATGTGTGCAAGGTTTGCTGGACACAACCCACGTCAGCTCTTCCACTCCCTTACCAGATTATGAGTCAACGCAGGGGTTCCTACCTTTGGTTCAGAAAATGTTGTCATCAGTCAGTCTCTCTGACTTGTCTCCCATAAGAAACGTTCCCACTTTTAGTTGGAAAAAAGAAGGGAGCCATTAAAAAGAGGAAGGAGAAAGAAGTTTAAGCGAGGGCTTTGACAGGTTCCTCAAACCAGCTAGACCTGCCTGAGTATGCCAGTGGCCAAGCAGGTGTCGCTGAATGTGTGAGCAGACAGATCTTGGAAGCATCATAGAAACACAGCATTCCAAGCTGGGACTCTGGAATTTCCTTTATAACATCCCTGATAAGTGGATAGGTCTAGCCAGTTGGGTTATTTATTTTGTTTTCAGGTTATTCTATTTCTCCTGACTCTGTCCTTCACCACCCCACTCCCCTCTTCCCTCTGCCACATGACAGACACTAGAGCAGCCTCTCATGCATTCTTTCTTTAGCCACCATCTCACCCAGGCCAACCCCACCCCAATCTGTCTTGTCTTCTCTTCCTCAGCATGAGTATTTCTAGTTCCCTTGATCATCCCATATATGTGTGTTGACAATATGTTCTGCACTTAAAATTTTCCAATATGTGATCTGTGCTCACTTTGGCTATTCCATTGTCAGACTTCACATGTTCTAAATATTGTTTGGAGAAGATGTTGCTCTGGACCACTAGGCTATTCCTCCAAATCCTCTAACTCTGACTCCTGATCTTGCTCTCTTCCTCTCCCTTCAACACATTACAGCTTCCTAAATACTTTGCACAGGTACCTGTAAAAGTTGCTGATCCCTAAAGAACCCTAAACATTATCTGAAGGTAGTGGTGCATGTGCAATTCAGGAGTGACCAGGATGTATTACAAGTAAATCTTAGATGGTGGAGGGGAACACAGAATTAGGGTCTAAAGCTCATATAAAAGAAAAAAAAAGGACATCTAGTCAAGCTTATACTCCCTTTAAACTTTGGGTCTTTGTGTTCCTTAATAAATATTTGCCTTTTGTAAATGATTTTTGTTTCTTTATCTCTTTATTCGTTGATAGTTTTCTATGGGCTTCAATTAATTCTTCATTTTCTTCCTGGAGAATATCTACCCAGCCCTTGCTACACAAGAATCAACAATGTGGGCATCCCATGGGAGTTTGTTAGAAATGCAGAACCTTAGGTTCTTCTTCAGACCTATAGAATCAGAGTCTGCATTGTGAACAGATCCCTAAGTGGTATTACCTTGCACACTGAAGTCTGAGAAGTGCTGTACTAAGCCATCACAGCCACCTGCAAATATACTACTGTTCTTTGTCAGTGGCTAGAAAGTCTTAAAATAATGATACTTTGTCCCCAAATTCCACCAGTATACACTAATCATTTTATCCATGATACATGCATTGGGTTTTTTTTAAAAGGCGAGTACAGTTAAATTCAGGGCCTTCACTATAATTCTAGGAAATGATAGACATTTAAATCCTTGCCTTTTGGGGCGCCTGGGTGGCGCAGTCGGTTAAGCGTCCGACTTCAGCCAGGTCACGATCTCGCGGTCCGTGAGTTCGAGCCCCGCGTCGGGCTCTGGGCTGATGGCTCAGAGCCTGGAGCCTGTTTCCGATTCTGTGTCTCCCTCTCTCTCTGCCCCTCCCCCGTTCATGCTCTGTCTCTCTCTGTCCCAAAAATAAATAAACGTTGAAAAAAAAAATTTAAAAAAAAAATAAATCCTTGCCTTTTGATAAAAATGGTGATGAGGAAAGAAAGGGGTATGAGTAGAATCAAAAGCAACCTCAGGACTGGAGCTGTTTTCAGGAGTAGATCTGGGATGACCATGTTTGCTTGCAATGAGAATGAGTTAACGGGCACTAACACAATCCCTGTGATTGGAAAGCTGAAGCCATGTGGGGGCAGTTAATAGAACATCTTGTGGACAATTGAGCAAAGAAATCATGTGACTAAAAAGGGCTTTGCCATTTTTTTAGGGGGCTGTAAAGGATGGGCTGGAACTTCTCTAAGCCTTAGTTTCCCCATCTGGAAAATGGAGGGTAATTTCCAGTGTACAGGTTGTTGTAAACCATGCAAAGAGCTTAGACCAGGATCAGCACATAGGAAGCCCTCCACAGGCACAGAGGTGGTTGTAATTATTCAGGCATGGGGGATGAGAGACTGAAAGCAGAGAATACATATGGGAGGCTCTTCCAATAGTAATAATAGCAACAGTGCTTAGGTGCTCCCTGTGGCAGGGCACTATTCTAAAAGCACTTTACAGGGGCGCCTGAGTGGCTCAGTCGGTTAAGTGTCCAACTTCTGCTCAGGTTATGATATTACAGTTCATGGGTTCGAGCCCCGCACCGAGCTCTGTGCTGACGGCTCGGAGCCTGGAGCCTGCTTGGGATTCTGTGTCCCTCTCTCTGCCCCTCCCCTGTTCACACTCTGTCTCTGTCTCTCTCAAAAATAAATAAACATTTAAAAAAGCGCACACATACTTTTCACCATAGTCCTATGAGGTGGAGATTGTTATTCCCATTTGTCAGATTGGAAACTGAGGGACAGAGAGTCTAAGTGACTTAAGTTTCCATAGACAATTCAAATGCACAGTGTGACTTTTCGTCTGACACTCCTGACCACCGTGCTATTCTTTTCCTGGTGTCTCCGTGAAGACAAGGAGGAGGGGTGTGATGGGAGAACTAGAAAAGAAAGGGAGGAGCAAATGCCCATCGGTGAGGAGAGATGGCAGTGTGTGAGCAAACAGCCCTGGATGAGTAAAGTCCAAAATAACTCTGAGCTGGTAAGCAGAGCCGGAAGGAAAACGGCACCAATGCCAGAGATGGAGGCTTGTTTTGTTTTTGGCTTAGTCTCCTTGAAATGTTTAAGGTTTGATTTAAAATGCTGGGATCCTTTTGGGGCTATAAAAAATTATTTCTGAAAAATAGCATTGCTTTTGTTTTTTGAACAAAGAACACTTCATTCACCTGAAGCCTGTGTGTTCAGTGATTAGTTCTGTACACAGGTGAGAATTTCTCTCAAGTAGCTTATATTTAAAGAGCATAAGTGGCTTTTTTTCACACCCCATTTAATTTACACTGGTTTTACCTTCCTGCACAGATGGCCTGCTTTTCCTCTTCCTGTGCTTAATTCTCACTGAAGCCAGAGAATGCTAAATGCCCATGAGGATTCAGCGGAGTTAAGGAATACAGGAAAAGGAGTCATATAGTGCTAATATTACAACACAACTGCAGGGAATGGTCCCTAACGTTCCGATTTTATGCATAAAGCATTGAAAGCATTTTTGCCACACAGTCAGTAAAATGGCAGAGATATAAGTAATGTGAAATAAAAGAGAAAACTCAATAGTATCTGCAGTATGATTCTCAAATGGTAAAATTAAAAAGCGTTTATAAGCGTATGTATTTTTTAAAGGCCAGGAGTTTATTTCAAAAAACCATTAGTGGTAATTTTGGTCGAAAAGACTTAGGGTGATTTTCTTTTATTCTTTTTTTTTTTTTTTTTTTTTTTTTCAACGTTTATTTATTTTTGGGACAGAGAGAGACAGAGCATGAACGGGGGAGGGGCAGAGAGAGAGGGAGACACAGAATCAGAAACAGGCTCCAGGCTCTGAGCAGTCAGCACAGAGCCCGACGCGGGGCTCGAACTCACGGACCGCAAGATCGTGACCTGGCTGAAGTCGGACGCTTAACCGACTGCGCCACCCAGGCGCCCCTCTTTTATTCTTTAAATTCATTTTCAATTTTCCATGCTGAGTATGTATTCATTTTATAATCAGAAGAATCCCATATTTTCAAAAAAAGAAAAACGGCATTTAGAATCTGTTTTTACTGTTAGGTGTTTGAATCTAAATTAAGGCTGCAGTTTCAGCTGAGTTTCAGCTGAGTTTTTTGCCTGGTGGGGGCAGTATTGGTCCCCAAGATTTCTGCAGTTACCATGTTCTCCGTGCGACTGGGAGAGCCTGAAGTGCAGGGAAGAAATGAGGCTCCTCTTCCATCACCAGCTGTTAATTGATTAGCAGCGCTAAGTAGAATTGTTCTTCCTATTAAGGGGAAGAGTCAGCCTAGAAGAACAGAAAGAGGGGGTGGTGGTGAAGGAAGAACCTTCAGGAGAGCTTCCTCTTCAGCATTTTTCAGTGCTGATTACTCCAGGGTCTCAGCCAGCTGCAGCGTGCAGCTGTGTTTCCAGCTGTGCCTAGTGGGGCTGGATAATGTATTTGGCAAGTGCCCCAATGGCCCTTCTCAGGGGCATGCAGACCAGCCAGTAGCTATGGTAGAGCTGTGACCACACTGAAACTCTAGGGAGCGAGCTCTCCGGACAGCCCTCATAAGGTTGAAGGTGTACCTCTCAGGTGTCAGAAAGATCAAGTGAGCCGATATACATAAAATTGAAACCCACAAAGCACAATTGTGATGTGTTTGTATGAGGTTACAATTATTTCTCTCCTTAAGCTCTAAAACTTTAAAGCTTAACCATTGTTATTTTCATAAGTGGAATAGACATCATTTTTTATTACTAAGCATATTTTAAAATTCCGAAAACAATATTATAATGATCATAAAGAATGCTTGAGAACAAGAAAAGGATCCATGATTTAAGAATCCAGTTAGTTTGGGGCTCCTGGGTGGCTCAGACGGTTGAGCGTCTGACTTCGGCTCAGGTCATGATCTCACAGCTTGTGAGTTTGAGCCCCGCGTCAGGCCCTGTGCTGACAGCTCAGAGCCTGGAGCCTGCTTCGGATTCTGTGCCTCCCTCTCTCTCTGCCCTAACCCACTCGCATTCCGTCTCTGTCTCTCTCAAAAATAAACATTAAAAAAAAAAAGAATCCAATTATTTTCATTTGGGGGGGCCTTGAAGTATTTTTATGCTTATAAGAATAATGAAACTATAGGGGCGCCTGGGTGGCTCAGTAGGTTGAGCGTCTGACTTTGGCTCAGACCATGATCTCAAGGTTCCTGAGTTCAAGCTCCACCATGGGCTTGCTGCTGTCAGTGAGGAGCCCCACTCCAGATCCTCTGTCTCCCCTTCTCTCTGCCTCTCTCATTCAAGTGCACGGTGGGTGCGCATACATGTTCTCTGTCTCTCAAAAGATAAACATTAAAAAAAAAAGAATAATGAAACTATATTACAGAAAATTTGGGGGGAAAATGTTATCCCCCTGAGATTATACTACCCTAAGACAGCTGTCACCAATTCTGTGTATTATTTTTTTAATGTCTTTTTATTCATTTATTTATTTGAGAGAGAGGGAGAGCATACATGAGTATGTGGCAGGGGCAGAGAGAGAGGGAGACAGAGAATCCCAAGCAGGCTCTTCACTGTCAGCACAGAGCCCCACGTGGGGCTGGATCTCATGAACCATGAGATCATGACCCAAGCAGAGATCAAGAGTTCAATGCTTAACCGACTGATCCATTCAGGCTCCCCCAATTCTGCCTATTTTCTTCCAAGTTTTTTTGTAGAGGCAACATCTTTAAGTTATAGTGGATATAATAATTTTGTAACCTGATTTCTTTTTGCTTTTCTGTTTAACACGATATTAAATAGGAGATAGTTTAGGGTAATGGTTAAAAATGGTTAAAAATCCATGCTCTGAAGTCAGGTGAGACCTTCTTTAAGGAATTCTCTGTTAAGTAGAAAGGGAAGTCAGGGTGGAGAGATAATGGAAATAAAAGGGGGGATAAAAAAGAACCTTCAAAAGAACTTTCAATAGGAGTAATACCTACATCACAGAATTATTGTGAAATAGAAATGATATCCACAGTATAGCTACTATATGGCCTGGGACATACTGAGTATTCAGTGAATGGTAGCTATTGTACTGTACATATATTGTTTTATGGACTTCATAATTATTTTAATACCAATATCATTATTTTAATTTCAATATGGAATTTCAGCAGATACATAATATGATAATATCTTTATTGGTAACCATTAATTTTCTTACAATTTTTCAGCATAATAAATAATGCAAGACATGGCTTTTTTCACATTTTAGATTTTTTTTTGAGACTATATATAATTTAATAGAATTATTGTGTCAATGAACATTTTTATAGTTCTCAATACATTTTGTTTTATTGATTTTTAAACATGTTCCAATTTACAATGCCATCATCAATATTTAAAAGCAATAGTTTTAGCGTACCGTTGCCAGGATTGAATATTAAAGTTAATGTATGTGTGTGTGCGCATGCTTGCATGCATGAGCACACATTGTGTGTTTGTGTATGCTTACTAACATGGTGAAAAGCTAATGATGATACAGGAGTATTTTTGCTAAGCCACAGCAAAGCCTCTGATAGGCTGGCACGTGGAATTAGGAAGCACTATTCCCCTAAAGGTACTCTGCAGGATCTGGGTGAATTAACTTTTTAACTGCATTAGAAAGTTCCAGAAATTTAACTCCCACAGGATATGTGGGACAGATGCCCAAGTATATTTCCCAATTTGCATCGGTCCAGGAATGTAATGGGAATGAATTAAAATTTAGCTTACAAATGGGGCTCAGATGTAGAAAGTTTTAATGGTAAAAGAGAGATTTTCCGGGGCGCCTGGGTGGCTCAGTCGGTTAAGTGTCTGACTTCGGCTCAGGTCATGATCTCGCGGTCCGTGAGTTTGAGCCCCGCGTGGGGCTCTGTGCTGACAGCTCAGAGCCTGGAGCCTGTTTCAGATTCTGTGTCTCCCTCTCTCTCTGACCCTCCCCCATTCATGCTCTGTCTCTGTCTGTCTCAAAAATAAATAAACGTTAAAAAAAAGAGATTTTCCAAAAAAAATGAAAGATATATCACAGTTCAGGAAGATGCAATGGAGAGTTTGAGGAAAAAGTTTCTTTGAATAAAGATATATTCTCACAAAGTGGCTCGGGCTCAGCAGCAGGAACTAACTGCTGAAAGGAGCTGGCGTGCTTCTGAGCTCTTAGAAAGAGAAGATGATGATAAAAAGAAAAAATATCACCTAGGGTACAATATCTCTGCTGTGGCAACCTTTCTCTGAAACAGCTGGTTAGGAAAAGCAGGTGTGTCCCACTAGCTGGAGAATTATAAAAGCCCTAGAATGGAAGGAGAGGCAATGTGTATGTGAGGGGGAGCAGAGCAGTAACCATCAGTGGAGCAGTGATAGCTGAGACCCCAAACACTGAGTTGGTTGGGGGGAGCAGCAATGCTTTGGCACCACTGAAGATACGTTAGACTGTGGGCCTGCCTGTAGCTGCTCACTTTCCTCTTTCTAAATTGCTGCTGCTTATCTACTATGGGCTTGGAAACCAGATACCTAATCTTGTCAGAATTGTGGGTAAAATAACAATAAAAAGTTTCTGGGATGATGGTGGAATACCAAGTGCCAGAAATCTGTTTCCCTACCTAGACAAAAATTGTACTGGCAGAATCTGTGTGATGTAACTATTTTGGAACTGTGGAATCTGTGGAAGGCTTGTAACTTTCAGAGGAAGGCTTGGATGGTAAATTGCAGTAAATTTTGGTCACTTTCAGCTCTTAGCACAGTATCAGCTACCCAGCCCTCATCCCCTAGATCCATGACAGGCAGCCATGTATGCATTCCAGAAGAAGTTTGTATGCAGCTTACAGGAGCCAGGGTAGGCAAATGTTGGGGATCTGCACTCCAATTGCTAATTACTGCTCTGATCACACAGATGCAGAGAAAGAAGGTGATGGCCATTGTTGTTGCACCTCCCCCCATTGTTGCAAGCCCCTCCTCCTCTGGCTGACATGACTTCCAGAGAACTTAAAGGGCCAGTGACCTTTTTTGCCTTCATTTTTCTTTTTCCCCTTCCATGAGCCAGACATTAAAAACCAAGACATTAAAAAACAAAAAAGACCCCAAGATTTTTCAAAAGCAACTGCAGGGGTGCCTGGCTGGCTTAGTCAATAAAGCATGTGACTCTTGATCTTGGGGTTGAGTTCAGGCCCCACGTTGGGCATAGAACTTACTTAAAAAAAAAAAGGCAACTACATATATGGGGACATTGGAAAGTCACTGCACACACCGAGGAAAGAGCACAAGCTCAGAAAAGACCTGAGAAGACATTACTATTACTCCTCAGGTCGATCCCTGGCATAGAGATAGCTCACATCAATCGAAACAAAAACAAAAACAAAAAATAAAAACAAAACAAAACTGAGCAAATCCTGGGCAAAGGGGAGAATTTGATCTTCAGAGTTACCATATTATTAGATTCAAATGTTAAGTTTTCAATAACAACAAAAAAATCACAAGACTACAAAGAAACTGAATAAGGCCCATTCAACGGGGAAAAAAACATAAATCAAAGAAAAAATTGTCCTTGAAAAAGCCCTGATGGAAGATCTTCTAGACAAAGTCTTTCAACAACTGTCTTAAAAGGCTCAAAGAACTAAAAGAATATGTGGAGAAAGTCACAGAAACAATGCATGAACAAAATGAAAATAAATCAAACACAGCAACATATACATTGTGGGAGTCCCAGAAGGAGAGAGAGAAAGAGGCAGAGAGAATATTTGAAGAAATAATAGCTAAAACTCCCCAAATTTGATGAAGGCATGAATATAACCAGCCAAGAAGCTCCATGACTCCAAATAGGATGAACCCAAAAACACTCACACTAAGATACATTATAATGAAACTATCAAATTATCAAACTATCAAAACACAGGTATCAAAACCCAAGAGTGAGAATCTTGAAAGCAGCAAGAGAGAGGTGACTTGTCACATATAAGGGATCCTCAATAAGATTATAAGCAGATTTCTCCTCAGAAACTTTGGAGGCCATAAGGCAGTGGTCTGATATAGTCAAAGTGCTAAAAGAAAAAAATTACCAACCAAGAATCCTATCCTATCCAGCAAAACTATTTGTCAGAAGTAAGGGGAGAAATTAAGTCATAGCCAAATAAAATCTAAGGGAATTTGTTACCACTAGACCTGCTTTACTAGAAATGTTAAAGTGAGTCCTGCAGGTTAAAATGGAAGGACAGTAGACAGTAACTCAAAACTGTATGAAGAAATAAAAAAGCGCAGTAAAGGTAAATACATGGGCAATTATAAAATCTAGTATTTTCATAACAATGGTATGTAACTCCATTTGTTTTCTGCATGATTTAAGAGACTGATATATTTTAAAAAACAACAATTATTAGTCTAAATGCTAGTATCATTGTGACTTTGCTCTATAACTTCACATTTTGTTTTTTACATAATTTTAAGAGACTAACACATTTTTAAAAATTGTCAGTTTATGTTTTGGGACACACAACGTATAAAGATGTAATTTTATGACATCAATAACTGAAAGGGCAGGAGCAGAAATGTAAAGGAGCAGTTTTTGTATGTTAATGACATTATGCTGTTATAAATGCAAATGTCATAAATGCTGTTAAAAATGCAAATAAATGACATTATGCTGTGTTGTAATGTTAGGATGTTAAATGTAATCTCCATGGTAACCACTAATAAAATAAAACAATTCAAAAATAAGCAAAGGACCTGAATAAACATTTTCCCAAAGAAGATATACACATGGCCAACAAGCACTTGGAAAGATGCTCAACATCACTAATTACTAGGGAAATGCAAATCAAAACTACAGTGAGATACCACCTCAATTCACTAAGATGGCTACTGAGAAAAAAAAAAAACAACAGAAATTAACCAAGTGTTGGCTAGGGTATGGAAAAATTGGAACCCTTGTGCCCTGTTGGTGGGAATGTAAAATGGAACAGCGGCTGTGAAAAACCATCTGGCAATTCCTCAAAAAATTAAAAATTAAATTTCAGTTTGATCCGTTAAACCCCATTTCTAAATTTTTTTTTTTTTTAAGAATTCAATTACATTTTATTCCACTGGTGGTTTCATTCCCCCCTCTCCCCCACCCGCTCCTTCATTTCCTCTCTAATTCTTTGCGGCACTGCAGGGTGTACTGTGTCTTCCAAAATGATTAAGGAGGACTATTCCATCCATCCCCAGACTGGCAGAGTTGGAAGGGATCTTGGAGGTGATGTCAGGCTGCCATTTACAAGTTCTAGTAGATAAATGAGTTGTGCTTCAGAACCACAACTGGAAATTCTGATTGTGTGGGTCTCAGCAGGGCTTGGGAATCTGTATGTGCCTCTGTGAGTTTCTCTACCAGTTCCTGTTCAGTCCCTGTTCGGCCTTGCTGTCCCCTGAGTTGTCCGATCTCAGTTACTCCTTGGTAAAAGTGATGCACCTGAGGTACCCAGAAGAATTCCCGGCAGGGCTGTGACCAGGACTCGCCTCTCTCCACCCTGATAGCAGTGCTCCTGGTCTTGGAGCCCATTTCTAAATTTGAAGGCCGAGTCTTGAAGAGATGTTTGTTCACCATGTTCATAACAGCATTATTCACAATAGCTAAAATGTGGAAACAAACCAAGTGCTCATTGACAAATAAATGGACAAAAAGAATGTGATATATACATACAATGGAATATTAATCAGCCTTAAATGGGAAGGAAATTCTGACGCATGGTGCAACATGCATGAACCTTGAGGACATTATGCTAAGTGAAATAAGTCGGTCACAGAGAGACAAATACTGTGTGAATCTATATATGAGGCACCTAGAGTAGTCAGATCATAGAAACAGAAAGTAGAATGGTGGTTTCCGGGGCCTGAGGGGAGGAGGGAATGGGGAGTTACTGTTTAATGGGCATAGAGTTTCAGTTTTGCAAGATGAAAATAGTTCTGGAAATGGATGGTGGTGATGGTTGCACAACAGTATGAATGGACTTAATACCACTAGGCTGTACACTTAAAGATGGTTAAGATGGTAAATTTTACACTATGTATATTTTAGCACAATAAAAAGTCTCTGAGAACCCGAGGAATTATCATACAAACAATGTGTGTGTATTTTAGTGTACAAGGTTTATAAATTCCATTTTGACTACTTACTCTTTTTGGTTTTTTCCTTGATTCTCTGCTCTGTTTTATGCAAAAGAGTTTGTCTAATAGCTGAGTTCGATATAGGTGAAGTCCTTTGACAAATTTTATATAGGGTTTTTTTGCCCTCATTCAGGTTCATAATATATAAAGGCACTTTAACGGAATGGATAAAATTTTAGGCTCTGGAGTCAGAAAAAGTCAGGAAGACCTGGGTTTGAATCTGAGTTCCACAGTGACTACTTAAGTGACTTTGGGAAGTTATGCAGCCTGTGTCAAAGTTTATTCATTCATGAAATGGAGATAATAAGTTACCTGTGGGGTCCCTTGGGAAGATTAACGAGAAAATGGTTGTGTAATGGTACAGTGCATGATGCCAGATACCAGTCAGGGTCAAGGTGTATTAACACTATACTGAGAAGCTCCAGCAGGATGAGGGCGAGGCAGGGAGTCTCTCTTGTTCATTCTGCTTGGTGGTGAGTGACCATTTCAGCCAGTTCACTTTACAATGTGGAGGGGGAATTACACCCAGAGCATTGCTTTATTATTAGATGTTATCAACAATATGCAGATTTGTAATGATAAAATTTGTAAAACTTCTTTTATAAAAGAAAAAAATGATTTTTCAATTAAATTTAGAAAATGGGCAATGAGAAAAAAACTTATTTCACATGAGTTTACCCTATGATCACAAAGTGGGCCTGAGTGAGCATATGGCCTCTTAGAATAAGGGTAAAATAAAGTCTTTCAAGACCCAGTGGGGCACATTGGTTTTCCCTAAAAGGCCTAGGGACCAGATATTCAAAAGAGACATAACCATATTTAAGTTTGAAAGCCTTCTTTCTCACTTTTTATTTGCCTTTTGGATGGAATCCTTTATACATACACATACAGGTGCACACACACACACACACACTGTGTGTGTGTATTCTTAGTTTTCCTACTTGTATTTCTTTTTACAGAAAAAAAAAAAAAAGAAACATACAGTTGCCAGATAACCTTGGTGAATACACTTCTTCATTTGGAACCAGGAAAGGGATGTTTGGGGTTCCAGGTCACCCTCCTTTTACCTCTCTTACCTATTCTCTTCTTTATTCAGACTTAAAGATAATGTGAGAGCATAATTGATGATAAAGTGTCTTTCTTTCAGAAGCAGGCACGCAGAAGGAAAAAAGCATATGTCAATAAGCTATACAGATGTATACTGGGATTGAAAGCATATGTCCAAAGACTTGGACATGAAAGTTCACAGCAGCATTATTCATAATAGCCAAAAAGTTGACATAACCCAAATGTCTATTCCCTGATGAATGGAGAAAATGTGGTGTATCCGTACAATGGAATATATCTGTGTATATATAAGTATATACATATTTGTATTTAGTTTATTCAGCTTTGTTGTATTCACCGAGTTGTATACCTCAAAAGTGTAAATCTTAACAGTATGTGGATTATATCTCAATAAAGCAGTTTTCAAAAAAGGAAAAGCCTTGGGGCACCTGGGTGGCGCAGTCGGTTAAGCGTCCGACTTCAGCCAGGTCACGATCTCACGGTCCGTGAGTTCGAGCCCCGCGTCGGGCTCTGGGCTGATGGCTCAGAGCCTGGAGCCTGTTTCCGATTCTGTGTCTCCCTCTCTCTCTGCCCCTCCCCCGTTCATGCTCTGTCTCTCTCTGTCCCAAAAATAAAATAAAAAACGTTGAAAAAAAAATTTAAAAAAAACAAAAAAAACAAAAAAGGAAAAGCCTCAAAAAAAAAAGGAAAAGAAAGGCATGACTAGATTCTCATAGAACTGTTGGTTTTATGACATCTGTATGTAACTTCACCATAGCAGAGTTATAACATTTTCATGAATAACCTGAAGGTTATTTACATAGAGCCAATTTATTCTGAAAAAAAAAAAAAAAAAAAGAGTTTCCCAGGAAAAGCAGGCAATATTAATGGTAAATTAGCTCCAACTCTCTTGGAGGATTATGGAAATATTTGCACTCTGTATTCACATTCATCAGTTGAAGCTTCTGAGGCAGTGTTTGTTTTCTGAATGTTTCACGCTTCCTGGAGAGGTTGAAAAATTCTTATTATTAGGAGTAATACCAAAACAGCATTATGCATTTGACGTGAAAAATTCAAGAGAATGACTAACAAAGTTCTAGCAAAGCTGCTTTTACATTCTACCTCTGTTCTCTGCTAATGTGTGTGTAAGTCTTGTTTTCCGATGCCTGTTTATTTAAGCAATGAATTTCTTCCAGAAATGGAAAACCCAGTAAGCAATGATAAAGTCCACTCTAAAAACAAAGTTGAGAAGTTGAGTTTTTCATTGCTTTTCCACTTGATCTTCTTTAATGATTAAAATGAACAATGTCCTCAATGTGCTAAAGTAAGGAATTAGATGGAAATAATATTACAGGCTTTAAGTTGTGCAATGCTTTTAATCTTATAGGGATGGCAACTGATATTTTGGGGCTAGGGATCATTCCTTAACTATCAATAGAAAAATTCTTTTACAGAAGAAACGTACATTATGTGGTTAGATTTAGAGCTTATTTGGATCATACATTTAATTATGCTTTTTGAAAAAAAAAATTCTAATCTATAAAACAGATTAGAAATAACAGCGCAAGTCCTTTTAGCCTGCAAGCCAGTTTTATTGTCAGTTATTATCAGAAATTATCTATAACATTCAGTGAGCCAGTCCACTGCCAGCTCCTCTAAGAACATAGATTCCAAAATAAAACAAAAATAAATTAAATGAGAAATAGAGACAGAGTGTTTCATTTGCAACCTCCTTAAAGTCAAATGAAATGATTCCTCCCTGGGTCCAAACAGCTTTCTTTTCAGCTGATGTCACTAAAGAATTCCACACCCAGCAATGCCTGAGGGTTATAGTGGAAGTGAAGGGCAAAGATACCCTGGTTTCCAGGGACAGCTTCCTGGACTAGAGACATTGGAAAAACTGCCCCCTAACAAGTCTTTATTACACATTTTTAAAGTCCTGAAGTCATTCTTGGTGGCCCTACTCTTGATATGACCCATCCAGCAATGAGGCGCCCATGGCATCTGATCAGGAAGTAGGGACCACTGCACTCACATCTGATACCTTGGGAATCACTACAGTAGACTTACGTTTTCATCAGTGTCTCTCCCATACCATTTTAAAATCTGTAGCTCACCAAAGTGATACACTGTTCCTCTACACAGCAATCCCATTTGCCTTAATTCTCACTACCTCTGCTTTGCTTGTCAAGGCATACATTTTCTCTCCATGTAAACAATCTCTGTGCATGCCAATTTTGGAAAAAATTCCAAATCTCCATTGAACACTCACCACCCACAGATTGGTGGAACATATTAAGCTGGACCTAGCAGAACAGCTCTATCTGTTGCTAGACATTCTACAGACAGCTGGGCTAGCAGAGTACTGAGCCACTGTGGTATTTACAAACAAGGCACCACTTCTCCCACAGTACATCCACTTCCACACCAATTGTCTGTTCTCCCCACCTGACTCCTGAGCTTCCCTGCACCATAGTTTCTCCAGCACCTGGCTAATGTCTGAAAGAATGACAGGCAAGTCATGAGAACTTTCAGAAGAACTTCCAGTGGCCCAAAGAGCACAAAGAATACAACAACTGGCTGAGAATGTCCAAATGGGAGAGACTATTAGGTTCTGCTTCCAGCACACATGTCCTCTGCATATATCCTGCATTGGAAAACCAAAGCATGGAAGTCATCAGATTCATCACCTCCTCAAGTCATCTATCCCAGGCTATTTGCAGTGACCTCTCTGCAGGTATTTTCTCTCTGCAGGTACCTCTCTGAGGTATTTTCCCCACCAAGACCTCTATCCTTTCATATCCCAGGGCCCACTTCAATAATCTGATAGTAGAAACCCAAGTACCTTATCAAAAAGATTCTGAAAGAATGACAATAATAAAAAACATGGACAACAAAAAGTGTTGCTGAGAATATGGAGAAATCGGAACTGTGCTAATGGTGTAGCCACGTTGGCGTACGATTTAGCAGTTCCTCAAGAAGGTAAAAGTAGAATTGCCATATGACCTGACAGTTTTACTCCTGGGTACATACCCCAAAGAACTGAAAACATATGGCCACACAAAAACTTGTTAACAAATGTTTACCACAGTATTATTCATAATAGCCAAAAGGTGGAAACAACCCAATCATCCATCAGCTGATGGATGGATGAACAAAATGTAGTAAGTCCATGTGATGGAATATTATTCAGTCATAAAAAGGAATGAGGTACTGATACATGCTACAACATGTATGGACCTTGAAAACATTATGCTAAGTGTAAGAAACTAGTCACAAAGGACCACATATTGTAGGATTCCATTTATATGAAATGTCTAGAGTAGGCAAATTCATGGAGACAGAAACTAGATTAATAGTTGCCTAGGGTGAGAAGAAATGAGAAGTGATGGGCTCTGGGATATGATAAGATAGAGGTCTTGGTGGGGTTAATGCCTCAGAGAGGTGTTAGCGTTAGGGTCATTGCACATAGCCTGGGGTAGTTGGCTTGGTGAGGTAATGAAGCTGATGACTTCTATACTTTGGTCTTCCAATGTGGGATATATGCAGGGGAGCAGGGATATATATGTGTTGGGAGCAGAGCCTGATAGTGTCTCCCATCTGGATATTCTTAGGGTGATGAAAACATTGTAAAACTAGATAGTGGTGATGGTTATACAATGAATTACTTAATTGTATACTTCAAAAGGATGACTTTTGGGGCGCCTGAGTGGCTCAGTCGGTTAAGTGTCCAACTTCGGCTCAGGTCATGACCTCACGGTTTGTGGGTTTGAGCCTCGCATTGGGCTCTGTGCTGACAGCTCAGAGCCTGGAGCCTGCTTCAGATTCTGTGTTTCCCTCTCTCTCTGCCCCTTCCCCAGTCATGCTGTCTCTCTCTCTCTCTCTCAAAAATAAATAAGCATTTAAAAAAAAAAAAACAAAAGGATGAATTTTATGGTATGTGAATTATATCTCAATTTCAAAAAGATACTAGATTCCTGGTGAAATGTCCAGTTCTAACATCTGGTTCACTGAGAAGCATATAGGCCAGAAGAAATGGGAACTTGCCTTCTACCTCAGGAAAGTCTTAAGTCTAATTTATTAAGACTGTCCACCCATGATGAGATGAATCAGAGAAGTGCCAGTGCAGACAGGGCAGAGGTTGCATTCATGTAAAGCCAGCTCCTAGCTGTCTTTGCCCAAGTTTATCTTCCTCTTTGTTTCTTCAACCCACCTATACTTGTTAGTCTGCATTTGCCCCACCCCCAACCTCAGCCCATTATCTATTCTTTTCCACCCTGAACTGTGCTTTTCCAGATTGACCTTCACTGATGCAGCTTCTGGGTTTTTGGCTTTTTGGAGTCCAGTTGGATTTGGCCAGTGGGAGGCACCAGAAGTTAGATTGGAGGGCGAAGGTGGAGAGGATGGGATATTAATTCTTCTGGTCTTCCTTTCTCCCCAACTCCCATTCTTTGCCTCCTTGGGATCCTGGTAATGGCTTCATCCCTCTATAGCCATAGACCCTTCTTCCACATCTCCTGCTCTCAGTAGGCATTTCCCTCCCTTTGCCTTTTCAGACCGCGTTGTGATAATGGCTTCCTGCTAGTGCTTGCTGCAGATGCTTCATCTTCCCTTGTTAGTTTCTTTAATCCTGCCCCAACTGTTTCTTGTTGGGACAGTGGCTGGTATCCTACTCCTCTCCCTGTGTATCTCCCTGATTTCTAAGTCTGAGGCTTCTTGGTGCAGCTCCTACTTCTGAACGCCTTCCTTATTCTCTAGGAATAACCACATTGGTGATGGGGAGTGGAGAAAGAATTGCAGATTTATAATTCCCTTCCTTCTATTTTATTCTCCAAATATTATTGAGAGATGGCAGCTACCTGTAACCCAGTGCAGGGCTTTCCTGTATCCAGAACATTAGTGTCTTAGAGGGATAGGGACAGAAGGGGGCTCAGTGGACAGTCTGGCTATGCACCAGTGGAATTTTTAGAGACAGCCTGGGACCCAAGTTGCCCTGAACCATTAAGGACTTCATCCATTTTCATTTCTAAACTCTGCAGCTTTTGAATGAGGGTTTGTGTTATATAGACCCTGGCTTCATTTTTCCAGGAAAGGGGCAATCTTTAGAAAGTTAAGATAGTTTTTAGAGTCAAGGTAGGGCCTGACAAGAACCTCTAATTGTTTCATTATATAAAATACAGATCTTCCAATGCCAAAAGTTTATAGTGAGTTGAACATTTTCTCTTAGTCCGATCAGCTCCAAACCACTAAAACCAAATCCTTTATTAGACAAATCAGGTTTTTTTTGACCCATTGCTATGGGGCAAACTACAAGGCATCTCACTAAACAAAGGAAAAAGAGTTAGAATTGATAGAATTTTGGAAGAGTAGAGTTTAGGTAAAATTTAAATAATTCAGTGTTTTGATGGGTTCCAAGCAAAGCAAGGCTGCATAAAGTGATTAATATCAGATCCCGAATGCAAAGTAGACCAAGGGCCTTATTTCCTTGCGGGGGGAGGGGCAAGGGGAGGGGCAGGGGGAAGTTGAGATAGATGTGGAATGTTGTGTGTTAAAACTCCTTATCTGAAGGTCTGCACCTGGGCTGTAAATCCAGATTGCTTCTCTGTGTCCAAGTAACTTACCCCAAACCCTGGGCAAGTGGGTTGTTTCATTCTTACTGACATCATTTCAAACAATTTAAATCAAAGTATTTAAAATTTCGATAGTCTCTGATTGCAGGCAATAGTTTCTCAGTGAGTGAGAAAGCAGTAGTCTTTTAAAGGAGGAGGGTGTTATGACAGTTTACAGCTGCAGTGTGTCCTCGGGGGAAATATTGTTTCCTGTTAACTCTGCAGCTGGCTTTATCTGTGTCTTTTATTCCAATCTGATGAATGGCGGACAGATTTTTACAGTCCTAGCTATTTTTACTTTCTCATTACCTTGATGAACTGCACTGGACACGTAGCATAAGAAAGAAATAAACTTTTGTAAGATTAAGCTGCTGACATTCTGAGGTTTTGCTTTGTTTTGTTTTACCAGAGCATAACCTAGCCTACTCGGGATGTTATAGAAATTTCTATTTTAATTAAATTTCCATAAAATGAAGTATTGGCTTAGGGGTTGGTAGCAGGTGGTAGAAAACTATTACTGGAAAATGGAAGGATGTATATCCGTATTATGCAGGAGCAAAACATTTGGTACAGTTGTCAGCTGAAGTAATTTGTAAGGCACATTGAATTTCTAATAATTTGAGGTTTGAGAAGAAGAGGTTGGAAAATAGAATGTTTATAGCCTGTGTTGGTTGCTGATGATTATGTTTGGCAAAGTGTTATAAGAAATAGATAAGCTCAGGAAAGAATTGGCCAGTTTGCAGACGGGAAAGGGAATAGTGTCCACAAATTTGGGAATTTATAAGGGTTGCAGAGGGCAACCATTTTGGAACCTCAGACAGCAAAAAGCATTGAGAAATGCTCTAATGACAGAGTCTGATTAAAACTCAAACCTGTGGCAAGGATCAAATCAAGGTTAGCCATGGGACATATTGTTAAAATCTCTGTATGGGTCGAGGTGGCACTTGCTATATCTTTTCAGTTGGACAGATTAGCTCTGGGTAAATGTGGCTGTCCCACCAAAGACAGGCCCAAAGTAATTGCAATTGAGAGCAAGAGAGAGAGAGACACAGAGAGAGAGAGAGAGAGAGAGAGAGAGAGAGAGGAGCGGTGTGTGTGTGTATGTGGTGGGGGGTGTCAATAAAACAAAGAAATGTGGAAAATTCAAGAAGTATGACTAAAGAGAAATGAAAACATATGTCCATTCAAAAACTTGTACACAAGCATTTATAGCAGTATTCTTCATAACAGCCAAAATGTGGAAACTACCCAAATGTGTGTCATTTAATGAATAAATCAAATACATGTATCCATACAGTGGAATATTATTCATTAGTAAAAAGAAATGAAGTACAGATACATGCTACAACATGGATGAACCTTTAAAACGTGCTACATGGAAGAAGCCAGTCAGTAATTGACGGTCCACTTCTCTTTTTTTTAATTTAATTTTATTTTTTTAATTTAATTTTTTAAATTTACATCCAAATTAGTTAGCATATAGTGCAACAATGATTTCAGGAGTAGATTCCTTAATGCCCCTTACCCATTTAGCCCATCACTCCTCCCACACCCCCTTCAGTAATCCTCTGTTTGTTCTCCATATTTATGAGTCTCTTATGCTTTGTCCTCCTCCCTGTTTTTATATTATTTTTGTTTCCCTTCCCTTATGTTCATCTGTTTTGTCTCTTAAAGTCCTCATATGAGTAAAGTCATATATTTGTCTTTCTCTGACTGACTAATTTCACTTAGCATAATAGCCTCCGGTTCCATCCACGTAGTTGCAATGGCAAGATTTTATTCTTTTCGATTGCCGAGTAATACTCCATTGTATAGATATACACCACATCTTCTTTATCCATTCATCCATCGATGGACATTTGGGCTCTTTCCATACTTTGGCTATTGTTGATGGTGCTGCTGTAAACATTGGGGTGCATGTGTCCCTTCGAAACAGCATACCTGTATTCCTTGGATAAATACCTAGTAGTACAATTGCTGGGTCATAGGGTAGTCCTAGTTTTAGTTTTTTGAGAAACCTCCATACTGTTTTCCAGAGTGACTGCACTAGCTTGCATTCCCACCAACAATGCAAAAGAGATCCTCTTTCTCCGCATCCTCACCAACATTTGTTGTTGCCTGAGTTGTTAGTTAGCCATTCTGAGAGGTGTGAGGTGGTATCTCATCGTGGTTTTGAGTTATATTTCCCTGATGATGAATGATGTTGAGCAGTTTTTCATGTGTCAGTTAGCCATCTGGATGTCTTCTTTGGAGAAGTGTCTATTCATGTCTTTTGCCCATTTCTTCACTGGATTATTTGTTTTTTGGGTGTTGAGTTTGATAAGTTCTTTATCGATTTGGGATACTAACCCTTTATCTGATATGTTGTTTGCAAATATCTTCTCCCATTCTGTCAGTTGCCTTTTAGTTTTACTGATTGTCTCCTTTGCTGTGCAGAAGGTTTTTATATTGATGAAGTCCCAATAGTTCGTTTTTGCTTTTGTTTCCCTTGCCTCCAGAGACGTGTTGAGTAAGAAGTTGCTGCGGCCAAGACCAAAGAGGTTTTTGCCTACTTTCTCCTCGAGGATTTTGATGGCTTCCTGTCTTACATTGAGGTCTTGCATCCATTTTGAGTTTATTTTTGTGTATGGTGTAAGAAAGTGGTCCAGGTTCATTCTTCTGCATGTTGTTGTCCAGTTTTCCCAGCACCACTTGCTGAAGAGACTGTCTTTATTCCCTTGGATATTCTTTCCTGCTTTGTCAAAGATTAGTTGGCCATATGTTTGTGGGTCCATTTCTGGGTTCTCTATTCTGTTCCATTGATCTGAGTGTCTGTTCTTGTGCCACTACCATACTGTCTTGATGATTGAAGCTTTGTCGTATAGCTTGAAGTCCGGGATTGTGATGCCTCCTGCTTCGGTTTTCTTTTTCAAGATTGCTTTGGCTGTTTGGGGTCTTTTCTGGTTCCGTACAAATTTTAGGATTGTTTGCTCTAGCTCTGTGAAGAATGCTGGTGTTATTTTGATAGGGATTGCATTGAATATGTAGATTGCTTTGGATAGTATCAACATTTTAACAATATTTGTTCTTCCTATCCAGGAGCATGGAATCTTTCCATTTTTTTGTGTCTTCTTCAATTTCTTTCATAAGCTTTCTATAGTTTTCAGTGTATGGATTTTTCACCTCTTTGGTTAGATTTATTCCTAGGTATTTTATGATTTTTTGTGCAATAGTAAATGGGATCAATTCCTTGATTTCTCTTTCTGTTGCTTCATTGTTGGTGTATAGGAATGCAACTGATTTCTGTGTGTTGATTTTATATCCTGCAACTTTGCTGAATTCATTAATCAGTTCTAGCAGTTTTTTGGTGGATTCTTGAGGGTTTTCCATATAGAGTATTATGTCATCTGCGAAGAGTGAAAGTTTGACCTCCTCCTGGCCGATTCGGATGCCTTTTATTTCTTTGTGTTGTCTGATTGCAGAGGCTAAGACTTCGAATACTATGTTGAATAACAATGACGAGAGTGGACATCCCTGTCTTATTCCTGACCTTAGAGGGAAAGCTCTCAGTTTTTCCCCATTGAGGATGATATTAGTGTTGGGTCATTCATATATGGCTTTTATGATCTTGAGGTATGATCTTTGATCCCTACTTTCTCGAGGTTTTGTTTTTTTTTTTTTTATCAAGAAAGGATGCTGTATTTTGTCAAATGCTTTCTCTGCATCTATTGAGAGGATCATATGGTTCTTGTCCTCTCTTTTATTGATGTGATGAATCACATTAATTGTTTTTTGGATATTGAACCAGCCCCTGCATCCCAGATGTAAATCCCACTTGGTTGTGGTGAATAATTTTTTTAATGTATTGTTGAATCCGGTTGGCTAATATCTTGTTGAGGATTTTTACATCCATGTTCGTCAGGGAAATTGGTCTATAGTTCTGTCTGGTTTAATAGGGTCTCTGTCTGGTTTTGGAATCAAGGTAATGCTAGCTTCAATGAGTTTGGAAGTTTTCCTTCCATTTCTATTTTTTGGAACAGTTCAAGAGAATAGGTGTTAACTCTTCCTTAAATGTTTGGTAGAATTCCCCTGGAAAGCCACCTGGCCCTGGACTCTTGTTTTTTGGGAGATTTTTGATTAATAATTTGATTTCCTTACTGGTTATGGGTCTGTTCAAATTTTCTATTTCTTCCTGTTTCAGTTTTGGTAGTGTATATGTTTCTAGGAATTTGTCCATTTCTTACAGATTGCCCATTTTATTGGTATATAATTGCTCATAATATTCTCTTATTGTTGTTTTTATTTCTGCTGTTGGTTGTGATCTCTCCCCTTTCATTCTTGATTTTATTTCTTTAATTAATTAATTAATTTTAATTTATACCATGGGCTTTTGTTTTCAAGAAAACAACAAAAACAATTTATAAAATTGTTTTTCAGATTATTACTTTACTCTTGTTAAAAGTCCCTTTCCTTTTTCTTTTTGATCAAACTGGCTAGTGGTTTATCAATTTTGTTAATTTTTTCAAAGAACCAGCATCTGGTTTCATTGATCTGTTCTATTTTTTTTTTTTTTTTTTTGGTTTCGATAGCATTAATTTCTTCTCTAATCTTTATTATTTCCTGTCTTCTTCTGGTTTTGGGTTTTATTTGCTGTTCTTTTTCCAGCTCTTTAAGGCGTAAGGTTAGGTTGTGTATCTGAGATCTTTCTTCCTTCTTTAGGAAGGCCTGGATTGCTAAGTACTTTCCTCTTATGACCGCCTTTGCTGCATCCCAGAGGTTTTGGGTTGTGGTGTTATCATTTTCATTGGCTTCCATACACTTTTTAATTTCCTCTTTAACTTACTGGTTAGCCCATTCATTCTTTAGTAGGATGTTCTTCAGTCTCCAAGTATTTGTTATCTTTCCAAATTTTTTCTGGTGGTTGATTTCGAGTTTCGTAGCGTTGTGGTCTGAAAATACACATGGTATGATCTCAATCTTTTTGTACTTGCTGAGGGCTGATTTGTGCCCCAGGATGTGGTCTGTTCTGGAGAACATTCCATGTGCACTGGAGAAGAATGTATATTCTGCTTCCTTAGGATGAAATGTTCTGAATATATCTGTTAAGTCCATCTGGTCCAGTGTGTCATTCAAAGCCATTGTTTCCTTGTTGATTTTTTGATGATCCACTTATCTGTTATCCTCACCAGTCTGAGTTCTTTAAGGGCACTATATCTTTGTATTCCCTGCTTCTGCAAATAACAAATAATCAATAAATGATGATGACAACAAGTGTAACTTATGGAAGGCTTACTATCTATCTGTGCTAAGGTAAAGGCTTTACCCACATTATTTCATTTAATCCTGATAAGTCATGTGTAGGTCTGTTTAACACAAATCTGGTTGAACGAACCTCCCCAAGTCTTCCAGGAGTCCGGGATCTTTGTGTCGTTAGCACACAAGTCAGTATCACGTGAGCCCTTACCATAACTGTCTTCCCCAGGATTTCTGCGCCCTTCCGAGAGCTTGTTTTTTTTTTTTCATAGTGTCTTCTTGCTTTTATTTTTCCATTCCTCCTGAATTCCTGACCTCACTTGGATCTTTCCTCTTGCCTGTGTCACCTCTCAGCTTTATATCAAACATGGAACATAGGCCTTTTCTTTCACTTCACCACACTCATTAGCATAAGGTAGTTGCAGGTAGCAGATTTTTTACCAAAGTCTTGAGAAAAATAAAGTGGCATATTGCATTGCAGCACAACGTGCACTATAAAATTGATCATTATGCCAAATATCTCTGAAGGGATGCGCAAGAAACTGCTAATTGCAGATGCCTAAAGAGAAGGGAACTGGAGGGTTAGGGCTCAGGAGTGAAAGATGGGCTTTTAATTTATACCATGGGCGTTTGTTTTCTTTTCAAGAAAACAACAACAACAAAAAAAGCAACTTATAAAATTGTTTTTCAGATTATTACTTTGCTCTTGTTAAAAGTCCCGTGGCCATTCTCATCCTCAGAACATGTCCTCTGGCTGCCTCTTGTAGTACCTCAGCTTTCTGAGGTGGACTCTCTCCTTTCTCCCGACTCCCTTTACTCTCAACCCTTCTTTTATTCTCCACTTCCGCACCTTTTTTTGGTTCTCCCTTAATTGTACCTTTTTTTCCAATTTTCCAGACTAGGCCCAGAAGGATAGAGAAGGAGGAGTCCTATCTTTCATGTCCAAAGAGACCATCTAGCTTCTCCATGAATCATGCATCAAGTATAGGAAGCTGCAGTCTGTTCTTATTTGAAGTCACACCTGCTAAAATGACTATAATTTTTTAAAAATGGAAACAACAAGTGAAGATTGTGAAGATTAGAGAAATTGGAAACCTCGGGCATTGCTCACAGGGGTGTAAAATGGTACAGCCACTATGAAAAACAGTTTGACAGTTTCTCAGAAGGTTAAACTTAGAATTATCATATACCCCAGCAATCCCACTCCTAGGTATATATCCACAAGAATTGAAAGCAGGGACTTAAACAGATATTTGTATGCCCATGTTTATAACACAGTAGCCAAAAAGGTGGAAACAACCAGTATCTACCGGATACAGATAAACAAAATGTGGTATATATGTACAATAGAATATTATTTAACCATAAAAAGGAATGAAATTTTGTTATGTGCTACAACATAGATAGACCCAAAAAACATTATGCTTGGGGCGCCTGGGTGGCTCAGTTGGTTAAGCGGCCGACTTCAGCTCAGGTCATGATTTTGCAGTCCGTGGGTTTGAGCCCCGCGTCGGGCTCTGTGCTGACAGCTCAGAGCCTGGAGCCTGTTTCAGATTCTGTGTCTCCCTCTCTCTGACCCTCCCCCGTTCATGCTCTGTCTCTCTCTGTCTCAAAAATAAATAAACATTAAAAAAAAAAGTTAAAAAAAAAACAAAAACATTATGCTTAGTGAAATGAGCCTGACACAGAAGGACAGATATAATATGGTTCCACTTATATGTGGTCCCTAGAATAAACAAATTTATAGAAACAGAAAGTGGGATAAAGGTTATTAGGGACTGAGGGGAGGGGATAGGGAGAGCTATTGTTTAATGGATACAGAGATAATGAAATGGGGATATTGAAAAAGTTTTGAGTACAGAGAGAGGTGATGGTTACACAACATTGTGCATGTATTTTGTGGCACTGAATTGCACCCTTAGGAGTAGTTAAAATGATAAATATTACGTTATGTAAATTTTACCATGGTAACCCTCCCTCCAAATACCATATTTTCTATACCTGCTATGTACAATTTCCCCCATGACAGAGATGCAAACTCGGGCTGAGGAAAATAACATTGTCAAGGACACACATCTAGGAAGTGCAGATTGGAATGCAAATCCAGTTGTGGACTCAGGCCTTCTCTTAATCCTAAACCACTAAATCATTATCTCTTATTTACTGTACTGGTTTGTGATAACACTTTTAATGTTAAAGTGCAGTTAACTGTTGGTTTGTTCCCCTGGCTTGATTGTGAACTTCTTATAGGAAGGAAAAGCTTTCTCCATATTTGAATGCTTAATGATTAACTCAGAGGCTGACACATGGAGTCTTCTGGAAGCTGAAGGCGTTGCTAAGGGTTAGGCCAAGACCCAGCCAAGGACTTGATCTGAAATGGGGCTGTGATGGATTCTATTAAGGAACTCTGCAAATGTGAACATAGCACTTATGCCAGCACTTAGATGTTGGGGTGCAGGGCCAAGGAACACAGTCTCCGACCTCAGGAAACTTGAGTCTAGTGGCCCAGGTGTGGACAGTGAGACAGTCTTAGAGAACCACCAGACACATGCTCAGAGAGCGCATAAGGTACAATGGAGGAGGCAGCGCCTGATCTGAGTCTTGATGAAAAGACGGGGAGAAGAAGAGCAGGAAACAGTGTTCCAGGCAGAAGACAAAGCAAGTGTGAAGACATGGAGTGTATGAAAGCATGGTGGGTACTGGGAATAATTCTTTGTGGCTGGGATATGGAGTAAGGGGAGGGAGATGTGCTATGATCCAAAGCCGGAGAGGTGGAAGAAGTCCCAGCCAGGAAGGGCCACTGAGATTTGGGACTTCGTGCTGACAGATGGTTGTAAAAAGAGAACTGACAGGGGCGCCTGGGCAGCTCAGTTGGTTGAGTGTCTCTTGATTTTGTGTCAGGTCATGAGCTCATGGTTTGTGTGATCAAGCCCCGAGTCGGACTCTGTGCTGATAGTTCACAGCCTGCCCGGGATTCTCTCTCTCTCTCTCTCTCTCTCTCTCTCTCTCTCTCTCTCTCTCTCACTCTGTGCCCCTCCTCACCTCAAAATAAATAAATAGGCATTAAAAAAAAAATAAAAAAGAGAACTGACATGATCACATTTGTTCTGTGGAAAAATCAGTCTGAATGCAATGTGGGGAATGGATTGGATGGCGACAGACAAGGCTGGAATCCCAGGGTGGATTCCAGAGATGCCAGTGGCTTGAAACCATCCGAGAAGGCTTACAAGCCAAGAGTTACAGGCAGGGCCCTGTCACTCAAGGGATGTAGCACAGATGTCAGAAATAGGGACTGACAGCCAAGCCTGACAGTCTAAGGGAGCTGCTGTCAGAGAATGGCTGCAGAAGTCAAAGATGGAGTCCCAGGAGCCAGGCTGAGTCAGAAGGCAAGAAAGCGGGTGCCAGCATGGGGCATGGATTCCAAAACTGGGATCTCAGGGACCCTGAAGAGCCTTCAACATTACAGAGGAAATGTCAAAGCAGCAAGACACATCCCCTTGTTATGAGAGGCGGGATGACCAGGAACCAACCATTCGGGTCCTGAGATCTGTTCTGATTCACTTCTCTGTGCCCAGTCCCCTCTACTTACTCTCCACACAGTGTAATCTTTTTCTTCTCCCGTTGAACTGCATTGAGATTTTGAGTGACCATTAATTCAATGATTATTCAGCACCCCAAATGAACTTATCACTTTGACAGAGTCCTTGGGACACAGAGGCCAAAAATTGGTAGTGGGATGGAGACACCTGTCTTCCTTGGAGCCTCGGCTGAGGGGCACTGATGAGTTCAGGGTGCTACAGTCTGTGTAAGCACCTCATCATATTAAGCAAGCTCAAGAAGGGATAAATAGAAAAAAAACCCCAATATTTATTGATTAGATCTTTTTAGTTCAAAACTAATTTTGAAATTTCCAGTTGTGAAGGTGAAAATTGAGAAAAAATTGACAATTTCACGTAGTTCGGACATGTAAAAGTCACCTTGTTGTGAGCCTCAGAAACACATAATTGACTTAATCAGTCACATTCACCATTGGTTCAAGTTGGCCACCTGTTGTCTGTCGGTTTTCCCACCCCCCACCCCCAACACCAAAGAACTAGAGCACTGACCACAGCATCCATCTCTCTGCATACTTGCCCCCCCCTGCCCTTTGCAGAACCCTCCTGAAACAACCACTGTCTTGAATGTTGCGTATATCACTCTCTCTCTAATCGTTGTATCCAGCACATAGGTAAGGCTGGTCTAAATACTGTTTAGTTGTTGTTTTGAAACTTATGAAAAGAACTGGGGCGCCTGGGTGGCGCAGTCGGTTAAGCGTCCGACTTCGGCCAGGTCACGATCTCGCGGTCCGTGAGTTCGAGCCCCGCGTCGGGCTCTGGGCTGATGGCTCGGAGCCTGGAGCCTGTTTCCGATTCTGTGTCTCCCTCTCTCTCTGCCCCTCTCTGTCTCTCTCTGTCCCAAAAAAATAAAATAAAAAAACGTTGAAAAAAAAAATTAAAAAAAAAAGAAACTTATGAAAAGAACATAATGCTGCAAGTATGTGATATTCTGAGGCCTTGCATTTTTCATTCAAGGTATTACTAAAATGAACTGTAGTTTATTCATTCTCAATGTTTACAGTTTTCCGCTGTGTGATATACACAGTGAAAGGCACTTTCTGGGTTATTTCACTCCATCTCCAAAACAACCCAAAAAATGGGCGTATAATATTCATCCTTACTTTGGGAGCAAATTAATTAATGGCACATCAGGACTGAGGCTTGAGTCTCAACTCCCTCACTTTCTGGGCAAGTTACATAATCTCTTAAGGTTGAGACTGGATTTGTAAGCCTCACTTTCTTCTTCGGTAAAATTTGGATTGAAAAACAAAAAGCCCCTCCCTTAGGGGATTGTCATGATTATCTCAGCATGGCACCTGGCAGGTGGTAAGTACTAAATGATGTGAATTACGTTAGATTTTATTACAAAGTGAGGCAACTGGGCCATTGGCAGGTTAAGGAGATCTTTCTGGAGATCACACAGCTAGCAATGGCAAACCAGAACTTGAACCTGTCTTTGCACAACTACAAGGTTATGCTTTTCCCCCAGACCTTTAAGTGTAGTGTGTGTGTGTGTGTGTGTGTGTGTGTGTGTGTGTGTGTGTGTTAAAAAAAAAAGGGTGCTTGTTTAAAATGCAATTCACTAGGTTCTCTCTCACAAGCAAGAAGGAATTTCTCTTGCTTCATTGCCTTTAATACAGGCGGTAAGTACTAAACATTTCTTTTTGGAACAGTTTATGAGAGAAAAATGTTTTCAAATTTATGAGGCTCTCATGCATTTTGAGAAGAGATTTTCATATTCCACATATTTCCTTCTTTGGATCTTTCTATTTAGGGATCAGTTTAAAAATACAATCCCTCTCTCTGGAGCAAAAAGGTTGTGAACCCTGAGTTTCATATCTCTTGAGATTTTCAGTCACTTTAAAGGAGAAATACAAAGAAAATGAAAGGAAATAAAAAGAAATATAGCTTATTTTTGGCTTGGAAAACAGCACGGTTCCATGATAGGCTGCAGTAAATTGGAGACACTGAAAGAAAATTCATCATTTACCAAAACTTATGGGATGCTTTTCCCCTCAAGAAAAATAAACAGTTGCGTACTGGAATTACATCCTTAAAATAGGCCTCTTCAATATATCTGGTTCCTTTTACTGCCTGTTGACCAGATGCCTCTCTTTAAAAAATTTTATTGATGTGTGATTTTGCCACATTTTTAGTAACAATGTATATAGCTTTAGAAGCTTAAAGCTCTACTTTGAGGACCTAGAAGTAATGTCCCAAGCCCCTTGGAAACAGATGATTTACAGGATTTGTTTGTGCTCAGTTGTCCATTTAAAACTAAAGACCCCTAGAACTAGATCAAACCAGAGTTCAGTTTTGTTTTTGGTTTTTTTTTCAAAGATTTCTCTCCCTACCTTTTTGAAAAGACCACACCTTCTTTCAGTGAACTGAAGGCGATTCTTGGCAATGGCATCATTGTTGACTCGGGGACAGGAAATGGATTGTTCAACATCTATGTCTGTTTTCTACTTTGATTTCTTTACCTGTCCCACATTAGAGATACCTGGAAGGACATGAGTGTTTCCTCAGCAATATATACATATCAAGGAGACTTGGCCTCTGTGTGACCCAGTGTCAATCATGAGATTAGTGGGCTGTTCCAAGGTAAAGATGATCGGGTTGTAGACGGGATGCCTGGGCCACCATCTTGTCAATAGGGGAGAAAGAGACTATTAGAAAATGGTGACTCAGTAGTTGAACTTCAGGCCAGCAGGTTCTTGGTATCTCGGGGTCTTGTTCTTCTGAAAGAACTTAGACTCATGTTTTCAAAGTATGTTCATGGGGCTTTAGATTTTAAAGTAGCTCCTTGTGGGCCATGGTGGAGAGATGAAGCAGGTAGAAAGGGTTTGGGAGCCAGAGCCGTTAGGCTCTAGACCTCACCCCTCACCATTTCAACCCACACAGCTCTGCTTTTATCTCATTGATAGATTGGACCTTACATCAGATATATTTTTTTAATGTGTATTATTTATTTTGAGAGAGAGAGAGAGAGAGTGTGTGTGTGTGGGGGGGCATGACCTGGGGAGGGGCAGAAGGAGAGGGAGAGAGAATCCCAAGCAGGCTCCATGCTGTCAGCACAGAGCCCTACGTGGGGCTCCATCTCACAAACTGTGAGATCATGACCTGAGCTGAAATCGTCGGATGCTTTACTAACTGAGTCACTCAGGCGCCCCTACATCAGATATTTTTAATATAATCATATAAGGAAGTTGAACTTACCAGAACTTCTTTCAGGGAAAGTAAGTGGTTAGGAAGACTGCTAAGATGAGTCCAGTAAATATGTGTCCAGTAAAATGCCATCTCAGGAAAGTGAATCTTAATGACTTCAAAACTTTTGTTCGTTTGAGAAGGATAAGCAGGTTTGAAGACAGAGTTGAATTGCTCAAAGACAGAGTTGAATTGCTCATGGGCATCAAGGACAGGCTGTGTGTGTGTTGTGGGAGGAAGGCCAGACAGAGAATCTCTTGTGCACAGCACAGCCAAAGGGACTTGGGAGAAGAAATGTGTCAAATGGTATTTTATGAAGTGGCACACAGTAGGACATGTAATGTAAAAAATCTCCTTTACTGTCCAATCCTCTGAACACCCACATTCCAAACAATATTTAGTCAAACTTGCTCAGTGATGCTTTGAGGCTTTCATTGTGAGTAGATTCTTCGTGGAGAAGGCAAGAAATACTGAGGTTTGTAAACTGATGGTGTAGACAAGAAACAGACACCATACATGTTTCATCTGGTGATTCACCAGAAGGACTCCCAAGACTCAATAGCCGGTAATACTCACTACTGAGATTTATTACAGCAAAGGGTACAGAGCAAAAGGAAGAGGAAAAGGATACGTAACATTGGAATCCAGAGAGGTCCGGCACAGGGTCCTAAGAACTTCCTTGTCTGAGGCCACACAGGAATGAGTGCTTTTTTTCTAGCAGTGAACTACAGGGATGTGTGTGGAATGTCTGTGCTCAGGGAAGCCAAAATGAGTCTCAAGGTCTAAGGCTTTTATGGGGGACTGGTTACGTAGGCATATTCTGCTTGGCAACCAGTCTTGGCAACCAAAACTCAGGATCTCAACAATGAAACCAGGTGCATGTCATTAATCTTGGTGTCTGTGTAGAGCAACCTGAAAAGCCAGGATAGCATGGTCCATTGCTTTAGGTATATGTAACAATACCATTAGTCACTAGCATAAAAAACTTTCTGAGGTCCACATTCCCAGGAGTTGGCCAAGAGACATTCATGGTTCCCTTGAAGACATAAGTAGTAAGCAACCAGACTTACTGTGTGAACTTTTCCCTCACAATATGTGGAACACAACCAAGTCTGACTAGGATTCGAAATAGATTTCACCACCGCAAAATCACATGTATGTAGTAGAGGTTAAAGATGGCTTCTGCCACCTGGAGGCAGATCACAGGCTAGGCAAGAAGCCTTCCTGTCATAGGCTATTGGTTGAAGATGAAGAAACTATTATCTTTTAAGTCAGAGTGTTTAATTTCATGGTACTTGCTGTATTTATTTTACAAGCATTTAGTAAATTTTTGCTTAAAACTTGGAGCCTTTTCTCAACTTCTGTGTGATGTGCTAGATTGTTGTGAATGTTGGGGACATATTAATGAAAAGACAGGTGTCTGCTCTTAGGAAACTTACGACGTATGGGGGGGGGAATCAGAAAAAAAAAGTAATTAGAGGAAGATATAATCCATTGATTTGGGGCAGAGTTGTAAAAGAAGACTGGTGTTCTCCCTGGGAGGCTAGAAAAAGGAAATTAGAGAAAATGAGATTATCAGTACTGCAAAGCCGTTTTATCACTTTCCTGTATGCCTTGCTAGCTAGGGTGATCAACCATCCCAGTTTGAATGGACTGAGGGGTTTCCTAGAATGCAGTACTTCTAGTGCGAAAGCTGTGACAGTTGGTGACCCTATTTCCAGCCCATGACCATTTCACTCCTCCTCCTCCTCCTCCTCCTCCTCCTCCTCCTCCTCCTCCTCCTCGGGGAACTGTTCTCCCAATCACGGGGCTGGGTCTTGGAAGCCCTTTTTGTCCTGTGTCACCCTGCCAACCTGGCTATAGTAGAGATCAGGACCCAGTATTAGCCAATGTTTATCTAGAGAAGTTGGCTGAGGAAATTGCTCACAATCTAACTGCAGAGTTCTGTAGTGAAGTCTCACATGTTTCTGTCACTGAGGTCTCTGGAACAAATCTCGTGTTTGACCTTTCGGAAGCCTGTTTTTCTTTTAATTCTCTGAGGTACCTGATCTTCTGAGTTCTCTTCCTTTGCCACCATTTTTGCTTAACCTAATTTAAATGGATTTTCTTTACTGTTACCAGAAACTTAACTAAGCCAATTGTCCAGGAAAGAGTATTGCCAAGTCAGGACAGACTGCTCTTGTTCTTTAGTTAGAAGTGTTCCTAGAATATTCCTCGGGTTTACTGGAGAGATCTTTTGGGAATAGCTAACTACCTGGTTATAGAACTGTATTTTCATCTCTCGAGTGGACCTACCCACCAAATATATCCCTAGTTTCAGATTAAATTGGTATTCTGCTTCATTTCGGTATCCCTTTTCTTTTTGGAATGGCTCAAAGTGTCTGGATTCTGTTAAAACTGGAGTGTGACACACAACCTCATCATCTTTCCCAAGGGCATGTTATTTGTATGCAGTAGGTGTGCAATGAACACTCAGATGAGTAACTGACACCTCTAAGCCTTTTGTTAATTCGGAGGTATTGCATATTCTGCTCTACTTTCTAACCACAAATAATGCCCTCCCACTTAACCATTGCACTTGCAGAAAAATTGTGGCCTTTGCAACCACTCCCAAGCACACCTGGTGCTGTATCTTCTTTTGTTTTGGCCTTGGATACTTCACTGCACATGCTCTAAGCTTTGAAGGCTATCAGTAGGCCATACCTGAACTACCGTTGTGTATCTTAGCAACCCCTCTCCCATCTAGTGTCACTCAGATAAACTTCAGCCTGTCTGTGGATTCGTCTGCAGCCACAGTGCTGATGCTTTCCTGGGACCTCACCTAAGCTGAACTCCACAGGACTTCTTCCTAGGCCTATTTCAGCACCCCTTAGTTTTATCTGTGCCTCAGCATCAGCTGGGGTAGGTTTCTGGGGTGGGGGTGACCTGTGGGCTGCCCTCCAGACCTATGGAATCAGACTGTGTAGCTGCACTCATAAAAAGCTCCCAGGTGATCCTGATGCACTACTGGCCTACCCACAGCAGGCCCAACTCTGGGTCCTTGGGAGGCCTTTCAGCAGGTTCTTCCTTCCCTCTTCACACTTTTAGGAACTTGAAAACTTTTTTCTGACCATTCTCATCATACTCCTTACCATTATATGGACACCTCAGTAGGTCCTGATGTAAAATACATCAGAGACTGTTTATCCCATTACCTCAAAGAAAACACGGACTACTCAGGATTAAGCATGTATTTATTTTAGTTCAGTTAAAACAAACATACATTGTTTCATTGAAACGGTGTAGCACTCTTTGCCAACAAGTCCTAGTGGAAGTGTTGGCCTCTAACAGTACAGTGGGGGTATTTACACTATATACATAAAGCTAACACACCCAGGTTCTCAAAGATCTTTCATTACACTAGATCACATTTGATTTCATTACACTAGATCACATTTTGAAACTACTGCATTTTGAAAATTAGACCTTATTTAAAATTTAAATAAGAGATCTGAATTTGCACCAAGTTTTCATGAAAAAATGTGATGTTCATCCAGTCTGTTTATTGCAAATACAACTTAAAGAATACTTTAAGGTTTTAGTGTTTACATAATTTGTCAATTTGTTTATATTGAAATCTCTGTACAGGTACTTTGGGGACAATTCTTATAGATACATAATGTGAATTCATCAAAATGCAGTTAAGAAACTTACAGGAATATATACACTTGAACCCAGACCCAAACCTGACATTATATACATTATATATTACAAATACATATGGACAGACAATGTATGTACAGATTATCATAAATATTGAAAAATAGGTTAGCTTTAATGGATTAATGCTGTTCTATAAATAACATTACAGTTATAACTGAAACATCCACGGAAGACAGTAATGCAAAATGAGGTGACAAGACAGTGGTTTTAATACTGAAGACTGCTCATTAATGGGAATTCACTGTTTAGGAACCTCAAGGCAGACAAGATAGCTCCAAGAATATCATGCAATGGAATTTACTCTAGGCAGTTCATTTTGAACCTCAAACAGCCAAAGAGGATTGAAGGAGCCTCCCCACATTAATTCGCTGTGAGAAGAAAATTCTTTTTTCCATTCCTTTCTGGTTGCCATGGTAGTTTCTCCCACATTGAAAGGATGTAAACTGTAGAAAACAACTCTACTTGGTATATTCCCTGGCAGGTCTCAGATACAAAGTCGGCAATCCTTCCAGGAACTCAAGTAGAAGTGCCAATTCTCGGTCTGAACTAGAGGTGAGGTTCTGGATTTGAAGGGAGTGCCAAAGCCCAATTAAATGAAAGCAGTGCTGTAGAATCCATCTTCTCACTGCCTTTCTAGATGGTCCCCAATTACTCAATTTTTGTAGAAACAAAAATGGACCATTGGTTTCACCCAATGTAGCACTACAAGACGTCTTCCAGTTCCATCCACAAGGGTCTTTACAGACACATCCTGTCTGCAATTTACTCACATATAATACAAGAATGTGTAACAAAAACCATGTCTGCCACATTTCTGGCCCTTGCCTACAACTAGAAATGCTTAGTTCAAGAGAAAACCTTAAGAGCCAGATGACCAATTAATGATTCCATTATTTGCTTCCCTCAACCACTAATGGAATTATGTATATACTGGATTTTAGACATTATGCCTGATGAGCAAAGTACCACATTATTTAATATATTCACCATACACCATAACGTACAATAAATGTGCTCTTAAAGCCAAGTAATTTTTTTCACTTCTAACTGGCATTGAAATGGCAGGGTGCACATGCAGTTGGACCAACTCCTTACACTCAGGTTGCACTGGTTTCCCTAGCTAACCACTTGTTGGATGTAAACAATTCTGTGTTGTACAAGAATGAGATGACAATCCAGTGCAAATGAGTTTTTAAAAAATTACTGCATGAGAAACCCAGTGGCCTATACAAAGAGAACTTATACCAAATATCGGTGTAACCTGTGAAATTAGACCTCTACTGTAGACAAAACATGAACACAACTAAGCCATACATTATCAAGTAATTCACACTTCCAGGAGCAGATGAGCATTTTGAAAAGTTGCACTCTCTGGATACAATAGTTTTGGCCTGTAGCCATCAAATGCTCATTTTCCACTGCTGGAAGCAATGTCAAAAAAGGGCTGGCCCAAAAAACCCAGAGCTGTCAATACAACTCTGGAGACAGATGCAACTGAATAAACCCTGTTTTACCCAATTGCACTATTTGGTACCTCAAAATTAGTTATTTTACTTTCCACAGAAATATTTGCATTGTATCTTCCATTCTAACAGACTGAAGCCATAAATAGCTCAGTCTGAACGAAGCAAATTATTTGGGGCCACAGAAGAAAAGTGATGAACAAGTTCACCTGATTTGGTATAACAATATTCAATTATTCTTTAATGGTGAAGTCTGAATGGAAAAAACTATGCTCCTATTCATGGTACAATTTTTCATTACATCATTTTCTCTAAAAATTTTTTGGGTAAAAAAAGTATTTGGCTTATTATGCCTACAAAAAGGCAAATAATTTCATAATACTAACATTTGTTTTTAAATACCAATGAGTTTTTCTTAATGGAATTTGTTAACAGTTGTTTTTGGAGAAGGTTTAAAAAAAAAGCAATTTTTTTAAAAGTAAAATAGTGCTTCTGAGGTCTTTAAATATTTTTGGTACAAAAACATAATAGTGTTTTCCTCAATGGTTATTTCAATACTTTGCTGTAAATTAATAAGAACTGTTTCTCACATCGAATGGTTCCATTAGGCACATTCAAGTAAAATCATAAAATATCCAAGTTAAACAATGACACAGCCAAACATGTGGCTTGATAAAAGTTAAGAGTTCGTCCATTCTCTGGAATGGAATAAAATTGTCACTTCCATTAACCCGAGACTCGTGGTTTTGTTGTTAATATCCATTTCTAGTATACAGAATAATTTCTTTAAAAAGAAAAAAAAAAAAAGTTCACTTATTCTGCACTCAGAAGAACCAGCGAGGAATCTGCACTTCAAAAGGAAGTGAAACTGAAAACATTAGGTGAAATTTCATAGTGAGTTGAGTTGACTCAACACTGGCATCAAGTGGACTATGGGAGTTTCAGTGGTGCCAGTTAATGGCCACCTCCATGGGCATTGTGCACCCAATCCAAAACAATCAAGGCCATGCTTCCGGTCATCACCACTATGCCACTTAATAGGAAGAACACAGCCTGCAATGAGCAAAGAGAAATTGATCAGCAAGCAAAGAAATATATCCACTCAACATTCCTTCTTACTTTTAAAAACAGTCTTGTAATTACTAAAATTACGCTGACAGCATTTCACATACCTTGCTAACTTGCTAAAGATATTTAAACTGTTGTTAAGGTACCAGGGGGTTACCTGCAGTACAAAATAAGTCTACTTTTGAAATCTGCCAAAGTTTTGCTTTTTCATTCCTTTGTCTCAAATGAAAAGGTAAATAAATGTTCTTTGCTTAATAAACTCCTTCATGTAATAGAATGGGACTGATTTTTTGTTTTGGATTTTTTGCATTTTTTAAAGCAAAAACTTCAATCACAGAATCAAACCGAAGTCATCCTAAAATGCAGCCTGCATCAGGGCCAGAAGTTTTCCAAAGAGACAGGAGTAACTTTACTCCTAATTCTACCCCCTGCAATTATTGCCACTATGTATTTTGAATAAAACAAGATGGCAGTTTTTTTTTTTATAAGCAATTCTAGTTCTTTAATCAGACTTGAATTGTAGCAGAGTAACAACTAAAAAGCAGTCTTCTCCCTAAATAGCCCCACCACCAGTTAACATATCATATTCTTTGTAAAATTAGTTGTTATTCCACTTTAAAGTACGTTATGGCACTTTGAAGTGTTGTGACAGCTCCCCACAGCTTTGCTTTGAAGATGGTTAGTTCAGTTCTCTCCTTTAACAAGAAGGCCTATTTGAGTGTCTGTCACAAGGGGCACTCCAGCAAACACCAGTTAAACTACTACTGAAAGCTGAGTCAGTATCTCCACTCTTTATCTCTATTCCTCTCTCTAAAATATCTCAACAGCTTTCCTGCAATTAACTTAGGCTTGTATTAGAAGCAAAATGGTCTTTCACCGCCCGTCCCCCAACCTTCCACCGGTATGCAGAATATACCATTATAGAACTATTTGCTAGAAACTCATAAGTATAACCACAACAAACAGCTAAGAGACTAAAATTAAAACCAGGTGAGGAAATTCTGGTTAGAAGATTACAGTTTCTGGTAGTCAGGGTATCTCACTCACCCCAATCTTCTGTACGGATTTCATAGGTTCTTTCTTCACTAGCTTGATATAAAAGGCAGATGGAAGAATAAAAATCAACATAGCAGCTGCAGATGCACCTGTAAAAGAAGATTTTCTTGACAAATCGTCTTGACAAATCAGTGAGTCGCTTGTTGTTCATTTTTTAAACTTTAAAATCCCTGATATGTGAAAAAACTTCTGACACTTGCTCAAACTTACCAATGAAACCAAAGATGTCTCTAATAGTTGGGACAAAGATAACAAGCAAATTGGTAAACGCCAAGATAGACACTGTAATGAGACTATGACGCCACCAACTGAAATCTTTTGCTGCACACAACAAGTGAGTTATGGAACTCCGGATCTGCAAAAGAAAACGCATACAGAAATTGCAATTCCAGCTTTGAATTAATGGGAGAAAAAAATCCCAAATAATGGGAAATATATCTAAAAAAGCAGCTTTCTAAATTGTTAAATTGTGTCCCTTCCTCTGCTGCTGTTTCCTTAACATCTGGATGCCGGAAGATCATTTTAGATCTTCAATTATGGAAAAAATGCCCCAAGATGTTTGGAAAATCTACAAAGTATTAAAAAAAAAAAAAAATCCCTCGAAAACGACCATCAACTTGGTGTTGCTCACAAATATCCACATGTTTAAAAACGCATTCCTACTGAATGAAAGCAGAGCAGGGAGGGGATTACTTACCGGGAAAATCACTACTGGTACTGTCAGAGTGACAGCCACTAGCACAGCCAGCCGAACGATGAGAAGGAGGATATCAGTTCCCATGATAGTAGAGTAGGTATGAAGCAATTCTGACTCCACATGTTCTATGGGGAAAGACAAAAAAAAAAAAGAAAAAAAAAAGCTTCAAGTGTGCCATTTCCTCTAGAGATCAGGTAGAAAATCTAACAAATCTAACTTACAGCAAATTTACACCAGTTATTAGCTACTCACAAAACGACTATAAACTAAGAGGCTAATAAGATTAATTTGGAATTAGGGTTAATGCAATTAAAATAACATTGAAGGGAAATTTTCCTAAATACCAAGCAGATTTAGCCACATGACCCCCATCAAAAACAACAGGAGCTAAATAGCTAAATCCCATGGTCTGGCTTACAGTTTGTGTTGTATAACAGAAAGGTGATTGGAAGAGGAGGTGGGGAGGATGAATTTAGGTGCAAGCGCATCACATACAAATGCCATCACATGACTAATGAGATGAACCTGGACTTGAGAAGTCACAGATTAAATACACTATATTCCTATAGTCTAAAGCTCCAAATTCAGGTTCTCATCACAGATATGAAATATACCAAAATAGACAGAATACAAGTGATAGATTATACACAAGAAAGTATCGATTTTATTTCACAAAGTGTCTTTTTCTGAAATCCAGACATTATTTACCATAAAATGTCAGGTATCCAAAGAGGGCAGCAAGCAGGTACATGAGAAACATAGCGAAAAATGAAATCTTGGACACATCCATCATTCTTCTACGGCTGCGGCTGTGTAAGTTCAGAGAAAAATACAAATCTGTATTTTAGCAGTAGTTATCGCAGTAATCTAATACTTTTCTAACTTTCCCAATGAATGTATATAAAAATAAGTAAAGCACTCACCCTTTCAGCTCTTCATAAATGGGAAGAATAGCAGGATGACAGACAAATGAAAAGGTCAAAATTGGCACAGCATAGACAGTCTGCAAAAAAAAAAGTAAAAATTTACTTAAAATCCTTATGGAACACGTTGTGTTACCACAGTTTTGCAGCTTCTATTTTGTATTAATGAATTTTAGGATCAGAACCTCAAAGTCTCCCTTGCATAATTAGATTCCCTTCTAATCTGTTCACTAAGTGTGACCAACATCCTAACTTCTAAATGTGTCAATTATTAACATCATAGGATTCGTTCATTTCTCCATCTATATTAAGATACAAACCTACGGCTTTCTTCTCAGTCCTCAATAATTCAATAACTAGCTACTCATGGTTGAAGAGTAGCTATTAACTCTCCTCCCTTTTCCTTGGGAATTAATTTCTGGTGGAGAGTTTCCCTCTCTTCTTCCCTAAAATCTTACTTTAAGGAAATAAAGACTATATTCAGTTACCTGGGAGTTGAAGATAAAATAACGTGGTTTGCAAGTATCATCATCAGTCACATTAAATACCATCTCAGGTGCAAAAGCTGTTGGCTGTGTTAAGGTGCTGTTTACTGTTTCGTTAATTATCAAGGCAACTTCCACAGGACAAGGGATCTGGAATTTCTTGCAAATCACCTGAAAACATTATTTTGCATTTGTTAAATTGAATAATTTTGCATTTGTTAAACTGAATAGTGTGACTGGGCTCATAAGAGAATCTCTAGTGTTACAGAAAAATTATACCTACCACAATCAGAAAGAACATCATGCACAGTAAGGAAAGGCCACTGGTATATCCCAAATATCCTGTAAGAGGGGCAGAAATTAAACTTTAATTCAGCAGATTGCAAGCAAATATATTTTCTCAAGTAAATAACTCAATGCTGCCTAGAAGACTTTAGTATGAACACAATATGAAATTTCTAATTCTTATATACCCAGGTATAGAATTATGTAAAAATAAATAACTGAAAGAGTGGAAACTTTCATTTTGTATGATTATTTATGAAGCAGAGATATTATCAAATGTCAACAAGACATTCTAGCCCCTGGCCATAGGATTTTGAAAGGCCTACACAGGGGTGTATTCTCCCGCTTCCAAAGTTATGTGTTGGGGACCTTTTGGCTTTCCGTTTCTATTAAGGGCAAGCCAACTAGCTGGTGAGAGGCTCATTTCAATTCTTTTGAGAGGAGTTTGCTCACCTAAGTTTCTCAGCAGTGACAGAGGAAGAATGAGCACCAGCGACACCAGCAAAACCAAATAGTCACCGTTCAGATACCACAGTCTGAATTAAAGAAAAGAGAAACAAGGTCAAAACCAATCACGAAAATCCCCAGAACGTTAGACACATCTTCTCCTGGGACTCACTTTATAGAAATACTATAAAAATAAACACACAAAAAAGACAAGTTTGGAAAAAGTGCCGCTTATTCACAGACAGAGCATAGGCAGGAATAAATGTCTAACTCTGTGCTAGCTGAATATTCACTCAGGTTAGAAATGGGGTGTGAACAGTATAACTTTTGTCCCACTGTCTGCTCTGGGAAGGCTGCCAGCTGATTCATAACATAAAATGCTTCTTAAAGGCTTGATACTAATGTAAGGAACAAAGCAGCATTGTTAGGCCAGTAATCTTATCTTGAAGCATTTTTAGAAGAATTGTACACCAACTCTGTAACAGATAGCTTTAGAGCCTGCAATTTTTAATGCTAGAGACAAGAAAATTTAAAACAAGTTTCCTTCAGACATCCATTAGCACAAGTACTTATTCAACACGTCAACAAGGAGACTTTTTCATACTTAGGTAAAATACACAGGCAAAGAAAAGACAACAAAACCCAATTCCCCAAACCAGGATTTATTCCAGGTTGTCAAAAGTATGTTGTGACACCTTGACCCACCTTGACTCCAAAAACAGTCAAAAGGTCCCTTCTGAACTTAGAGAAAAGATTACCCATGTGTCCTAAGAGTTCTAACGAGGTCTCTTCCTTTCCAGGTAATCAACCATACCCACTTTTAAATAGCCGTTTCCAAACTCTAAATGCCCTGTGAATTCTACTCCACTTACTTCGGCAACAAAGACCCCACAGAAAACTAGTGTTTAAGGTGGCTTATTAAATTTCTCAAGCCAAAGAGATAACCACATTGCTCTACTTTGAGATAATGAGCTGCAGGCGGGCAAGTGAATGATCCTTCCCCATGTTTACTTTAGATAAAAACCTGTTCCTCCACTGGGAGGAATAACTTTGCTACAAGGATAAGGTTTCCACAGTGTGGTCAGTGTGGTCATACATTTTCTGGTATTATACATTTTGAACAGATTTAAACTTTAAGAATTTCAAATTTACAAAAAAATCAGACAGGATTGGTCTTTAACATTACTCAAAGCTTCAACCTGACTTAGGTTGGAGTATGTTGTTATTCAGCTACAATCTCTCAATGAATATAAAAAAGTGAAGTTCTAGAAAACCTGTTTTCACACACAGGTTACAGAAGTTATTCAGAGTTACAGCACTAGCTTCAACCTGCCCTCTTTCTTAAGAGTTCAGCTCAGTTGATGGGGGACTTCTTGCTCAATTTCAACAGGAACACTTAGGGAAAAATTATTGGTAATTATTTTGTATCCAACTTTGATAAAATGTATCTAACCATTTTAGACTATAATTTTTCTTATGAGTAACCTTACTTAGCACCTACCCAGTTGTATCTTCAATGTTCATTAATGCCTGGATCACCAAAGGTAACTCATATTTCACTATGAAGAGGTAGCTTGACATAGCTGGAGGAAAACAAAATTATACCATTACAAGTGCAAAATGTGGCATGTGACACCGAAAGTAACGTGTCACCACTCTGTGCTACACAAAGAGCAAAAAGTCTACCCAAATCACCTTTTAAAAATCCTTACCTCCGATGTTCTGCATTGTAATTGATCCAGAGGCCGCAAGCTTTCCAACTAATCCAAATGCTTTATGTCCCAACTGTTCGTATAATAAAGACCCTGTAATATGAAGAACACAGAAGCATGAAGGGAGAAAATCGTGACAGGCATAAATTGTTTTAGAAATCTCAAGAATGCTACCATACCTCCTTCATTGGCAGTTTTCAAAAGGAGATGAACAGAATACAGGGAAAATATGGACACAAATGTCAAGAGAATTCTGATGAAGAGAAGGAAAAGGCACAGGGTTATCAATAAGCACAGCTGTATTTAAAGACCATTCTTTTGCTTGTAGCTACACATTAAATATGGAACGTAACGTGTCCTAATAGTTCTTGCGCTAGACAGAAAGCCTCCAAGGACTGGTGTTTACTCTCCTGGCTAGAGTGTCATCTTTTCTTACCTGGTACTAAAAACTTGCACCGTGTCTCAGGTGTTAGTTCTACAATACTGGTTAAAGCAGGGGTTTACCTCCTGACTCAAGGGTGTCGGGAGACCCAGGAAAGCTCAACTTTAAGGTGGTGGACTCATGAGACTTGAACTTTGATTCTGGCACTGTAATATTTAACTGTATCCTTGCCACTTCTCTGCATTTTAATAGTTCCTTTTATCTATAAAATGGTGGTAATTATCTGCCAGTAAACCCAGCCCACAAGGCACTTGTGAAATGCAACCGAGACAGGTTCAGGAAAGATCTTGAGACCACCTGGACTACATAAATAGGAGGAGGAATGGGACTATAAAGGGAAAAGAGATAGTCAGGCACAGCTTTACAAACAACTGGGCACAAGTCAGAGAAGTAACCACTGTGACAATATACCATATTGCCCACCATGGTGTAAATACAGGCCCAGTAATATGACAAAGTTAAACAATGCCTGTGCTAGAACAAGCAGGCTATCAGTTGACTGGGCTATCTCCTCCCCTCCATCTGGTGGAACAGAAAAAAAGTTAAAAAATAGGGAGGAACTAAAGGTTCCCTAATGTCACTTAGTTTTAAGGGCACAATTTCTTTCTCGTTGCAGCTTTACTTTCCTCCCCTCCTGGGCAAGCCAAGAAAAGTATGGATTTCTTTTTATTAAAAAGAACAACAACAAAAAAAGTCAAAACCAGAGAAAGCACAGAAAACTCTGCAAACAAGAGCCCCTTTTTTTGATTCTGTACACGAACACTGAATATGGTACCATATCAGGTCTGGCAAAGAACCGGATGTCTGTTAGTTAAAACCTAGGTGGTTGCATTAAAACTGCCATTCTCATGCCACAAGTTTCATGGGGTCTAGTCTGAGGTGGAAAAATGACACCATCAGCCTTACTTTTACTTCTAACTGTACAAAGTTGTTGGTGTAATCAAAAGCAATGTTCAAAGTATGTTGACAAATTCAGCCCTTCTTTCTTACACTGAAATTACAATGAGGGATGAATGGACTTCATAACCTTTGAGGTCACTTTCAATTTCAAGACTGAGTCTGCCTAATAAACGTAGCTAGAGTTGTGTAACCAGACTATGGCAGCCACGTGGCTTTTGGCCCATTTACCTGCATACCTCTATATCCTCTAAATATACCTTGTAAGATACTGATGGGATTAAACACTCACTTCATCACTCCTGATGTTATTTAACCATTTATTAAAAAGGTTAATCAAACAGAGACTTTACCAAAGTATAGGTAATTTCAAAAGTGCAAGGGTAACATCAGAATTTTGTTTTCACTTATGAAACAGGTGCCCCATTTTGTCTTGTGTAATTATAACATATAACCATACCAGCAGCCTTTAAAGACTGTCTCTGGTTTTTATAATAAGAGCCAGGAAGGACTTCAAATATTTAACAATGACGCCATTCAAGCTCCCCAGTAAAAACTTTGAAACTCTAGGGGCGCCTGGGTGGCGCAGTCGGTTAAGCGTCCGACTTCAGCCAGGTCACGATCTCGCGGTCCGTGAGTTCGAGCCCCGCATCAGGCTCTGGGCTGATGGCTTGGAGCCTGGAGCCTGTTTCCTATTCTGTGTCTCCCTCTCTCTCTGCCCCTCCCCTGTTCATGCTCTGTCTCTCTCTGTCCCAAAAATAAATAAAAATAAAAAAAAAAAAAAAAAAAAAAAAAACTTTGAAACTCTAGGGTCCTTTCGATGTAAATTCCTGGTCCTTCCCCTTAGTAAGAATTCTCAAAAGCTTCACGCTAAAGAAGCAAGCTGCTGGAATCCTAGCTTCCAATGCTCAAAGCCAGGCTTAACTTCAGTGTGGAATTTCACCACAAAGCAGAACTTTGCAAAGATCTGCTTTTCCTTTCATGAACATGCTATTCTGCTGGAGAAAATAACTTGAGTAGATGGCACCAGGCAGCTAACTAAAACACATCTGTCACAAAAGGGACAATCCCATACTCCCTGTAAGGTATAGTTTCCTCATCTGCACAATAAATCACACTATCTTCCACAGAACTTGCCTTAGCCAGGAGCCCATAGGTACTTAACAGCTATGATACAGACAACACTGAAAATGTATGGTCAAATTTACATGTACTTTTGTACTTCTTTTCTGGACATAATGTCCACACTTGTCTTATTTTCCAAGGATTAGTGACCCCACATCAGTTAACAACCACTGTCTTCTATAGCCCCCAAATTCTAGTCTAGGCATTTATGCTAGAAAGCACTGGAATAAGTAATTTTAATTGGGCAACTAGGGAAAAAAAAACATTTAAAAGCCAGTACTTATTAAAATATTTATTTCTTTGCTATGGCATGTAGCAACCACACAGACCTGAAAGAAATAAATATTAAAAAGGAAAAAAAAAAAAAACAAAAAAACCACACCACATATGGGTTCTTTCAGTGTCCAGAAAATTATGACTCACTTTTCTTAGAACAAACATGTTCCAGGTTAAGCAAATACCACCACACCCTATATATTTTAAAAAGTCTGTTTTCCTTATGCAAAGGTTCTTGGGGAAACTCATTTATAAACCAATTTGGAAGTACCATGCTTATTAGTATTTTTGCTTTCCATTTTGCCAGAACAAAATTTCTAACCACCTTGGATTTATCAATAGTTCTTCTTCACAATTCAATCCGTTACAACTTTTAACTATTCCAATTGATTTAAAGACTGTTGGTTTAATTATTAGTTTTAAGTGTTGTCCTACTTCTTCCTAATTGGCTTTCTTGGTATCATGCAGTTACACATCAGAATAAAGAGGTTTTTGGATTTTTCATTTTAAATTTCACACAAATGATTTTTAAGTCAACTACTTCAACTGTAAATTCCATCTCTGGAGCCAAAAGTATGTTTTATTGTCATATTAACTGCCCTGCATGGCAGACTCACTACTTACACATACTTACATAAAAAGAGCAATTCCAGTATTAGCCATGGCATAAGAAAGCCCAAGGATTCCACTGCCCACAATCGCATTGCTCAGATTAAATACTGACATTCCAAAGGAAGTAGTACCTGGATGCTACATAGAGGGAAAACGATAACCAAACATATAACAATAATTAAATGGAGAAAACCAGCTTTGGGCAAGTTAGATTGAAATCTAAACGAAAAACTATTCTTTTACTCCATAAAGCCACAGACACACAAATTATTATTTTCAACTTACAAAGTCTGTTTCATACTTCTTCTTTCCCAAATTCGATTCAAGTAAGAAGTTCTGGTTTTCAGGATCTACATCTGCATAATGGCTGTGAGGTTAAAAAAAAAAAAAAGAAAAAGGGTAAACCTGAACTGTTTTTGAAATATACAACGGAATGCTTGAACACAGACTGCCCTTTAGTGCTGTCACACACCTTTAGTAAAATGCCTAAGAATTAAGTAGGAGTCGACTTTCACACGAAATACTGTCACTGCGACAATCGGATACTCTTTCAGAGATTACACACTCTCCAAATGCTACAGTAAATTAAAGCAACAGAAGCAGAGTCGGGGGTAAAGAACCCCGGACCCCCCCCCCAAGCCGTTTTAAGAAAAAAAGCACACAACTTCTCCTACCTTTTCAGAGCAGCTTGCTTGGTGGGGTAGGAGTAGTTGAAGTCGCTGTTGGAACTGTAGCTGCTGCTGTCCTCATCCGGGGAAATATTGAACCTTCCCATTTCGGCTTTCTTCATGCTGGCACCGGGAGGAAATAGGGTACAGCGATCAACACTGGGCTCCTTTTGTCCTTGGCAGTGCACCGGCCCGCGCGGCTGCCTGCGAAGAAGGTAGAGGCGGCGCGTCAGGACTGCAGCGCCCGCCCGCCCGCCGTGGTCACGTGACGCCGCGGGGAGGCGCAGCGCGGCTGATTCATCCCCGGCCAGGCGAGTGGAAAAGTACCAGCCGAGCGAGAGGGGCGGGGGCGCGCCAAGGGGCGGAAAAGTACAGACAGCGAAGCCGCGAAGAACAAAGATGGTCCCACCGCGGCGATGTGCCCGCAGAGGCCCGTGCCCTCCGGACCCTCTCCAACGATTTTGGTACTGCACCCTCTCCATTATCCCAAGTGTGAGGAGTGGGGTGCAAGGGGGCTGTTTTGCTTTTCCTCCAGCGTCTCTGGTCGTGCACAGGCACGCCAGGCATTGGTTAGGTGTGCGCGCACCCCAGGCGCACAGCTCCCCGTTTCTAGGATTTGCAACAGCAGTGCGCGTAATCCGTCCTTTCGTGCCCACGGTCCCCACACGGGGAATTGCCTCTGCGGCACATAGCGGACTCGAAGAGGGCATAAAGGGCTGACAGGAGTCCTCTCTCGAGAAGGGGAGAACACCCGTTCCCCAGCAAGCAGAGGCGGCGAGGGTTTGTTTACACGCGCACGCCCGTGCCCTCGAGCACACTCGTCTACAGGCATTTGGCTCGCGAGCGCTTCGCCCGGCTGGCCCCTCCTATGCCCGGAAAGGAAACTGATGCAATATCGATCGCCGATTATCAAATGTTCCTGGCCCGTCTTCCCCAACCGTGGCCTCTGTATACCAGAAGCCCGAACCCACCTCCGCTGCGCCCAAATTCCAGGACCCCTCGATTTAATTTTTTTATTAATGCAAATCAGTCACAAGACTTGCCGCAGCGGGGCCGCGGGCCGGGCTGGTTCCCCTCCCCCTAACGGGAGGATGCGGCTCCCCTCCCGGCGGGCACGCGGCCCCCGCGCCGCGCCCCTCCCCCGTCCGGAGGAGGGCGGCGACCCCCTTACGGGCCGGGGTCGAAGATGGGCCCCGCCGACCACAAACGCCAGTCCTGGGAGGAAACGACCCCCGCAGCTGCCTTCCAGCCGCGGCCCCTCCCGGACGCCCCTCCCCCACTCCCGCTTGGGCCCGCGCCCTTTGCACAGACGCCCCCGCGCGCGTTACCTCGGTGGTCTCGGCTCTCGTATCCCGGAGACGTCACGAAAACGCCTTCAGTGGGGTTTTCTCAGCTAAACAAAAATCGCAAAACAAAAACAAAACCAAAAAAAAAAAACCCAACAATAGGCAGGAAAAATAATTTTAGCAAAAAAAAGGAAATGGCAAATTGCCGCCCCAATCGTCTGGCGTCCGCCGTCTCAAGGGAAAGGCTCGAGTGTACGGGAACGCGTGGTTCGGCTGCCAGCGGTGCTGTGGGTAAAGTGCTCCAGGACGGCGGCGTCGCACGACTCTGAAGCTGCCCGCCGAGCAGCGGGTTATAGCGGCCGCCCAGGAGGACGCGTTAGGGGGCGGGGCCGCAGCCGCCGGGGTGCTGTCTCTTTGTATATCAACACCACCTGGGCTCCGCCCCCGGCCCGCCCGGGCCCGCAGGCCCCGCCCCGTCCCACCCCTCTACCCGCGGCCCAGTCGGGGCCGTAGCTCCGCCCGCTGGCGCCCCCCGCCCTCCGGAGAGCCAAACCCCACTCTCTCCGGTCTCCTAGTCAGCCCGGAAAGACCCCCCATGCTCATCTTGGCCTGTTCATGTCAACCTCGATATGTGCCCAACACATGCGGTTGTCTTTAAGGAGCCTTCTGCTTCATTTCCCTTCCGTCCGAGTTACCAGCAGTCTTTGCTTTCTCCTCCAGGCTTTTTGGGGACACATCCCGCCCACCCAACTCTCTCCTGCCTGTTATTTTGTGATTTACTTGGGGTTTTTCTCTCGCAAACTTGGACTAACGCAGCAGCGTTGTCTCCATGGTCGATTTCTGTTCTTGTTCTTTCTTCTCCGTCTAGACCTGCTTTCACTCTTCAAAACTAGCCTGGTGGGGCCAGCTCCATGTCGGTCTATCCTTTTTGTATCAACGTGGAAAACCCTAGTAGGGGAAAAACTACATGCCGACCAGCAAGCCAGAGACCCTTTGAAAGGGGATCCCAGATGGGCCTCCGGGGTGGGGGAACCGCTCTTCTGAGAAGGTGTAGGAGTTCCCAGTTTTCCTTTCGAAGACACATTTCACTCATTCCACCACCCCCAGGCCCAATTTGAGAGCACTTCTCACCTCGCCTTTCTTCCCTCGTATTTACAAAGGCGCTGCCTCCACTGGAATGCTAGTCTGGAAGACTTTCTCCCGACTGAGCCCGTCCTTCCCTTCCAGTGGTGATGTGGTCTTGCTGAGCCAGGCAACTAGGGGGCCCCTTCGCTGCGGAATACTCTGTGCTGCCGAAAGGCAAGAGTCCATCCCTTGCTGGAAACAAAGGCCCCTTAGGAGAAATGCTTGCTGAATGAATGAATAAACAAACGATTTTGACCTACTGCTGTCTTCCTTTTGGGGACGTGGGAGAGATTGGGCAGGGCATAGAGGAAAGGGTTGGGTGTGATCACAATTTTTGCTTTCAATGTTTTCCTGAGGAAATCTGTACAGCTGTCTATTTCCGTGGCACGTGAGGCTGCGGATGCCCTGGGCCTGCACCAGTGTTCGTGATTGACAAGGGAGGACCCGATTTCCCCGTTGCACTCCTATGTTCTCCACCCCTTCTGGTGGTCAGACCAGTCTCACAGAAACAATATGCTTTCTTGCTTTAGTGCCCAACTTGCCCTCACCATCACCCAAGGCTTAGTCACGGAGCCTCAGGCTGCCCCCTCTTTCTGCAGGAACTCTTTTCTCAACCATGTGGTGCTGGACTTTTTAAACCTGTGCTGTCTTGTACTCAAAATTGTTGGTGTTTGTTTGTAGTCTGCTCTCCCCGGGGAGATGGTGAACTTCCCCAAGGCAGGTTTGGCATCTGACACACAATCAGGACTGAAAAAACTTACCTTTCTTCCACATTCTTTCCCTAATAACACCAATCAACTCTTCTTGTCAGGAGAGCAATCTTAGTGGTGGGTTAGAGAGGACTCCCTGCAAGTTTCTTTATATCAGGTTTCAACTGATAAAAATCAAAAGGTTTGAAACCACTTTTTCATCCAGGTGAGTCCCTTTGCCCAGTCAGATGTGCTAAGGAAGCCCTCAGGGTCTGTGGTTATGGTTGGCAAGGTGCACCCTCACAGCTGGATCTCTTGTCCTTTGGACTTTTTGGTGGTTTGTACTGCCACACACACTTAGGCGAACCTGCAAAATTCAGGGTTGTGTGTGTGTGTGTGTGTGTGTGTGTGTGTGTGTGTGTTAGTGCATATGTTGGGGGGAGAGGGCTGTAATCTTGTTCTGACTTCTGTATAAGAACCTGAACAGTAAATGACGAAAAAGAGAAAAAGAGGGGGAGGTACTGAAACATCTGTTCTTTTATTGTTTTATTGAAAAACGTCTTGTTTTTCAAAGGCCGATCTGAGGTCTATCTGCTAAGTCAAGTGACTTCCAATGGAGGCCTGATGTGCTTAGGTTTTTGCTGTTACGCTTTCAGTTAAAATGCGTGCGGCACCATGCATTACTAAAAGCAAACCTGAGACAGAAAAATAGTCACAAATATCGGTTGTCAACTTTAGATTTTCTTTTTTTTTTTTTTAATTTTTTTTTCAACGTTTATTTATTTTTGGGACAGAGAGACAGAGCATGAACGGGGGAGGGGCAGAGAGAGAGGGAGACAGAATCGGAAACAGGCTCCAGGCTCTGAGCCATCAGCCCAGAGCCCGACGCGGGGCTCGAACTCACGGACCGCGAGATCGTGACCTGGCTGAAGTTGGACGCTTAACCGACTGCGCCACCCAGGCGCCCCGAGATTTTCTTTTTTTAATTTTCATTTTTTATTTTATTGGGGGGGGGGCAGAGGAAGAGAGAGAGAGAGAGAGAGAGAGAGAGAGAGAGAGAGAGAGAATCTTAAGCAGGCTCCACACTCAGCTCAGAGCCCTACAAAGGGCTCCATCCCACAACCTTAGAATCATGATCTGAGCCAAAATCAAGAGTCGGATGCTCAACCTACGAACCGCCCAGGCGCCCCAGCTGTGGATTTTCAGAAATGCATTGTCAAGGTAGGGTGTTAGAACTTTCTAGTGAGGATAGGTAGTTTTCTTCTGTAGAATTATTTGACCATTATCACCTGACAAAACACCAGGGGTTTTGTTTCCTGAGGGCATAAGGAGTTAACTTTCCCAACCAGTTGTTAAACAACTGACCTTTAAGATGTTCCTCAAAATTCTATTTATCCAGCATTGTACTTTGCCTCAAGTGGGCTGAGATATTTACTTCTTTCTACCCTACCATTTCCAACTATGGAGTTTCATTCTCAGGTGGGCTTTCGTGGCTTTCTTTGATCTGGCCGTGGCCTATATTTATAGCCCCCACCCTTAGTATTCCTTGTGGTAGGCAGCTCCCTGCCACTACCGTATGTCCAAACTCTATCTTTCCTTTGAGGTTCAGCTTGAATACCACACCTTTCATTAATTTTTCCTTATTTGATGCTATCATTTGAAATTGATCGCATTGTACTTTGAACTTCGTGCTTTAGAAGTATGTTTTGTGGGACTTCTTTTTGTGATGTCTATGTACCAGAGTTTATGTTAGTGTCTTTTCAGGGTAGAATCTGGCTAATCATACCCAGCCTAGTCGCTTGTAAAGAGAAGGTCCTTTCTGAGTAGATGAATTAAGTAAGTTTTTTTCTCTATAATCACTAACTGAATTATATTTGTTTATTTACCTATTTATGTGTTTAGCTCCCTCACTAGAATGGAAGCTCCTGAAGGCTGGAATTTAATCTTGTGAAAAGTAATAAATGAAAACTTTACTATATGGATTGGGGATGCTAGAAGGGGAGGTTGGTAGGGGGTGCTGGTACCACTCAGTGACAATTACGGAGAAGAATTGTCAATTACAGACCAAACAGAAGAATTCTCAACAGGAAAGAATCATCATTTACAGGCCCCAACATGAGAAGAAGTACATTGCATCTTCCTTAAGAGGTTAACCACCCCTGTAACTCAGCCGATGAGAAACTGTCATCACTTGAACTCTTGCTTCTCTCCAATGGACTTTTGTTCAAAACAACCCCTCCCAACTTCCTCCTTCTTCTCCATAAAATAAGGTTCCTCTCTTTTGTTTGTTGGACTTGCCTATGGTTTTGCCTTGGCTTGCCTGTCCTGGATTGTAATTCTCTGCCATTCCCAAATAAACCCATTTTTGCTGGTAAAATAACTGGCAGTTTTATTTTTAAGGTTAACAGTCTGCTTTGATCACTGTTAGTGCCAGCACCCAGAACAGTGCCTGACAATACTTTGTCGAATGAATAAATGGAGGAGTAAAGAGTTTGTGAGGTTTTCTAGGACCAGGAGGAAACATATTATCTAGTGGCCCAAGCAGAACTCTTGATTTCCCTAGCAAAACTGTTCCTCTCCCATTTTTATGATTTAGAAGAGTAACACCACCATGCATGACTTCCTCATGGGGCCTTGGGCCCCAGACCAGGGAGTCATCATGAGCCCTTCTTTTCCTCAGATAGCCAATCCATCAGCAAATCTTGAGGGCTCTGCCTCCAAATAAATTCAGAATCCTGCCACTTCTTACTATCTCCACTGCTCTGGTCCTAGTCACCTCTCTCCTGAATCATTGCAAAAGCCACAGTCTAACTCATCTCTGGGCTTCCATTCTTGGTGCTCACAGTTCATTCCCCCCCCCCCCCCCCCAGCAGTCGGAAAGATCTCAGAATATAAATAAAATCCCTTGCTTAAAGGGATAAATTATTTCCCTTACTTAAGGCCCTCCAGTGACTGCTTTTTGCAACCAGAATAAAATTCCATATTTCTCATTCACCATGGCATTGCCTGGTTGTGCCCTTGCCTACTTCCTCAATCTTACCTCCTACCACTTTTTCTTTTCCCCACATACTAGCCACATTGATTTTATTTCTGTCCCTAAAACACTCTAAGTTATTCCTTTTTCAGGGTTCTGCTCTTGCTCTTTCTTCTGCCTAGAAATCTCCTTGCCTGGATCTGTGTGGTGGTCTTCTCATCACTTAGGTCTCAGTTGAAATGTTACTTCCTCAAAAAACAAAGAAAGAAAAAACTTCCTTGACCATTCCCTAGCAAAAGTTGCCCCTTGCATGAAATCTCCATTTCACCACTGTCCTATGTTATTTTTGATTGCATTTTTTTCATGGTATGAAAACATATTATTTGATCATTTGTTTATTTGCTTATGATCTCCCCCTTCCTGCCTCTCTGCCAGACCCCTTTGTGAAATAACTCCAAGAGGAAAAGTCCTTTGTTTTGCTAATCACTGAATCTTTAGTGCCTGGAACAGCACCTGATATACAGAAGGAGTTCTGTGAATTAGTGAATTCGTATATTTAACTCAGTGCCTAGGAAATAAGAAACTGAATAAACATCTGTTGCAATAGCTTGATGGTGGAAAAGGGCAGGTTTTTCTTGAACCCAGTCTTCTGTAAGCCAGTGTGAGAACTGATCCCAAGACTTGCTTTCTAATGGCTTCATTTCACCTAATTAATATGACCTTTTGCAATGTACAGAGGCTGACATTCTTGTCTGGACAGTATTATTCAAAATTCTGGTCCTGATATTAGCATTGTGAGGAAATACCCTTCCCCAGCCACAGCCCTCCCTTTATTCCAATGACTTACATATTTCTTAGCATTTGCCTTTCCCAAGTTCCTCAACAAATTCCTCACTCAACTCTTTACCCCTTTTTTTCCTTTTCTTATCATTTGGTGTATTTTATTCTTGGCATTCTGTTTTTAGTAGGGGATCAATAAATGAAGTGTTGTATTTATTTTATCTTTGTAAGACAGCTCTCAAGCCCAAAACAATACTATTAATTGTGAGCACCCTGGTGACTTTAGGCATGTTTCAATTTTGTGTTTTGGCTTGAAGTCTCCTATGAGGTTGCTGTCAGCTGACAGCTAGGTCTGTAGTTATCTGATGGCCTGACTGGCAAGCCCTATTCAAGATGTGAATGCCAGGAGGTGAGGATGGTTAGGGCTATCCTGGAGGCTGGCCACCACGGAGATGTTGTGAGCAGCAGAAAACCTTTTATTGCAAGAAACACAATATGCAATTAAAAATGGTTTAAGTTATAAGGACTCATATACTATTTCATATAATAGGAAGTCCATGGACAGGGCAGTCATAGGGTTAATTCTTGGCCTTGATAACCTCCTCAAAGATTAACAGCTCACCATTTCTTCACTTTGACATCTTTGACATGCTGGAGATGTCCCCTATCATGGTCACATGTTGACTGCAGTGGTTTCAGGGGTCATATGCAGACAGGGCCACATCCACTGACAAGGAAAGGAATGTCAGTTCCGTGAGTCAATTTTATTATGAGAAATAACATTCCCTGGAAGTACTGCTGTAGATGTCTCAGGTCGAAATGACCAGAATTAGGTAACATAGTCATACATAAAAAACATAAGATGTATATCGTGAAGCCATATGTTTGGAAGCATTACCATTGTGTTAAGTACACACCTCATTTTTTCAGTCAGAAAAGGAAAATCTTGGTGCCCACAGAAACTCAACTTTAAAAATGAAAAAAAAATTAGAGAATTTTACAGATATTTTAGTATAAATGTATTCAATTCCATCAGGACTGTAGAACTTACCAGAGTATCAGTACGCTGTTTTTCTCATCTCCCCAAGCAAAGGGGGAAGGAATGGCTTGACTAATGACCTTTTTGTGGTATTTACCCATTGGCCTTTTCATGTGACCCTAGGATGGTCTATTTTGCTAGGTGTGGTGTATAATAATGGATGTGAACGAACACACTGCAGAAAGATGAAGGATTTATTGACCATAGTTCTTGCACTGACACCTGCTAATTAGCAATAAGTAGCTTGGAAGTGAAATGTGAAAGCAAAATCACAGACGTGAATTCTCACGTACATGCTTCCAGGTTATTTAGAACGTGCCAAGTTTTCACTAAGAATCAAGAATTAAGCTAGAAGACAAGACAACATGGGCATATACTTAGTAAAGAGAAGATTTATGTTTTATCGAATAGTATACCATGCTCCGTTCTTTTGAAAATTAAAATTTTCAGACTCTTGACATTTTCCAAAATAAGGCGATTTAAAAATACCTTTATTTTTATGCTTGTTAGTGGTCTGTTTTCTTGTCCAAAGAGAAACTGAATGATGAGTTCTGCTTAAAACACTCTTAGGCCACAATGGACTTACATTCGTTCCTTCTCGGCCTTCAGTGAGTTTCTGAAACTTTCTTTGCCCAAGGCTAAGATGCTCAAATAGGGGTTTATTAACATTAACATACCTGTAACTCTGGTTCTTAGATGAAAAGCATATCTGAGCTTGGTTCTGGAATCCTTACTCAGGTAAAACTCCCAGTTTTGGCTGAAATCTTTGGCACCCTGTGTCTGATTAAGATGCCTGCATCCAGTTCCAAGTAACCCCATTTTGGGACAACTGGCGCTGATACCACTTCTCAACCCCCCACCCCATTCAGTGTCTTCCACCCAAAAGGACAGTCCAGAACCAACCAGTCGCTGAAACCGTTAAACGTTATTTGTTTTCTTGAGGTGAACCACGCGCATAACACACCCCTTTTGAGTGAAATAATGTCATTGTGTAGCCATTTGTCACCCCTGGGTGGATGAGGTCAACGAACTCTCCAAAGTTGCTGTCTCAGGAATAAATTTCATTCGTGGTTGGAAAAACCAAGTGAGGAATGTTATGGGAAAGGGAAAATAACTTTTATTTGCCTGGTGGTTAAGTAGGGGTAAGTAAAAATCGAGCCGAGTACGTGCTTTGTTTGAGCGACGACGCAGTGCGTTGAGTGGAAGACAAGACGCCCATCGGAACCGGCTTCTCCCTTTGTCTTTCACTCCACCCGAGGTGGGGGGAGGGCGTGTCATGCGGATCTGGGGTGGCGGGACTGAGGGGGCTTGCGGCGCCCCAGCGGCGAAGGCGGAGGCGCCAGGACGCCGCTCCTGGCTTCTCAGGATGCCAGCCGGCTACACACAAGGTCGGGGGCAAGGCCGCGCCGCGGCTCGGAGCCCCAAGGAGGGGCGCGAAGGAAGTGAGGGCTGCCAACCCGAGGGCGAGCGGCGCGGGCGGCGCCAGCCCGGGGGCTGCAGCGGGCGGGGCTTGCGCAGCGCGGCTCCCGGGGGAGAAAGGAACCTCTGCAGTGGCGAGGCCGGGCCGCGGCCGGAAGACGGGGGCAGGGGGGCAGCGAGGAGGGAAGCGACGGCGGGCGGGGCCTCCGGCGCGCAGCCCCAGTAGGTCTCCGGGAATTTTCCACTAAGGCGCGGAGCGCCAGAGCCGCCGAGGCGCAGCCCGCCTCTGCGCACCCGGGGCCCACGTGACGGTGATTCACCAGGCGCCGCCTCCTGAGCCCCGGGCGGGGAAGCGACGGGGTGAGGAGCGAGTGTGCAGTGGAGGAGAAGGAGCGGGGGAGGGGCGAGGACGGTGCGGAGAGTGAGGAGGGATGTGCGGGGCAGGCGGGTGGAGGAGGACGTCGGAGGTGCGGAGGCCCCTCCCGCGTGGCCGGGGCCTGCTGGGCGGCTGCCGTGCGCTCGCGGGCAGTGCTCGCGGGCCACGCTCGCCCGGGGCGAGCCCAGCGCCTGCCTGCGACGGGGAAACCTAGATAGCCCTCAAACGGCAGGGTTCTTCCGGGGTGCTTTGAGGAAAGCCACAGGGGGGCTGAGGTCCTGCGGGGTTTTCGCGAACGCGCCGGGCGGCTGGGGGATGCCCCGCTTGGGAGATCGCAATGTGGGAAACAGTCACGCCCTGTTGGAGTCTGTCTGTGCCTGTGTACGTGGCTCCTGACGTGGACAGCCGCGGCGCTGGAAAGCGGGCACCGGAGGGAGGCAGAGAGGGACAGACGGACAGAAGGAAGGGTGCGGCCTTGGGCCATCATCCGTGGCCTGGGAGACCCACAGGCACCGGTATTTGTCCGTTTAAACCCGCAGACCCACCAGGAGACCCTTGAGGCTTCGGTGGACGTGGGGGTTGTCGTGCAGCTGGTTCCAGATGGTTCCCCCGTGACGACTTTTGGAATTGGCATACCAAAGATTTCCTCTTACCCTTCTGCTGTGTTGATTAGACATTACACAGACACCCCGCCCTTATCGCTGCTCTTGCAAGGAAACATCTATTACAGAAGTACTCCCTACTGTTTCATCTCTCGTGTCCTTTTAGGTTCTTTCGAGTAATTGTGACCTTTTCCTTTTCCTCAAGTTCCATCAAAGACTTGGAAACAATATAAAAAGAAAAAAAAAAAAGCTAGCCTGAATTAGAAAGTTAAGATCTTTGTTTACCAAATGCGTTGCCTGGGAAGGCATCCTTGTGGGTTTGCTCTGTTGAGGTTTCCCCAAGGCCTCTTCTGGGGCCTTTTCCTCTCATTTCCACTTCGAGGCAAAAGCTGCTGAACTTGCTAGATGCCTTTTCACTTTGGTTTTAACTTTTGTGCCGGAACTATGTATATTGTTTTCCCATAGGTTTCTGCAATTAGAATTACTGTAACTAAAAAGAATAGCTAATGTTCGTGCACTGCTTGGGATAGGTGCTATTTCAAGTTATTTATAAATGCGTGAATATTTAATTCATCAACACTGTATGGTGGGGGTTATTAATACATCTTACCTCATTCCTTAGAGGTCGGGAAATTGAAGTTAGATAACTTGCCCAAGGCCATCCAGTTTGTAGGTGGAGGAACTGGAATTTGAAGCCAGACTGTTGGAGATTAATCCCATGCTAGTGGTCACTACGGTGTGGAAATTTCCCATTAACAAACATAATTGTCCTGAAATATTAAATGTACATTTTGGTGGAATTCCCTCCCCCCCCTTTTATTTATTTAGCCTTCCTGAAGTTTATTTTGAAGAGATGTCTAAATTTAGTTGGGGTGGAAAACCACACACAATTTAAAAAAGAAACTTACGAAGAAATCATGCATTCCAGGGCAGTGTTATTACATTTTTCTTACATGGAATATTATTGAAATATTTTACTTAGGAACTTGTTTTTCTTGGAAGGGTTTGTCTTCAAATACCTTTAACCCCTAGTAAATAGTAAAACCTCCAGGAAAATGAGGATGAGACTCTTCAGTTGTCAGTGTTTGATAAATATATATTGATTGAAATGTGCTTGAGAAGTGAATACCCTTGAAATGGTCGATGACATAATGCAAAGTGAAAAGGAAATTTCCAAAAGAAACATGAATGTTGGATACGTTCAATAAGAAGATACTATGGATTTCTTTCCTTCTTCTCTTCCTCCCTCCCTCCCACCTTCTCTTTTATTTTTATTAAAAAAAATTTTTTTTTAAGTGTTTATTTTTGAGAGAGAGACAGAGTGTGAGTGGGGGAGGAGCAGAGAGGGAGGGAGACACAGAATCTGAAGCAGGCTCCAGGCTCTGAGCTGTCAGCACAGAACCCAATGTGGGGCTTGAATTCATGAACCCTGAGGTCATAACCTGAGCTGAAGTCGGACACTTACTGACTGAGCCACCCAGGCACCCCTCTTCCTTCCACCTTCTTGTAAAAATATACTGAGTTGGGATTTAACAGAAACCAGGAGACCAATGTACGCATGGGGAACATAGCCTCTGTCCATTCTTGGTCTGTAGTGAACTCATCCAACTTCCCTTCTTTCTTACTTTTCCTTGTATTTTGTATACATTTATCTATGTTTACCACTAGATGTTAACTACCCAGGGCTAGGGATACACATTTTGTTTGAGTGGGTGTATATGCCATTGGCCCACTTGTTATTTTGCATGTTATAGTTTTTTGATGTTAAATAAGAACAAAAAACAACGGAAAAATTTTGTGTCTAGTTAGCCAATTTTATTTCAGGACCCAATTAATGGTCAGAGGTTTAATAACCATAGGCTTAATCCTGACCTCGCAATTTGGGATCCTTAGAATGATAGAATCATAGGATTTTTTTGCTGAAGGGGACCTTATTACTGCTCTGTCCAATGCACATCTACTAGCCACACAAAGCTATTTAAATTTAAATTAATTAAAATTAAATAAAATTAAAAATCAAGTTCCTTATAGCATTAACTATATGTATATATATGTATGTATATATATCTTTCAAGTACTCAATAGCTATATGTGACTTGTGGGTACCCTATTGGACGGTATTGAAATAGACATTTTCATGACTGCAGAAAGTTTTTTTGGACAGAACTGATAAATGAAAAAGAATAGGTAGAACACTTTTATTGGCCTAACTATGTCACTGTTAACTAAAAAATATTTCAGATTGCTTAGTTCTTTTACATGCAAAGAACATCATATTTGGGGTGCCTGGGTAGCTGAGTTGGTTAAGTGTCCAGCTCTTCGTTTTGGCTCAGGTCATGATCTCACGGTTTTGTGAGTTCGAGCCTTGCGTTGGGCCCTGCACTGGCATTGTGGAGCCTGCTTGTGATTTTCTCTCTCCCTCTCTCTCTGCCCCTTCCCCACTTATGCTGTCTCTATCTCTCTCAAAATAAATAAACTTAAAAAAAAAATCACACATTTCAAATGTTTATTTGTATTTGAGAGAGAGACCGAGAGCGAGCAGGGGAGGGTCAGAGAGAGAGAGAGGGAGACACAGAATCTGAAGCAGGCTCCAGGCTCTGAGCTGTCAGCGCAGAGCCCAACACGGGGCTCGAACCCACGAACCATGAGATCATGACCTGAGCTGAAGTCGGACACTTAACTGACTGAGCCCCCCAGGCACCCCAGCATCACATATTTCAGATGTCTGTTATTTCATATAGAATAAAATTTTCTTCCTTAACAGTTGTGTTTAAATTAATGCAAATTTAAACATATTCAGAAGAACTGATGGTTCAAAAGGACTCCTCTTTGTTTCCCTTAAAGTGAATATTCCCCCCCAACCAATCCTTTGTGAATCTTAGTTTTTTTCTGTGTACAAGTGCTCTAATCAACTTGAGTCACTGCACAAGTTTGACATTCATTAGATTTGGCTGTACATTTTAAGCTTGCATGATTGAGAAACTCAGATTCTCAGTAATGTTGGTAAAGGACAAATGCCAGATGGTTTTGGAATGTCCAAATCTATATTTAATGACATCACACGTGCAATACAGACAGTTCTCAATTTACAAACACTTTATTCAGAAGCAGCCCAAATATAAAACATACTAGCATACCTTTTTTAAACTCCTCCTTAGACCAGTATTGCCAAGGTAGTCCGTGCAAGTTAGTATATAAAAAAATAAAGGTAAATCTTGAAGTTCTTAAAGAGTGCATAGCTTGAGTTATGGAGGCAATGAAAAAGCTGTGAAAAGCCCTGGGGAATCAGTAGAGGTTGTTTCCACAGTGGCACAGATTTGCTTAAGCGGTAACCCCCTGACAAAAATAGTCCAGTCCCACCTTTCCCCAGCAGACCCCACCCCTTCTTCCTCAAGATCTCTTCCACGCCCCCTGGGTTCAAAAATCCTCCACTTTCATTTGTACTCCAGTTTAATTTCTGTCAGTTCGAAGTTTTGTGGTCTTGGGCAAATTTGGGTCTGAAGTTTCCTTTTACAGAAGGAAACTTCTCTGAGCCTCAGTTTCCTAAACCCTACAGAAAGAATAATAGCATGCTGATTATCAAGAATTAAAGGAAAATTTATGTAAAAATACTTAATAGATTAGAAGACTAGTATAAAAACAAGGCATTGGGGCGCCTGGGTGGCGCAGTCGGTTAAGCGTCCGACTTCAGCCGGGTCACGATCTCGCGGTCTGTGAGTTCGAGCCCCGCATCAGGCTCTGGGCTGATGGCTCAGAGCCTGGAGCCTGTTTCCGATTCTGTGTCTCCCTCTCTCTCTGCCCCTCCCCCGTTCATGCTCTGTCTCTCTCTGTCCCAAAAATAAATAAACGTTGAAAAAAAAAAATTTAAAACAAGGCATTATGGGGGTGCCTGGGTGGCTCAGTTAGTTAAGTATCCAGCTCTTTTTCTTTTTTTTTTTTTTAAGTTTATTTATTTACTTGGAGAGAGTACAAGCTAGGGAGGGACAGAGAGAGAGGGAGACAGAGAATCTCTACCAGGCTTCACGCTGTCAGTGGGGAGCCTGACGCAAGGCTCAATCTCACGAACCCGGGAGATCATGATCTGAGCTGGTCGCTTAACCGACCGAGACACCCAGGTGCCCTTCTTCTGGCTCTTGTTTTCGGCTCAGGTCATCATCTCACAGTTCGTGAGATCAGCCCCCTTGTCCGGCTCTGCACTGACCTCGTGGAGCCTGTTTGGCATTTTCTGTCTTTCTCTCTCTCTCTGCCCCTCCCCCTCTCTATCTTTCTCTCTCTCAAAATAAATAAATGAACTTAAAAAAAAAAACCAAGGCATTATGATTATATATTGATTAGTAAAGCTCAAAGACATCCCCCCCACAAGGTTAAGTGGTTATCAGTCACCTGCATATGATGGGAATCTGGTTCATCGGAATATTTAAACAAGTTGGTGGCTTGAATGTTCTTGGGGAATGAGGGGTGTTGGAAGGCAATGAAAAATAATAGGTCAAAATGTCAAAGGAGGTTGGGTAAATACCACGTTTTCTTTTAAAGAGTGAGTGTAATTGCTTGCATTTTCTCTCTACTCCCTTCTTCTGTTTCATTGATTATTCCTAAGGCTAAAGTTTCTCCTTTACATTTTAATTCACCTGACATAGCATGTTTTAAAAAATTTAGCGTCGCTTGCTTTGATTTTCCAGTTGTCTTTTGCTGATGGAGCTTCTGTGAAGGGCAAACTCAAAGTGCAACTGGCTGCCCCAGCACAGGGGAAGGGGAGTGGCGGTTGTGAGCGGGGACCCAGCAGCTACACCTTTAGCCCTCGAATGAGCAGTGCCAGGTACAGCTGCTTGCTGGCCCTACGGCAGAGGCTGCAATAGTTAGACCAGACCAGATCAATCAAACCAAACCAAGCAAAAAGGAGAGAGAGACTGAGAAAGAGGGAGAACAAGGGAATGGAAGTAGTGAAGAGGAAGGGAAGGACACCAAAGAGAGTGATGGATAATGTCAATAGTTCTAAGTACAGTACAGGTACCAGCTTATTTAAGCCTCAGGACAATCCTATGAGGTAAGCTGTGTTATTATTATCCCCATTTGATAGTTGAGGAAACTGAGGCACAGAGATGTTGAGCAACTGTCCCCAATGTCACACAGCTCCTAGGTGATAAAAGTGGGATTTGAACTCAGTTTGGATCTGGAGTTTGTGATCTCTTTTTTTTTTTAACTTTATTTATTTACTTTGAGACAGAGAGGGAGGAGAGAGAGAGAACTTGCATGTGCTTGAGCATCGGGAAGGGAGAGAGAGAGGGAGACAGAGAATCCCAGGTAGGCTCCATGCTGTCAGCGCAGAGCCTGAGGTGGGGCTCCATCTCATGACCCGTGAGATCATGACCTGAGCCGAGATCAAGAATTGGACACTCAACTAACTGAGCCACCCATGCACCCCGGGCGTTTGTGATCTTAACCACTGCACTAGCTGTTCTCAAACTTTCTGGTCTTAAGACCCCTCCCCTCTTAAGCTTTTAAAAATTATGGAAGACCACAAAGGGTTTGTTCAGGTGAGTTATATCTGTTAATATTTACCATATTAGAAACTTAAACATTTAATTCATTAAAAAATAATATGCTGATATAAATAACATGTATGTATGTATATATGTATGTATGCATTTTTTTAATTTTTGGGGGGAGAGAGAGAGAGAGAGCATGAGCCTGGGGGAGGGACAGGGGCAGAGAGAGATAGGGAGAGAGAGAGAATCCTAAGCAGGTTGCATGCAGCTTGGAGCACAACTCACAGGGCTCGATCTCACCACCCTGAGATCATGACCTGAGCTGAAATCAAGAGTTGGACACTTAACCAACAGAGCCACCCAGGTGCCCCTAACATAAAGAACATTTTATTTATTTGTTTGTTTATTTTAAGTTTGTTTATTTATTTTGAGAGTTTCAGGGGGTGGGGGGGTGGGGGGAGACTGGGGAGGTGCAGAGAGAGAGGGAGAGACAGAGAATCCCGAGCAGGTTCCACATGGTCAGTGCAGAGCCTGATGTGGGGTTTGAACTCATGAACCATGACATCATGGCCTGAGCTGAAGTTGGAAACAACTAACTGAGCCACCCATGTGTCCCATAAATAGCATTTTAAAGTGAGAATAGCTGTATTTCTCAAAATAAAAACATTTAGGGAGAAGGATGGCATGGTTTTATAGTTTTGCAAATTTCTGCACTATACCTCTTTTGGTGTGATGGTGGTTAAGAAGTGGGAAGGTAGGCGCCTGGGTGGCTCAGTCGGTTAAGTGCCAACTCTCAATTTCAGCACAGGTCATGATCTCGTGGTTCGTGGGTTTGAGTCCTGTGTCAGGCTCTGCACTGGCAGCATGGAGCCTGCTTGAGATTCTTTCTCTCCCTCTCTCTGCCCCTTCCCTGCTTGTGCTCTCTCTAAAATAAATAAATAAACATTAAAAAAAAGCTTTTAAAAGAAGTGGGAAGGAAATGAGAGACTGGAGGGCATAAAGTGATGGGAAGTCAAGGCCTGTCTCAGTGAGCACGCCATGTAGCCTGTATGAGGAAGAAATGGTAACAAAGAATTGTCTGAATGGGATAGAGCAGCATCTGGATTTTTATGCCTGTCTTACTCTTCAATAGGTTGTTCGGCATCTGTCTCTCTCCCTCTCTTTTTCCATATATGTATGTATGTATATGTATGTATGTGTGTGTGTATATATATATATATATATATATATAATATGAATAATATATATATACTTATACACATATATATATTTACACATATACATGTATATGAGGTTCAATATAAAAGGTTGAGTGTAAGATTCTGAATTGGAAGGGGTTTTAGAGATTTGACTAATTTTATGAAGGGAAGCAGCTGAGGCTGGAATATAACATCCCTGGTTGCACTACTGATTAGTGGGAAGACTGGTGGTAGAACCCAGGTCTCCTGTCTTCTCGTTCCACTTTAGAATGTCATGTCATGGGAATTAATAAATCTAATTATGCAGCTATTAGATGCATTGATTTCCACCAGAAAACTTGTGAATTGACAACCATAGAATCTATGGTAAATTCACATGCTTCATCAGTGACATTGTGAAAAATTGCTCTTCTTTCAAAAGTGCCTCTCCCCAAATGTCTTGGTCTGGTATTTTGTTAGGACCCCTTACAACTTTTTGCTTCTTGTCTTTTGTGTCACAAGTAGTGCTGAAGAGAAGATGGGCTTGATGTTGAAAGAGGGTGAGGGTAGGAGAACCGGCAGTTCTGAGACGTCTGAGAACACCGATTGGCCAGTCTCTGTTATCTGCAGGATCTACTTTTCTTAAGGATGAGCATATTTTGGTCTATAGGTTTCCAAGACAAGCACATTCCTGCCAACATGATCCCTGGACAAGCTGTTCTGGAATTTGAACTTGCTACTGAAAAGGGGTTAAGTCCAGGGCACACACACTCATTTCGGTGGGGGGTGAGCCATAGTTGGTTATGTTAGCACCTCATTATACAACAGTTTCGGGATAAAGTGATTCCAGATGTGCTCTCAGCAAGTACCTAGCACTTAACGCTTTTAATCCATTAGGCTAAAAAATCCACCCTTCTGAATTTTGGAGGAGCCAGAAGTTAGTTAATTAACCAGCCATTCTTAGTTTATAAAGTTGATTCTCAGTTGGCCATAATTTGCAGTATGCTTCAACCTAGCCAATTACAACCATATAAAATGTATATATTTACACATACATACATGAATTCACACACACATGTATCTGATGATGATTAGAAGTTCCTTCTGAGTACTGATTTAATGAGCGTTAAGTTCCTCTGTCCTGGAAATTTCATTTAGAAAAGTTAAGAGCACATGTATCTAAGAAGTAGTATTCTAGTTTCCTTCTTCCAACTGGTGAAGCTGCTTGTGACTCTGAAGAGTAAACTTTGTGGGAAGTCCTGGTTAAAGACTTACCCCCTCCCTTTCCTTTTTTTTTTTTTTTAATTTTTTTTTTCAACGTTTTATTTATTTATTTTGGGACAGAGAGAGACAGAGCATGAACGGGGGAGGGGCAGAGAGAGAGGGAGACACAGAATCGGAAACAGGCTCCAGGCTCTGAACCATCAGCCCAGAGCCTGACGCGGGGCTCGAACTCATGGACTGCGAGATCGTGACCTGGCTGAAGTCGGATGCTTAACCGACTGCGCCACCCAGGCGCCCCTCCCTTTCCTTTTTAAACGCAATTGAAATTTTTGCACTTCATAAACTTTGTTACCTGAATTTACAAAGAAGAATTGAAGAGAAAAGGTGCTGAATGTCTTCTCTGACAAGTCAGATTTTTGTGAAGAATATGGGATTTTTGCATCACTTGGTTCTGGAAAGTGGGGAGCTCAGGATGAGCATTTCACTTTGCTTTAAAATACGGTAAAACCTTGGTTTGCAAACATAATTCGTTCTGGAAACATGCTTGTAACCCACAGCACTCATGTAGCAAAGCAAATTTCAAGAAACCATTGGCTCAGCTGTGATCACGTGACGTTCGGCAACATGTACTACCCATATTGCAAGACATTGCTTGTTTATCAAGTTAAAATTTATTACAAATGTTTGCTTGTCTTGGGGAACACTTGCAGAACAAGTTACGATCCAAGGTTTTTACTGTATTTCAGATTTGACTGCAGAAAATATGTGGGGTTTTTGTTGTTGTTATTGAATGCAAAGCAAACCTGGTCTTTGCTTACCATAGTTGAGAACGTTGCATTCTAATATGCTCTTTTGATATGATATTAAACATATTTTGAAAAATTTAGGTATTATATCTGGTTTTCAGGACCACAGTATGTATTTTTCAAAGACTTTAGGATGTTGTTCACTGGGTGGAAGTATTGGAAAATATATTCTTCAGAGGTACTTGTTTTGTTGCGGCTAGAGCAGCGACTACAGCAGACAGTCTAGATAAGAGAATGGACTCTGGATCTAGACTGCCTAGCTTGATTCCTGGTTCTGCTTTTTTTTTTTTTTTTTTTTGGCTAGCTGTGTGCATCCGCTTTCACACATGTAAAGGATGAATGATGACTGGTGAGGACTTAATGCTTGCAAAGAAAGCACTTAGAACCCTGCCTAACACATATTAAACACTATGCAAGTGTTTGTTTAAACAAATAAAAAATCTCAAGCTTTGTCTCTGCCGTGCCGTAGATGCTAATATCCAGTGCCAGCAGAAGCAGCGTATCACTAAAGTGAAAAGAGAGATCATCCTTGGGATTGATCTCTTGTGAAACGTCTTCCACGTGCTCCCATCCAACTGGGGCCAAAGCTGGAGGACAAGAAGGTGAGGAAGGTATAGCAGAGTGTAACGCCATTGCTCAAAGTCTCAGGTTGGCGACTTGCTGGATCACGATGTGTTTATGTTATTTCCAATTAAAGATAAAGACCCTTGGCGTTACCCGGCAGTGGGTGATGGACAGAGTCAGGGTGTGGATTGTCAAGCATTTGTAGTTGAATGATGTGAAGGGCTTACTCCAGACAAATTGGAAGAGTTGTGAGTCATTTAGGGAGTCACTAGTGAGTCAGCCAGACAGGGCACACAAGTCCAGGTGACAGTTCTGTGTCAGTTAGCCTTGTGCTGTTGCAGCCCTTCAGAGGCGTGAGGCCTTTCACTTGAAGAAGGTTCCTCGTCATGCTGGCTGACAGAGTCCCATCCCCAGGGACAGAGCTTGAAAGTGGAGTGCAGGCTGGATGGCAGCCCCTACCACCTCCTCCGCCCAGGATTTAGTGCAGAACACAAGCTACATTGAATGCAGTAGCCCGGAAGGCAGGTTTTTGAATGTCCCCTCCTAGGCTTCAGCTCAGAATATGTGTTGTTCATTCTGTTCTGTCTTACTTGACTTAAATAGCTGGAGTTGGGGAAGAGCTGGTTTCGTGGTTTTTGTCGTCGAATCCAATGGACAATTGCTAATCACAACTTACAATAATCCACAAGCATCTTGCTGACAGTCCAAGGCTGTTTTTCACCAGAGGTTTTATTAAGGCACTTAATTTAGGGTTAGGGTGCTGCTGAAACTTTCAGGAGTCTAAAAACAAAGAAGGACACACCAGAGTATTAGACCCTTTTAGCCATAAATCATATTTCTACAGTACCATTGGTTCTTTTTTTCTACATACGCTTATGATTTAAGATGATGCATTTTCTTTTATTTCCAATAGTTAGCAAGCTGTAACTGAAAGATTGAGAGCTTGGGAAAGGCCCTGGGTAAACCAGTCTGTCTATTGACATAGAATCACATCAGGAGCGGCCTCACAAGATTTGTGAGTTTTGGCCTCTCCTGTTTCTCATCAAATATTTCTTTTCAGTATTATCCGCAGTCAGATTCCTCATTGGATATGCAATAGATTAAAATCCCATTGAAGTTTGGAATTCAACCAAACACAGCAGAAAGTCTTGGTTCTTTGACATTACCTCCCCAGACTATTTTCTTACAGTTTGAGTGGTCCTGAAATTTGGAAGGTAGTATCTCTACTATCCCCCACAAAAAGACTACTCCCTATAAAAAGTTTTATTGTTTCAAATATATTTACTCTCATTCTTAGGGAAACTTGAAATAACTTCTATTGTTCTAATCTTACCCTTTTCTTAGAAACCTGTCATTTCCATTCCCATCTCCTGCCCTGGGTTTTTTCCATTCTAAAATGAGCAGGAAGCCTGCTTTTTTAGCTCACTCATAAGTTAGTATAAGCCTAACTCCAGAAACAGGTGTTTTGATGATCATGCTTCTATCTAATAATGTTGCATGCATTCAGTTGCAAATTGAATGCAAAAATGCATTACAATTTCCAAAGTACTTTTCAAATGCATGATCACATTTAATCAACCTGAGCTTTTGAGATGGCGGTTATGATCTCCATTTTTACAAACTGGAAAACTGAAGCTCAGAGATCCACATACTGTGCTACCCAAAGGCTATGAAGAGAACCAGGCTTTTCACTTTTTATTGACTAGAATTAGAGATTTCCCCCCTCCCCATACTTTCCGTAGACTTAACCAGTAGTACAACTTTAAAACCTCTTTTGCTCACTTGATGATATGTAGCACAATTCACGTAGTGGGAAATATCTACATTGGTAGCTAGCCTGTGAATTTGTCCCAACTTATATACAGAATCTTTTGGAATGGTTTAAAATTCTTAGGATTTTCAACTCAGACCAGACAAAAGGACAATATACAATTCTTTGGCAAAATTGGTAGTAGTTAGCATATCTGCAGCCTCTCAAAGTAATCAGTCAGAGAATCTTGAATTTCTGTTTGTTTTACTTGTAATGTGTCCTAGCTAATTCGATATTTTCACTTTTTCTAACTTTTTTTCAGGGTGTGTTGACACTCAGGTTAATTTTGAGTGGCTTTTAAGAATATCCAGGGCGTGGGGCGCCTGGGTGGTTCAGTTGGTTAAGCGTCTGACTCTTGATTTCAGCTCAGGTCATGATCTCACAGTTTGTGAGATCGAGCCCTGCGTCATGCTCAGGACTAACAGCGTGGAGCCTGTTTGGGATTCTCTCTGTCTCTGCCTCTCCCCAATCTGGTGCGTGCTCTCTCTCTCTCTCTCTCTCTCTGCCTCTCCCCATGCTGGTGCTCTCTCTCTCTCAACATAGATAAACATTAAAAAAAAAAAAAAAAGAATATCCAGGCAGAGTGCCATGTAATAGGCACTTAATGCATTTCAAATAAATGATTGAATTGTTCACCATATAGGCATATAGCAATTTGTAAATAAGTATCCCTAAAATGCAAATAGTTATGTTTATTGTTTTAAACTAGAAGATTTTAACATAGTCTGAAGTGTTGTAGGAAGGAGCAAGGACTTTGGAATGTGAAACTTTCTGGGTTTGAATGTTCATCACTTACTGTGAGTTACTGCACCTTCCTTAGGCAATAACTTCTCTGGTATTCAATTTCCTCACCTGCAAGTTTGGGATTGTATTACCTACCTTGCAAGACTGCTGTAAGGATAATCTGGAAAGATGTATGAAAAGTATTCAGTAGTATGCTTGACACATAAAATGTGCTCAAAGTTCATGCCCAGAATTTGATGAAGACAGAGATAGCTATGGTGGCTCTAAATGATTGTGTTACTATATTTTTAAAAAGATATTTCTGAGCGCTGTTATGTAGTAAATATGTGAAAGGAGTATAAAGATACATATAACATTATCTTAGCCCTGCAAGATTCCTACATCTGCTATCGAGGCAGCGACAAGCCTGAAGTTTCCAAATGTGCAAAGACTAATTTAAATCCTATCCTAAAAGTGCGATTAATGTTGAGGACTCTGAGGGGCAAGCAGCATGGAGGCGGTAGGGGAGTAGAGTAGATGATAGGGGACATTTTTCGGTCTCATGTCCCACACTGGCTAGTAAGCCAGTGCTGGGGCCTCTGCTGGTGTCTTCAGCAAGCATGGAAGCTGCTGCCAACTACTGACACTGATCCAGAGGGGAAAGAATTAGCCACAGACTGCTGATGGGAGCTTTATACAAAGTAGAGTGAGATGGCTGAGTCTTTTTCTGAGGAAAGGCCCAAAGCCTGTCAGTATTCATAATCAACCAAAGTCATACAGCAATGTTTTTTTAAAATTTTTTTAATGTTTATTTTTGAGAGACAGAGAGAGACACAGTGTGAGCAAGGGAGGGGCAGAGAGAGAGAGAGAGAGAGAGAGAGACAGAATCTGAAGAGGCTCCAGGCTCTGAGCTGTCAGCACAGAGCCCGACGTGTGGCTCTAACTCACAAACCTCGAGATCATGACCTGAGCTGAAGTCGGACGCTTAACCAACTGAACTACCCAGGCATCCCTTACAGAAATCATTTTTTGACATGATTTTGGGGTATGGCATTTTTAGAATTTGTGTATGCAACTTAATTGGCAGCCAAGCTGCCAATGATAAGGTTGTATATTGTCTAATTAACCTTTGTATGTAAAAACCAATTGCATAATCTGTAGCATAAAATCCTTGTGATGATGATACCAGTTCAATGAAGTATTATACATTTTACATGTAAGAGCAAAGAGCCCAAAATAGTTAAGATGATTTTGAAGAGGAAGAGGTGCCTGGGTGGCTCAGTTGGTTAAGCATCCAGATTCTTGATTTTGGCTCAGATCATGGTCTCATGGTTCATGAGATGGAGCCCCATGTTGGGCTCTGTGCTGACAGCATGGAGCCTGCCTGGGATTCTCTCTCTCCCTCACTCTCTGCCCCAACTCTCGCATGCATATGTCTCTCTAAATATAAATAAATAAACTTCAGGGGTGCTTGGGTGGCTCACTTGGTTAGGTGTCAGACTTTGGCTCAGGTCATAATCTCATGGTTTGTGAGTTCGAGCCCCACCTGGGGCTCTCTGCTGTCAGCATGGAGCCTACTTTGGATACTCTGTCCCCCTTTCTCTCTGCCCTTCCCCTGCAGGTTCTCTCTCTCTCTCTCTCTCTCAAAATAAATAAGCTTTAAAAAAAACCTTAAAAAAATATAACTTTTGGGGCGCCTGGGTAGCTTAGTTAGGCGTCCAACTTCAGGTCACGATCTCGCGGTCCGTGAGTTCGAGCCCCGCGTCGGGCTCTGGGCTGATGGCTCGGAGCCTGAAGCCTGCTTCCGATTCTGTGTCTCCCTCTCTCTCTGCCCCTCCCCCATTCATGCTCTGTCTCTCTCTGTCTCAAAAATAAATGTTAAAAAAAAACCATAACTTTGAAGAACAAGGTGCAGAATTTAACCTTAATAGATATCAAAGCTTATTATGAAGCCAGGGTAATCAAGGCGGCATAGTAATAACAAAAGCTTAGCCATACATGCTGATGGGACAGAATGGAAAATTTAGAAACAGATCCATACATACATATATGAAAACATGGTATATATGAGAGGCCAGATTAGGGAAAACTTAATGGTTGACTAATGGATTTAGGTACAACAGGGAAAAAAAAAAGGAAAATTAGGTTTCTATATCATACCATACACAAAACTCAGTTATGGCTGGCTTAAAGACATAAATGTGTAAAGCACAATTTTTAAACATCTAAAGGAAACATTTTATGCACTTGAGATAGGATGTCTTAAACAAAGTACAAAAATCATAAAAACATGGACAAATAAATTTGACTATGTTAAAATTAGAAACTTCTAAAATTAAAAGACACGTAAACAAGTGAAAGACCAGTGAGCAACTAAGAAAGAGATTTAAACATATGGAAAAATTCATGTACGGGTTATATAAAGAATCCCTAAAATCAACCCAGCAGAAAAATGGGTAAAGGATGTGAATCGGCAGTGTGCAGAAAAGAAAACTCAAATGGTCGATAATCATGAGAACTTAGTGATCGGGGCAATGCAAAGTTAAAACTGTCAGAAGATAGGATTTTGTATCCACCAGAAACCAAATTTGGTGGAGATGTAGAACAAACAGGAATCTTCTGCATCGCTCATGGGAGAATTTCACTGGCACTACCCCTTTGGAAAACAGTTTGACAAAATCTAGTACTGTGGATGAGCCTGCATACTACCTGCACCTCTGCTGCTGGGTTTAATCTCTAGAGAAGCTTTCACAGCACCAGCCACAGTCCTAATGCAGAGTAGGGGCTCGGTAAATAGATCTTAGAAAAAGGAAAGAGGGAGGGAGGAAGGAAGGAAGAATATTTATGTCATTGGCTTCATTTTTGCTTTGTTCTTAGTGTTGTAGGACCCTATACGTGCCAGGCTGTGTCCCAAACCACCCTACAGGTTTGTCAAATGCCTGCAATTTTGAGAACCTCAGATTAGCCTCTACATCTCCCAGACTCTACTGTGAATGGAGATAACAATTTTCATAACTGATGAATTAAATACATTCCATAAATGTATTTTCTTACAGAATTCACAGGGGTATAAATACCAAGCTCTAATTGCTTATTTAAAATGAATCTAATATATAAAATGAGATGTGCCAGTATGTTACGGGTAGCATAAAACATTAGTTATCTCTAGATCCTTACAATTCTAATGGCAAAGAAAGATGAGACCTGATGCCCTGAAAAGATAAAATGTCTTTTTCAGGCATATGAATAATCAACAAATATTCTACTGGCTTATGGAGAAATGGGTGTTCTCTTTAAATAGTAAATATTCGTATGCACTAAGCCAATCCTTTTATAACTATATTCCTAAGAGCATAGAAAACATGGCAGCTCTTCCCATAGCTGGAAGAATGTGTGGTTACCCTGGCAACAGCATCTTAGTTCCTGCTTCCAAGTACCACCTGGTGATTTCAAGTCTAACAGCTGTGCAGCATCTACATTTCCATTGAGGAAATAAAATGCATTCATGCATCATCTCATGGAGCATTTAAGAAGAAACAAGCTTGCAAATTTGGGGAAGGAGGGAAAGAAATAACACTACATACCAGCAGAGCCAATTGAAGTTTAAAAGCCCTAACTGCAGTCTTGGAAGCTGGCCGAAGCAGCCAAGGCTACCACATTAGGGCTGTAGGGTCTTGAGGCAAATTTTCCATCAGAACACTAACAATCACATAGGCCCCTTAGCCCAAGCACGGTTTCTTACCTCTTACCCAAAATATGTACTCTTAAGTGGAATTGGCAATCTCTGTCCTAACAGGCAGTTACACAAAATGGCTGTGTATGCATCACAAGAGAAGTAGAGGAAAATGAAGAAAACACTATCCTCCGTTTCATGCTTGTTTCTTAGTGCTCCCACTTTTACCCACGGGATTAGGACCTTTCTCAGATCTAGTCATATTAAATTATTTTATGTTTATTTTTGAGAGAGGGAGAGAGACAGAGACAGAGACAGAGACAGTGAGAGACAGCATGAGCAGGGGAGGGGCAGAGAGAGAGACACACACAGAATCCAGGCTCCAGGCTCTGAGCTGTGAGCACAGAGCCCAATGTGGGGCTTGAACTCACGAACCGTGAGATCATGACCTGAGCCAAAGCTGGATGCTTAACTGACTGAGCCACCCAGACACCCCTTGATCTAGTCATATTAAAAAAGGCTAAATCCTACAGCGACTTCCAATAAAACAAGTTTTACGGGAATTTCTGGATTAAGTGGTTGACTGCCAGAGGGGAAGAATAGCATTGCTAGGCTGAAGGGACACAGCGGGCTAGGGAATAATTTCCCTGTCCTCTCAAAGAAAAAAAAAACTATAAACAAATAATTTAAGATTTAAATTTAATTTTTTCCTTTCCCTTTTTCCCTGATTATTACGATTCTGCACATGTTTGGAAAATTTATAAAACGTAGAAAAAAGTATGTAGGAAGGACAACCAAAATCACTGAAGATACTGACGTTGTTAATATTTTGGAAAAGCACTTTTAGTCTTTTTTTATGCATTTTTTTCACCTTTGTTCTGCATTTTGGAAGGGCTACTAAAGTGATCCACTCACAGCACAATTAATTTTCTGCAATACCCATTATGATTGTGATTGCTTCAAAGGAATACTTTAATTCTGATACGGCATTTTAAGTTTCCTTGCCTTTTCTTTTCTTATACTAGTAGCTTCATACTCTTTTCTCCTGTCATCTTAGTCTATCTGTTCTTGAATTTCTTCCTTTCATTTTATGGAGCTCACATTTTCATACACCTCAGTTTAGGACACCAAACAAGACGTGAACATCTTCTCTGGTACTGTAGAAACTTTTCAAAACCATCATGTTGCTTTTGTCCTGCTTCACCTTCCCACAGGGAGAGATTCATCCAGCACGATAGAAATAGGGTATACAGAACATCTCCAGCTAGCACTGTCCACCTCTATTCTGACAATTTCTTCTCTTCGAACTAAACATTGAAGGCTGGCTGTGTGCACAACCTCTGTCCAGTTTCCAGGGCTTAGGATTACTTCACTGGATCACTCCATAAATAACTAAAGTCCTACTATGTGCACATACTGTCGTAGGTGCTGGTGAAAGGGCAGTGGACAAAACAAGCTTATGTAAAATAAGTAAACATACACTTGTACAATGTAGATTATAATATTAAGCTTCTAGTAAGGGAGACAGGAGGTTAAAGAGGCAGTTATTTTACCTACAGGGCCAGGGAAAGACTTGCAGACTGAGAAGGTGATATTTGAGCTGGTGGGATTCAGGAAGTGAGTTCTTTGGTTATCTGGAAGAACATTCCCAGAAGAGTAGTCAGAGAGGGCCTTTTAAGCCATTCTAAGGCTTTTGGTTTTTATGCCATGTGAGAGGGATTGCCCTTCTAGGGTTCTGAGCAGAATGAAGTTCTAGAAACCAAGTGAACCAAATATTTTAAGAAGAGAGTGAGCAAGTGTGTCTGGTGTTGGACAGGGTGAATGGGAGGAGGCTGAGAGCAGACGTTTGTATGTAGCACCATGGGGAGGGGTCAGTGGTGACTTCCACAGGAACTATTCCAATGAAGTAATGAGGGTGAGAGCTGTTTGAAATGATTCTGGAAGGAGTGGGAGGGGCTGGACAGGAGGCAGACTACGACTCTTTGAGGAGTTGGAGTTTTACTCTTAAAAGGAAGAGAAATGGAACGGTAGCAGGAGGAAGATGTGGGACCAGGAACATTTTTTAAAATTTTTTAATGGAAGGAGTTATTACAGCACATTTGTGTGCTGGGAATGATCCAGTAGAGAGCAACAACTCAATGATGCAGGAGTAGGTAGACAATTGCTGGAGCAAAGTCTTGGAGTAGGGTGAGAAGGGATGGGCTCCAGAGCGCCAGTGGAGGGACATGAGCATTCACGTGACTACAGGAGGGAGGCTGCGGTGTGGCCTCAGAGGGACCTCCATGGTCGGGAGCACAGACGTCCACTTGGTATGGCTCAGCTGGCCTTCACGGGCAGTTAGCGTATTTGACAGACTAAAGTGCCATCTGCCGTACATCTGGTGAACCGTGTGCACCGGTGCCTCTCCCCCCCGCCCCAATAGACACACACCTGTGGGCACTGTTCCCAGGGCTGTCCTTATCCTCGCCACTTCATGTTGGTAAAGCAAGCACTATATGTATGTCAGTTTAAATGCACTATATGTATTGTGCAGTTTAAAAAAACTTGGGCTCAGACCAGTGTAGCCTCTAACGTAAGGTCACGCATTGATAAACGGTAGGGCAGGGGATTGAACCCAGATATTTTGACCGTTTCTGGGTTCTGTGGACCCAGGAAATAGGGAAGGGGTATTTACTTCCCAAGATTGAGATTCAATGTCTTTTTCCTGCTCTTGTCTCCAGAGGAGCCCACCACGGGGATGACTGTGTGAATGCACAATCCCTTCAGGTACACAAGGGTGCCTTCACCAGGTGGAGGGCATCTCCAGATGCATGCAATGTACAGATGGCCTCGTTACCCCATTTACTTGTGCAGAGGCTTAAAGCACCTGGAACCTGCCTCTCCCACCATAGTCTTCGAGGGGCTGCATTTGGACTGCACCCTCCTGCCCGTTCATCCACCAAACCACCTTTCCATTAACATTCCACAGTTTCCTCTTGCTCTTTAGATCTGGGGAGAAGCAGGGTTTTGTGCTCATTCAATTGCCCCGAACCAGAGGATAATAGATTTTTCAACCTGGAAGGAATCATTCCAGGGAGACCTCTGGTTAAACTTCTTTGTATTCACCCCATTTTCTTTATCCGCTCTGTTGGCATCTCAGGCACCAGCTAACATGTACTTCTAGAACCTTCTACCTTCAACACAAGAAAATACACACATCTGCTTTGTTTTCTTTTGGAAGAAGCTCTAAGAAAAAAGATGTGAGAGTTCAGCTGGCTCCCTGCTCTTCCAAGGGCTGTCACTGCAATCGTGTGGGGCCACTGGAGGTAGGGCTTTAACATGTACCAGGCATTTTCCTCAAAATCTGCTACTTTATGTTAGGTGAGCAGTACATTCTAAGTGGCAAGTGCTTTCTATTACACATTCATAATGTATATTAAGTCTTTGTAAACTATCATGTCAGGTCATGGTTAATCAGTTAAAACTCCTAGTTATAAGGAAGTGTTATTACTTAAAAAGTTCACAGATATAGGCCACTGGGTGGCTCAGTGCTTAAGCACCTGACTCTTGATTTCAGCTCATGGGATTGAGCCCCGCCTTGGGCTCGTAGTGCGGAGCGTGCTTGGGAGTCTCTCTCTCCCTCTATCTCTGCACCTCCCCTGCTCTCTCTCCCTCTCTCCCTCAAAATAAATAAATAAACTTAAAAAAAATTTCAGAGATACAGAGGAATGAAAAGAGTATTTTAAGAACTAAAATAAAACATGAGTAACCCAGGAGTATATTTAGGCGGTACTTAAATACACCTTAAAAATTAAATGTTAGGTTAAAAAGTATTTAGAAAAAAATACTAAAGTTTAGAATGTGTGTGTATATATATACATAATATTTTCAGATGCACCAGTGGCTCAGAAGCATACCCACTGGAGAACATCATGGAATGAAAGATGTTTCATTCTGTCCCCTCAGAAAGTTTTACAGGACTTCTCCTGTCGATTTGCTGCCCTTGGCAATCCCTTGTCCTGAAGGCATGCTTCTTTTGTGGAAAAGCCCAGGCATGGAGAGTCATCGGGGAGAATCAATCATTTCAAAGATGATAGCTTTACTAATATCTCCATATATGTTGATGGTGTGTATGTGTGGGGGGTGGAAGTGAAGTCTAGGCAAAGCTAGAATTAGTCATATGAATGATGTACTTGTCTGGACACTGGGCCACTCCGGCCCCAATCAGTGCCAGTAAATCGTGCAGACTGCTCCAACACCACCACTCTGTTTCTATCCCACTCATATAAAATTCCATGCCAAGGTACAAACCACAATCCTCCCTTTCTTGGTTTTTCATGCAAAAACTATTTTAGAATAAATTTAAATGTCAAACCTTCAAGAACTCTGAACAGAGGGAACTTCAGCTCACTTAGTTCCCAACATGGCTAAAATAAAAAAAAATTCTGATGAGAGTACTAAACTTTTAGAGGTCTATATTGTTCATTGATTTAAGTTCCAAAGAAAAGCAAAATTGCTATGTTCAAGCAATAGGATATAAGAAGAAACAGTGAGAAAAGCATAAATATCAACAGCAGCACTTTCGTGCCTGGGAGAGGTCCTGAGTCCCTGTGTGTGAATAACTTGGCAATGGCTGCTGCATGCAGTGTGTAAACAAATATGGTCCCCACACCATTTAAAATATTCAACATTGACCTAAACAGGCATAGACACAGAATGCCAGTCCAGGCAGACATTTGTGAATGTACACACAGAACACAATGCAAGAAGAACTTGGTGCTTTCTTTCCCCGACTATTTTATTATACACACATTTCAGATTCAATTCACATTCAAGTGTTCATAGTCTGAGCAATAGAAAACACATTTTTAATCAGTCCTAGACAGCAGGAAAAACTTCCTGCAGGAGTTCTAGGAGGTTTATTCTTCATTTAGCAGATGTTTATTGATAATAGAAGGCAGGAAGTTATATGACATGTCTCTAGTTTCAAAGAGCTTAAAATATGGTTGAGATCTATAGGGGAGTTGGTCATCAGGGAGTTTAAGAGAACTTTTATATAGTTTTTTGAGAAAGGTATAAAATCATAAAGAGGAAAGAGAAGGCCAGAGTTTTGATTTCAGAATTACAAACTAAAAAGGAATGTCCAGGCAATCTGGAAAAGTCTTGAGGTAGAAACAACTGAACCAAGAATAATAGATATGCATTATCTAATCCAGTGTTTCCCAGGTTACGGAGTGGGACTCTAGGGGATCCCTTTGAGGATCTGGTGAAAGCTATGGACCCCAAAATAGCCATCTACCCTCAAACTTTTATATAGAATATAAGAGATTTGAAGTCTGAGTCCATGGACTTTATATTGTAAATCTAATACAGTTACATTTACCATGGTTAGTGAATGGTCACTGTTTATTCACTTTCTTGTCTCCTCCAGTAGAATAGAAGTATTTCTAGGATGGGACTGCATTATGTTTTATCTTTCATTCAAACCCTTCTCTGTTTAGCATTGTGTTGTTGTGTAGAAGGTACTAAAAGAGTTGGGTCCTGTCTCAATGTTTAGGTATTAGGTTAATACAGCATCTTCCAAATGTCAGTCATTTGAGTAACTTTCTCAATTTTTGCCATGGCTGTTTACCACCTTGGTTATTATTTAGTACCTATAGCTGCAAAATAATGATTTTTGGTGATAGAACACTAAATAATATCACATATCAGGATGAGTGAGCATGTTATTTTCATTCTATTTTCTTTCAGTCCAGTTTACACCAAAGAGAGATTTCCAGTTTACTTCCGGTGTATCTTTTAATACTTTTCTGACATTTGAGCATCTTCCTTTGGAACTAATGCAGAGGCTTCCGTATGCAGCAGTATTTGGCTAGAAGTGAATAACATTGCTTTATTCTTTTTTTTTTTTTTCATTGTGTTTAGTTTTATGAAAAGTGATACTAGTTTTCCCTATGGAAGTGACAAAAATTTTCTTTCAACATATACTTGTTAAAAAAAGTTTATTTAAGGAAATACAGTAAATCAGTTCTCTGTTGCTATATAACAAGCTACCCTAAACATAGTGGCTTAAGAAACAGTGACTTATTAGGATTCTGCGGGTTAGCGAGACTCAACTGGGCAATTCTTCTCCTCCACATGATATCCGATGGGGTCATTCCTTCATCTTGAGAACTTGGATGAGGCCAGGAGGTCCAAGATGGCTTTCCTCATGCCTGTCAGCCCAGCTGGAGTGGCTGGAATGGCTGAAACTGGCTGAGCCTCTTTCTCCATGTGGCCTCTCATCATTCAGTAGTCTGACCTGGGCTTTTTCACATCATAGATGGATCTCCAGAGATTAAAAAAGAAAGCTGAAAAATTTCTTAAGGCCTAGACCTGGAAGTCAAAAAGTATTACTTCTGCTATATTCGACTGGTTAAAGCATGTGACTGGACAAGTCTAGATTCAAGGGGAAGAGAAATAGACTTCACATCTTTTTGGGAGATTAGAAGCACTCATGTCCAGAGATGGAAAGAAGCTTTGGCAATCATTTGCAAATAACCTACCACAAATGGTAGGTAAGTAAGTAATAGGACAAGTTGTGGCAGATATGGCAAAAATTGTGAGAGTGTTACTCAAATGACTAGTATTTGGAAATGCTGTATTAATCTGATACCTGAATATTGCACTAGATAGTCCATGGACATTTTTTAGTATGTTGTGCATACTAAACGCAGTGCTACATGCAAAGGGATTAAAGGAAAAAGATAAAACATGATACAAACATGTTCGAGGAGGACTTACATTCTAGTGAGGGAGATAGGTGTATAAGTAAATAGTTTTAAAGGGGCACCTGGCTGGCTCAGTTGGTAGAGCATGAGAATCTTGATCCCAGGGTTGTGGATTCAAGCCCTATTGTTGAGTGAAGAGATCAATTAAAAATTTTTAAAAATCTTAAAAAAAATGGTTATAACAAAATAACCATGATGCTTGTTGCAATAAGTACTTAGAGTCCTGACACTTTTTTTCACATTCTAAATATTTTTTGTAATTTAATTTTTTATTTTTTAAAGTTTACATCCAGATTAGTTAGCATATGATTTCAGGAGTAGATTCCTTAATGCCCCTTACCCATTTAGCCCATCCCCCCTCCCACAACCCCTCCCATAACCCTCAGTTTGTTCTCCATATTTATGAGTCTCTTATGCTTTGTCCCCCTCCCTGTTTTTATATTGTTTTTGTTTCCCTTCCCTTATGTTCATCTGTTTTGTCTTTTAAAGTCCTCATATGAGTGAAATCATATGATTTTTGTCTCTGACTAATTTCACTTAGCATCGTACCCTCCAGTTCCATCCACATAGTTGCAAATGGCAAGATTTCATTCTTTTTGATTGCCGAGTAATACTCCATTGTATATGTATATACCACATCTTCTTTATCCATTCATCCATCGATGGACATTTGGGCTCTTTCCATACTTTGGCTATTGTTGATAGTGCGGCTATAAACATGGGGGTGCATGTGTCCCTTCAAAACAGCACACCTGTATCCCGTGGCTAAATGCCTAGTAGTGCAATTGCTGGTCGTAGGGTAGTTCTATTTTTAGTTTTTTGAGAAACCTCCATACTGTTTTCCAGAGTGACTACACCAGCTTGCATTGCCACCAACAATGCAAAAGAGATCCTCTTTCTCCGCATCCTCGCCAACATCTGTTGTTGCCTGAGTTGTTCATGTTAGCCATCCTGACAGGTGTGAGGTAGTATCTCATTGTGGTTTTGATTTGGATTTCCCTGATGATGAGTGATGTTGAGCATTTTTTCATGTGTAGGTTGGCCATCTGGATGTCTTCCTTGGAGAAGTGTCTATTCATGTCTTTTGCCCATTTCTTCACTGGATTATTTGTTTTTTGGGTGTTGAGTTTGATAAGTTCTTTATCGATTTGGGATACTAACCCTTTATCTGATATGTTGTTTGCAAATATCTTCTCCCATTCTGTCGGTTGCCTTTTAGTTTTACTGATTGTTTCCTTCGCTATGCAGAAGGTTTTTATTTTAATGAGGTCCCAGTAGTTCATTTTTGCGTTTGTTTCCCTTGCCTCCGGAGACGTGTTGAATAAGAAGTTGCTGCGGCCAAGACCAAAGAGGTTTTTGCCTGCTTTCTCCTCGAAGATTTTGATGGCTTCCTGTCTTACATTGAGGTCTTGCATCCATTTTGAGTTTATTTTTGTGTATGGTGTAAGAAAGTGGTCCAGGTTCATTCTTCTGCATGTCGCTGCCCAGTTTTTCCAGCACCACTTGCTGAAGAGACTGTGTTTATTCCATTGGATATTCTTTCCTGCTTTGTCAAAGATTAGTTGACCATACGTTTGTGGGTCCATTTCTGGGTTCTCTATTTTGTTCCATTGATCTGAGTGTCTGTTCTTGTGCCAGTGCCATACTGTCTTCATGATTACAGCTTTGTAGTATAGCTTGAAGTCTGGGATTATGATACTTCCTGGTTTGGTTTTCTGGAGTCCTGACATTTTACAGAGAAGTTTAAGAGCATGTGGATTTTCTTGGGCCCATGACTTTTATCAGATTCTTAAGAAAGTGTGAGATCCTAAAAGGACCTAAAACGCATTGATTGACTCAAGAGACACACTGGTGTGATGCACAGGGGTGACCACTGCTAGCTGCAGTGTTAAGGAAAAGGCTTCACTGAGGCTCTAACACAGGTGGGCAGGATTGGTTGAGGAGGAAGAACTGGCTGGAGTTGAAAGTCAATTAGATGTGGTGAGAGGATGGAGGGGGTGAGATGGATGGAGGGAAAGGAGGAGGAAAGTGGTGAAAGAGGAGAGGAATGTGGGGAATTGGAGAAAGAAGAGAGAGAAGTTTATTCCAGGATAACTGGATTTTCTGGCTGGCTGGAATGGTAGGTGGTAGAAAATAAGTGAGGAAGAGTAGATTTTCTGGGAACTCTTTCCAGAATTCTGCTTTTTCCAAGTTGTCATTGAGATGCCCGTATGATAAAGCAATAAACAATTGGACATGCAGATCTGGAACTTACTTACCTTGTGCCAGGCGCCTTTATAGATAGAAATTGGTTATAAAACAGTGAATAGTCGAAGAGAAGTGATGCCTATGTTCCCACGGAGCTTATATTCTAGTAGGGCTGGGGTCAGGGGGAAGATGGACAGAGAGACAATTAGTATGTAAAAAAATTTATATAAATTTTATCTAATGCTAAATTCTAAGAATGAAAAAATTTAATTAATGGAATAGAGAGGGTTGGGGCAGCTACTTTATCTAGGGTAATATGGTAATTGAAGGCAGCTTTTTGAAATATAACCCAAAGCTAGGAAGAAGGCCTACCCTCTTTTAACTTAACAAGGTAGGAAAATTATACTAGCAGGAGGTTAACTTTTGCCATGTAAGGTGGTCTCACCCAGAGACCAGATGGTTGTGAGGGACTCCTTCCCAACCACCTCTACCGAATCTTCCGAATCTTCCCTATCTAGCCATAGAACCATGTGGAGTAGATAATGATAACCCACTCTGATGGTCAGGACACCAGAGATGTGGAAACCACAGGGAGAGAGGAACTCTAGGGGAGAGGGAGAGAATGCATAGAAGGCTGGCAACAGGGGTGGTCACTTACTGACTATTGATGGGGTGCCATCTGGGGCTCCCAAACACAAGGGAGCAGGTCTCATTCCCACAGTTGGTACCTAGGAATGAGTTAGTCTAGGGATGCCACTCTCTATTCCTCACCACACTTTGATGTGGTACAGGATGGATTCCATCACTGTGTGAGATGGACTACATCACTTGGAGTTGAGTGAAGAACCAATTGTACAGTCTTTTGGGTTTGGATGTGTTGATTTGAGATAGTAGTAGGACCTGATCCTCTCTCACCATCCACAGGCAGTTGTCTGAACCCCTACAGTGGGCACAATGGGTTGAGAACAGAATTGCCTGTGGATCAATCCACCACCAGGCACACGTTGTCTTCTGACCATTTTACTCCATCTACACCAAGGTAAGGATATACATATTTAATTTTTTAAGGACATTTCATAGTATAATATTATTCTTTTACTGTTATAATTTTTCAGTTACTCATTTCGGAACACATCTCCCCTCATCCTATGAAGAATGTGTACAATGCTAAGTAAATCAGTCGATGTCAATGATTCTGACTGCAACTACTTTGGTGCCAGGATGTCTCTTTAGATTTCGGGTGAACAAAAATAAATTAGGTTAAGACATGTGTTGAAATGATAGGATCCCATAAAATGAAATTTTCAGTGATCAGAACATATTATTTTAGAGCTTATAAAGATTTCAAGTGTTGGATGAACAAAAAAGAATATAAGTGATTGGGTCTATTATTATTTTAAGCCTTAGGCAAAAGATCTCAAAACCCCAGCCTTTGAGTGTTACTAGAAATTTGGGGCAGAAGAAACAAGTAATGTGCCAGTCTATTGCCACAGCTCTACACCTCATTCTGGGTTTGGGAATGATTTTAGATAATTATTTTTCTGCCACTTGCTGTCACCACCCTGATTCAATCTATAAGCTGGGATGTTATGCAAACGACAAAATGTAGTCAGGGAACAATTAATACATCAAACGCAGACAGTGAATAGGACTAAAATCCTAAAGAGTACACATTACAGAAAAGCTGGGTAAATCTGGGCTTGGTATCACGGAGCCGCTCTCTTCCTCTGTCCCATTGTTTGTGACCTTGACTATTTCCATCATGATGTAAACCCATGGAATCAAGTCACTGACATGTTTACGATTCCCTCATCACGTTTTGCAGTTATTAATACCATAGTGGTGGCAAGGACACTTTCAACATACAGTGCCTCCTGTCAAGAGAAAATGAAAACCTTCCGGTAAAGGTCCCAGAGCACTGGCAGTAGGCTCTGTTCTTCATCTGTCCCCTACGACAGACTCTATTCACTCTCAACCTAATCTAAAGGAGGGACAGATAACACTATTGGGGTCCCTTGTGTCGGTGACAGAGAATACTGCCATTACGACTGCTACTACTAATAATATAAATGATAACAATTATTTGGTGCTTACTATGTCCTAGGGGACCGTTCTAAGCACATTCTCTACATGAACCAATTTAATCCTCACAGCAGCAGTAGACACCATTACTACCCTCCTTTGCAAATGGGGAAACTGAGGCCCAGAGAGGTTCCCACAGCTGAGAAGTGGCAGAGCTGGGATAGCCGTGGGTGTTGACAGGTGCAGAAGATTGAGAAGCAGAAGTGAGGAATAGATGATTTTTCTATAAGATGAGAAAAGCCACTTGGGAAAAAGCTGTTCCATCTTGGAAGCCATTGCTATCTTTGAAGCATCCCCGAGGAGAGGGAGTGATGTCAAGTTCCCAGCCCCAGGCTCTGCCCCATCACGAAAAGAAGGGTGAAGGACCAAGCTGGAGGGTGTGAGGGTGCTGCCGAGACTCTTCTTGTCTACAGCCATGCACCCCAGAATCCTACAATGAACTGGAAGGATGGCTGAGGACACACTAAACGCCCCTGGTTGACAGAGGGCCCTGAGGTGCCACAAGCGCTTCCTGCTGGGTTATAGGGACACTGGTTTCTATTTATTTTTATTAACCTCCTGTCACTGATAGATAGGAATGACAAGGATAAAGCCCAAGACAAAAGGGAGGGGATCCTACTAGATTTTATGGAGACCTATGTGAACAGGAAGGAGACCTTCAGGTAGAATTTATTTACAGCTCTGCGGGGTGTATGGATCTGTGTTTATGGGTATGAGCATTTGGGAACTGTGGTATTTAAATTCCTTTAATGTTCTTAGAAGGTACCTGGGAGGATTCATTATTTTAGTTTTCATATTGATGCTATCAGGAAATGTTCAAAAACTCAGAATATCTTATTTCTTCACAGAAGTTCTTACTGGCACCTCTTCATGTGCTGCTCACTTGGCATCCATTGGTGCTCCACATTTTGGACACGGAACCATCGCTCTCACCTGGACCCTTTGAGGGGGACTAGGTTCCACGCAAGCACGTTGGAGAGGACGCACTTTCCCTTGCTGCCATGTTTTACCCTAGCCCCTCATTACTGTGCTCGGGAAATTATTCCTTTTTCCACCCCTAATTAGGCCTCTGGGTACTTTATGGTAAGTGTGACATTTTTCTCTTGACAGGCAGTATTATAGTGTAGAACTGTCCTTGTCACTCTTTATTGCTTTTAATAACTATGAAATCTCTTACAAGATGTCTAGAGCCTCATCAACATATGTTGATGGCACTGTTTTATCAGTCCTGAAACGGTCAAGGTCACAGACAATGTGCCAGAGGAAGGAAGACAGTGAACACATTATTATAAATAGATATGTGACTTGAAAATGACCCTTTCAGGCATGGGGACATTAGTTGGCAATAGGAAGGAAGTGATGAGATGCAATAATTTTATTTTGCTTAGGGAAGTCTCCAGGTGTATGTCAGACGCTTGCTATGTTTAATCTGATTGGCGTGTTAGCACATCAGAGGTTGAAACATTTATCATAGTTATTTCATGATAATGAAAATGAATTAAAAGATAAGGTGGGGAAAAGTATGGTTTGGATAGTCAAAAGCTAGCATCTGACACATTATTTTAACTGAGGAAATTTAAGTGAAACACGTGAGAACAATGTACCTTACATTTTGTCATTCTGGACTTAAAAAAAATTTTTTTTAATGTTTATTTTTGAGAGAGGGAAAGAGAGTATGAGCAGGGGAGGGGCAGAGAGAGAGGGGGACACAGAATCCTAAGCAGGCTTCAGGCTCTGAGCTGTGAGCACAGAGCCTGACGCAAGCCTCGAACTCACCAGCCGTGAGATCATGACACGAGCTGAAGTCAGATGCTCAATTGACTGATCCACTCAGGTGCCCCTGTCATTGTGAACTTTTTTGAAAACATAAGCATTGGGAAGCATTTTAGGTAGTAAGTTGAGATGCTAGTACTGAATCCCATTTCCTTCCCTCTTGATGTCTCATTCATCCTCAGAAGATATATTTTAACAACGAAATATCTAAAAGGTATATTGGTTTTGTTACTTGGGGCTCAAAAATGTCCCCAAGGCATCGGTTTAGACTTGCCAGTGTATATATGGGTCGGTGATTTGTGTTTAATAGACTTCAGAATTCCCAACATCTGGAGGTAGAGAAAAGCAACAAAAACAGTAACACCGTCAACAGCAATAGCTGTCAAAAATACTGACAGTAGCATTAATTGGTGTGCATATCCATTAATGTTAACCTTTCAACATCCCGTTTAGACAGGTATTATTACAATAATATAAAGGATCAAGAGTCAAGAGTTCAGGCAGCGAGGTTAGACCTTGGGTAAGTTAATTAACTCCTCTCAGAACTGCAATGTCTTCATCTGTAAAGGAGACAGTATTATCATTACTTGTAATAATAATTAATACTGCCTCGAAGTGTTTTTTCCTGAAGATTACGTGAATAATGCATGTAAGGCACTTAGCACAGCACCCATTTTATGATGGCTAGTTATCATCATCATCATCATCACCGTCCCCATTTTTCAGATGAAGAAGCTGGAGCACAGAGGTTCTCCAAACCCTAGCAAATGGGAGGCAGGGATGGAACAAGGGGACACTGGATTCCCAATCCCCTGCTGGTCACTGGCAGCCGCCACCTTACTTCATTAGGGAATGTCGCTTTGTGGGAAAGGAAGCCGCAGGAGTATGGTGTAGCCTTTGGCCAGGAATCTAACTCTAACTTTGGGAAGAGGCGACAGGGACATGGGGGAAAGGGGTTATTTATAGTCAGGGCCTCTGGGGCCTCGGATGCTGCCTGTGACTGGCTCCCTTCTCCCTCCTGCATTCCTCCCTTCTCCCAGTGGTGTTGCCCTTTCCATGTGTTGTGGTTGCCCAACACTAGAACATGTTTGTTAGGTTACTCACCCAGGTCCACTTTCTGTGAACTCCCTCAATTCCCTGGGTAACTAAAAGAAGGGAAGGAGGGGAATGACCTCCCAGTCAGATATCCTGCCCCGCCCCCGCTTGCTTTATGTTGTGTAGACCTACGTGTTTAGGCAGCTTTATTTGTAGTATCTTGCAACAAATTAAGCACTATTCTTTTTTGTTTTTTAATTTTTTTATGTTTATTTAATTTTGAGAGAGACAGAGAATGAGCAGGGGAGGGGCAGAGAGAGAGGGAGACAAAGAATCCGAAGCAGGGTCCAGGCTCTGAGCTGTCAGGACAGAGCCCTCTGGCAGGGCTTGAACCCACGAACCATGAGATCATGACCTGAGCTGAAGTCGGATGCTTAACCCACTGAGCCACCCAGGTGCCCCCCCAATAAGTGCTATTCTTGAGTAAGAGTCACCACAGGTGGGAACACAGCATTACAAGCAGTTACTCTGGTGTTCTATCTATATACTTCCTGCTCTGCTAAAGCATAAGTATTTGTACTGTGCAGTGCCTCACCCGTTTAAAAAATTTGGGAGGAGAGATGCTTTTTGAGGTTGAAGATTTCTTTGTATGATATCCAACAAATCTTTGGTTTGCACTTTTGTCTGTTTAAATGTTTTTAGAAAAAACCATTTTTTTTTCCCTGCAGTACAATCCAGTAGCATTGGTGAAATCACCATTCATTGATCACCACAAATCACTCCCCTCTGTATTTTCACCTCTGGGATTCTCTTTGTGTTAGATTTAGTTGTTTGTATGTTTGTTTTCCTCTGTTGGGACATAGACTTCTTGCAGACAACGACAAGACTTTCTTCTCTTCACTGGTACAGAGCATTGCTCAATAAACATCAGGGCACATAAAGCTAGTGGATCGCTGTATACTAATTTGGGCCAAATCTTCTTGTTGGCCACCAACCTGACAAATGAGTGAAAAGGAGAAGGGAGCTCATAGTCTTGACTCCAGGAGACAAATAATTTTAGTAAGTCAAGTGCCTTTGGGAGTTGCTAATTGACACCTGTGGGAGTCGCTAATTCCCCATAGGGTGGGGAAGGGGTCAAGAGGAAGAGAACAAAGGGAGAAAGCAAAAAACATTTTTCTAGATGAGTCTCCTGAGTCAAGGGAAATGAATGCAAAAATAAACTATTGGGATGATATCAAAATGAAAAAATTCTGCACAGCAGAGGAAACTATCAACAAAACTAAGACAACCTACTGGATGGGAGAAGATATTTGCGAATGCCACATCTCATAAGGGGTTAGTATCCAAAATATATAAAGAGCTGATACAACTTAACACCCCTCCCCAAAATAAACCAGTTAAAAAATGGGCAGAAATCATGAGCAGACATTTCTCCAAAGAAGACCTACAGGTGGCCAACAGATACGTGAAAAGATGTTCAACATCATACATCATGAGGGAAATGCAAATCAGGGAAATGAGATATCACCTCACACCTGTCAGAATGGCTAAAATAAAAAAAACACAAGAAACAAGTGTTGTCGAGGATGTGGAGAAAAAGGAACCCTCATGAACTACTAGTGGGAATGCAACCTGGTACAGCCACTGTGGAAAACAGTATGGAGGTTCCTTAAAAAACTAAAAAGAGAACTACCACAGGATCCAGTAATTGCACCACTGGATAGTTATCCAAAGAATAGAAAAACACTAATTCTAAAAGATATATATACCACTCTGTTTATAGGAGCAGTATTTACAATAGCCAAATTATGGAAGCAGCCCAAGTGTTCATCAAGAGATGAATGGATAAAGAAGATGGGGCACATATACATGGAACATCATTCAGCCATAAAAAGAATGAAATCTTAACATTTGCAATGCTGTGGATGGATCTAGAGAATATAATACTAAGTAAAATAAGTCAGAAGAAGACAAACCGTATGAGTTCACTCATATGTGAAATTTAAGATCCCAAAAGAGGAATGAAGGAAAAAAAATAGACAAACAAAAAGCCAGACCCTTAACTATAGAGAACACACAGATGGTCACCAGAGGGAAGGTGGGTGGGGGATGGGTGAATTAGGTGAAGGGGATTAAGAGTACACCGATGATGAGCACTGAGTGATGTCTAGAATTGTTGAATCACTATACTGTACACGTGAAACTAATCTAACCCTGTATATTAACGATACTAGAATTAGAATACAATTTAAAAACTTTTTTGTTTAACGTTTATTTATTTTTGGGACAGAGAGAGACAGAGCATGAACTGGGGAGGGGCAGAGAGAGAGGGAGACACAGAATCGGAAGCAGGCTCCAGGCTCTGAGCCACCAGCCCAGAGCCTGATGCGGGGCTCGAACTCACGGACCGCGAGATCGTGACCTGAGCTGAAGTCGGACGCTTAACCGACTGAGCCACCCAGGCGCCCCTAGAATACAATTTAAAGAAAAGGAGGAGAGGGCAGGTAGATGCAGAAGAAAGAACTTGAAGATACAAAAGAGGGTAGGGAAGGGAACATATTTTACATCACCAATTATTTCTACCAGTTCCCAGCCCCTGTCTTGGGCCAGTGTGCTCTGCCATTACAAACGTCTCCGTTTTTTTTTTTTTTTTAAACGTAATCAAGAGATTAGATTTTATTGGACTCTCAATTGGAAAGAAGTCAGAGCTGAAACTTTGGTGGTGAAAAGTGTGTCACTATTTTTCTTCCTTTAGCCAGACCAAGAGTTCTGGTATCGGCAGGGAGCCGGAGCTGGTAAATCTGAGTATCTGACCTCCTGGGCCCAGACTAACTGATAGTGGTGATTGGGAGAGGAAGCGTGGGATCAACTGTGTAAATAGGGGTAGGTACACAACAGGTCACACATCAGTTTGGGGGAATTATACATATTTTGTTCAGAGCGAGGCCGAGTAGGTAGATAGAAATCTCCTGGGAATTTCAACAGGCTGCCTCTTGCCTGAGCACTGCTTTGAAAGCAATGGCCTTACATTTTCTGTTTTCATATATGTTTTTACTTTCTTGTATTCTCCTCTGATGTCTTCCTGGACTAATAGAAAAAAAAAAGAAGGAGAATAGGAAGTAAGGGAATACATGGTTGTGAAAAGAATAAGCAAATTTCCTAAAGCCAGGTAACATAGTGTTAGCCTTACTTTCTTTCAGAAAAGGTCCTCAGACCTACTTTTGCCATTCCTAATACTCTTAGCAATACTTTTATTTAAATTTAGTTTTGTTTTTAACCAATCATCATGACTTTCATGACTTTTCATGGCTGCATTGGGTCTCTTAAACCTTACTGTAAACAAAAGAACTTTCATTTCAGAGTGCTCTGCAGAATTTAAATGTCAACTGGTTGAGGGCTACGTGTTTCTTTTCTAGAGACATCTCTGAAGAGAAAAGAAGGGATAGGAAAGGAGAAGGAAAAGTAACGGGCAATGACTGAAGTTAAGAGGAAACCCTTTTTAAAAAGTGAAACATCGATCACGATGGATAGATTTGATTCTTGTTGTGACAGAATAAAGGAGCTTCTTCTTATTTGGCTTGTTCTTCGGACACATGGCTGTAGTCAGCTCGGGTCCACTGCCAGCACTTCGGAGTCACTCCTTTCCTGGGCTGTGGGGCCTATGAGCAATGTAGCATTCCCCTCCTGTTCCCAGTGTGTTCCATCTGTGGCTCTTTCTGTCCTATAGTTTCCAATTTGCTTGAAACACTCTTATTTACTCTAAAGTAGGATACAGTTACGTTGCCAGGGACGGGCTCTGCAGCTCTATCACTACAGAAAATACTGTCAGCATAGTATTAAGGAATAAAAAGCTAACAGGTGGAAGTCAGATAGAGCCAGCAGCATGCACAGATGGCAATACAAAAACCTTCACTTTATTCTACTTTGGGCAGGCTTTGTATTTCACACTCCTGCTAAGGTGGCCCAAAGCTACCATAAGCATGGCTCTTTGTATCCATACTCATGGAAGAGGCAGCCCTAGAATTTCAATTTAATGATTTGGTTTCAGCATTTTTTTCATCTGGCCATGAAATCTGCTACCCACTTTATTAAAGAGTAACACAATAGGTACTAAAGATCAGTAAACTGGCCCAAAGCCTCAGTTCATTTCATGTTTATTGCCTTCCCTTATTGTGTTTCAACACTAGGGTTATAAAGATGATAAAAGCATAGTTCCTGGTCTCACCAAGTTCACAGGTTAGCCAAGAGAGGCAAAGACAAAGGAAGCATGGGCTCAAGTTGAGACACTGTCTATGCCTCATAATATTTTTGGAAGAAATGAATCAAGTGCTGGCTTTCTTGAACAGCACCGACAATCCATTTTGGCAAGAAGGACGGAGATGGAAAGCCACATGGTTAAGTAAGAAGGAAGGGAAAATTTGGTAGTGATGTTGTGTTAGGAGCAAAGGGAATTTTTCTCTTCAAATTTTTAATTTTAAAAATTTTTAAAATTTTCATTGTTAAAAAGTTTTATTTTATTTTTTAAATGTTTATTTATTTTTGGAAGAGAGAAATATAGAGCACAAGCAGGGGAGGGGCAGAGAGAGAGGGAGACACAGAATCTGAAACAGGCTCCAGGCTCTGAGCTGTCAGCACAGAGCTTGACTTGGGGCTGGAACTAACGAGCTGAGCCCGAGATCATGACCTGAGCCAAAGTAGGATGCTTAACAGACTCAGCCACCCAGACTCCCCTATTTTATTTTTATTTTTCAGTAAACTCTACACGCCATGTGGAGCTTTGAACTCTTGACTCTGAGATTAAGAGTCGCATGCTCTACCAAGTGAGACAGTCAGGTGCCCCGTACTTCAATTTTTTATTTTTTTAAGGTTTATTTATTTTAAGAGAGGGAGAAAGCATGAGTGGGGGAAGGGCAGAGAGACAGAGAGGGAGAGAGAGAATTCCAAGCAGGCTCCGCATTGTCAGTACAGAGCCAGATACTGGGCTCAAAATCACCAGTGGGTGAGATCATGACCTGAGTGGAAATCAAGAGTCTGCGGCTTAACCAACTGACCCACCCAGGTGCCCCTCCTTCAATTTTTAAATAGAATATTTTCAGATTTATAGAAAGAAAAATAGTACAATGAATACCCATATACCCTTCACATAGATTTATCAATTATTAACATTTTGTCACATTCATCTGCACTATTTGTGTATTTTTTTGAACCATAAAAGTAGGTTGCAGACCTCTTGACATTTCACCTCTCGGTGATCAGGCATGATCACACCCTTAAGATATACAGTGGTTCTATAATATCATCTGATCTAGAATCCATATTCAGATTTCTCCAGTTGTCCAGAAAGTGTCTTTTACAGATTTTTTTCCCTCCCCAATTCAGGATTCACACATTCCATTTAGTTGTTGTGTCTCTTAGTCTCTTTGCATTTATATTTTTGTTTTACTTTATTTTGTAACATTTAATATTTGAAGAATTTAGGCTGGTTATATAGAAGACTGTCCTATATGTTGGATTTATCTGATTATTTCTTCATGAACAGATTCAGCTTAAACATTTTTTGGCAAGAATCCCACAGATAGATGTTGTTGTAGTACAACAGCTTTGAATCTAGACTTCATGGACTTCTATTTTACTGTGGTAAGAACACTTAATATGAGATCTACCTTCTCAACAGACTGTAAAGTGCACCATAAATACTGTTAATTACATACAACATGGCGCAGTGTTGCACAGCACATCTTTAGAACTTCCTCATCTTGCATCACTGGAACTTTATACCCGGTGATTAGCAGCTCTTCCTTTCCCCTCCTCGCTGCCCCTGGCAACCACCATTCTTCTATGAATTTGACGGCTTTAGAGACCTTATATAAGTGGAGTCACACAGCATTCGTCCCTCTGTGACGGGCTTATTTTACTTTCTATGATGCCCTCAAGATTCATCCATGTCGTTGCAGATTGCAGGATTTCCTTCTTTTCTATGGCTGTAGAGAGCCTAGCTTTTAAAGACTGTGTTTATCACACAACATGGCCCTTAAATGGAAGCCTGCTTCATCTGATGTGCAACTGAAGAATTGAAATGCCTTTCGGTGCCAGAGGAAACACCAGCTCTATGCAGGATTTACTGAGAGAGGGTTTGTAAGCCACCCGACTGGCACTGCTCCAACGGGTCTTCAAGGGACATTTGGATTGTGTGCAATTCCAGCCCTTACACACTGACTTGAGAACCCTCTGCTCCTTGTTCAGTTTCCTGCTTTTAACAGAGTTAACAGGGGCGCCTGGGTGGCTCAGGTGATTAAGCGTCTGACTTGTTAAACACTTAGGTGGTGATTTCCCAGTCATGAGACTGGGCTCATGCTGAGGGTCCGGCCTGCTTGGGAGTCTCTCCCTGACCGCCCCCCCCCCCCCACTTGTGTGTGCATGCACAGGTGCTCTCTCAGAATAAATAAACATGTTTTAAAAAGTTAACAGAATATCTTGTTTGTTCTACACCAGCACATAGAAACCTAATTTATTCTTTTAAATAGCTACAGTGTATTCCATTGCAGGAAGGCACTAGAATTTGTTCAAAATCAGTTCTCTATTGGAGGATATTTTGACTGTGTTCAGACTTTTGCTACTACTATTATAATGCTGCAAGGAGGGATGTGTCTTTTTATAATAATACCTTTTGGGGATCTTGAATGACCAAGTCATTATAGGAGAACAAATAGAATATTTTTGCTGTATTTTTTTGGAAAATAGGGGCTTTATTTTCTTTTCTGGCTACTTTTGTATTGATACTATTTTGGTACTAATTCCTATGATTTCAACTTTTCAAAATTAAGCTTAAAAATATCAATTACACCTGAAAAATATCCCAGTTAGCATAATTTTAAAATCCACTTAATGGCATTTGGATCCCAAAAGACAAGTTACCAAATATCTTTAGTAGTTAGTGTTTATTCAACAAATATTTCTTGAGTGCCTCTGTGTACCAGGGGCAATATTAAGGGTTTTAATAGATTTTATGCCTCTTAGTATCATTGAAATTCTGCTGAAATTCAAGACTAAGAACTATGTATAAGATAATTGCTCATTTGTTCCATTAAATCTATAACAAGACATTTGTATAGTGGTAAGGTGGACAGGAGGGGAAAAGTAATATATTTGTATTAAAAATTGTATTTTAATGTATTTCCTAGATAGCACTTATAGAAACAGTGCTTTTCTTTCTTTTTCTTTTTTCTTTTCTTAAAATGACTATTCTGAATGCTATGGCTTAATGTGAAATGGTTTTGAAAGACTTGACTGTTCTAGATTCTAGAATGAAATCTTCAAAATATAGCACATTATAAGCTATTTTCTATTACAGAGGTATAAGTAATCTCTGAACTAAGATTGTAAACCTGCTATACATAAATGGATTCCAGATAATTAAATGCAGTTGATAATGCTTCCCTTAGTTTGATAGAACAGAAAATTATTACAATCTTTATTTATCCAATTAACATCTAAATATTATAATTATTTTATTTTTTACATTTTACGTGCATTATACACGCATATGATATAAAATTTTTAAATGGTGCAAAAGGCATATACAGAGCCAACCAGTGTTGCCAATTTCTTCTGAGATGTTCCATGCAGATACAGGCAATTATATAGACTTACATTTCCACCTTCTGTCCTTCCCTCCCTCTCTTCTCTCTTTAGTAATTGGTATGATCAGTCCTTCCTAATTCTTTTTATTTGTCCCTAAATACTTTCTCCTGGCTCTTATTGCTCATTTAGTTTTATGATAGAACCTTAAAATCAACTTGTCTAGAATGAGAAAAAAATCCTACTAATAATTTTAGAAGTGGGATGCACAATATTTATAAGTTAGCTTTGAAATAATTGACATCTTACAAGATTCCGAGTCTTTTAAGCCAAAAAACATGATATGCTTTCCATTTGTTTTAGTCTTTTGAAAAATGGCCATTAAACTTATCTGGAGGATTTTTTATCTTTTTATAAATTTTTTGGGTAGTGATTCCTTCTATTATAGCTTCTGGTTGCTTTGTATATGTATGAAAACTATTGCTTTTCCATATTATGTTTTTTACCATACTGGATTTTTTCATTGTTTATAGTAGTTGTCTAGCTGATTATCTTGAGTTCTCCAGCTAAGCAATAATTTTATCTGCACATACCTTCAGAACAATATTAAACCATGATGATGTGTATGGCTAGGTTGACTTCTTATGTGTGTATTTTCCAACAAAGTCTCTCTGGCAAAAGGCAATATGAGCTATTAAATATGAACACAGACAAAACAACCAAATCTACAGTCAACCATAAAAACCAAACCAAACAATCAACCAACAAAAACTCTTCTCATGTGTAATCTTGTGAATCAGACTTATCTCAATTTAGTGAAAACAGAACAACAAAATATCCAAATGAGATAGTTGGATACTGAGGTTAAGGTCTGTATCGTTATCATGAATAACCTTCAATTTCAAATTTTTTGTGTGCCTTAAAACTCATTGTTCTCGTTTTATTAATCTTACATTAAACACATGTAACAAATTTGAGCTGATAAAATAGTTTAATAGAATATTTAATTATCTTTTTATGTTGTAGATCCACATAAGATTTAATAAGAAAACCGAGTTTAGTTGACAAGAAAAGTGAAAAACTCTGGATTTAGTTTTCTTGCCTCTCTCACTTTGCTGGCATGGAGCCTGTCATTGTAGACCCAGAGTCAGTAGGTCAATGGCCTGATACAATAGTCCTTGTCTTTTATGCTAGAAATATCTGTAGAGAGGGAATCTTAGACTCCTATAAGTGAAATTCTTAACAATACTAATTGTTTGCTTACCTGCAACGTAGGGATTGTGAAGATAAAGCAGGGTGGGAACCTGACCTACCCGGGCATATCTTTCATCTGAATATGAAGGAAATGATTCATTGATACTCAACCTGAAAGACCTTGCCTGGAAAACACAGCTCATATTGCATAACCAAGCATTTGAAAACAAAGTGTCCGAGAAAACAGTTTGGAAATCAATTCCCATCACTTTCTCTTAGTTCAGCTATCTTTTGTTAGCGTTCATAGTAGTAACCGCCGCTGTGCTTTGTTTTGCAATTTGGTGTTTTGGGGGTAACCTCCTGAGGTGGTGGTGGGGTAGTCTCATTACTCTCATTTAACAAGTGAGGAAAGGGAGGCTCGCAGAGGTTCAAGACTTGCCCAGGGTTGCGTAGGCAGAAAGTGACAGAGCCAGGAATTACTAAATCTAGGTCTGCCTAGGGAGTGAGAGGGCATGGATTGTATAACTTCATCTTTTAGAAACTCAGTTTTTTGAATTGTAGAATGAGCATAATAGTCATTTTGCATGCAGTATTGCTATAAAAATGAAATGAGGTAATGTAGGTAAAACATCCACGTCGGTATTGAACATACGCACGGAGCTTAATACATATTTATTTCAATTACTCTTTAGCTCTTTATTCTCATTGCCATGCTTATAGTTCTATAGGGTATTTTAGTTGGTATTTAGTTGGTATTTTAGTTTACTGACCCCTTCCCCCACTCTTGGGCTAAGGGCCAGGAGTATTTTGAAGGGATTAAGATGAACCTACAATTTGTTGAATCAGACCATTAAGTAGAGCTAGAGTGAAGTTATAATACATTTGCAAGGTGACATATCTAAAGGCGCCATAAGCAGGGGGCGTAGGCAAAATCATAAAAATCCATTTATCTGCCAGCACATTTATGTAAGAGATTACACTACTGGGCAGGAATTTCCTGCCCAGTGTCTTTTTCTTTTCTTTTCCTTTTTTTTTTTTTTTTTATGGAACTTTTCAATAGCTTGTAATGGGCTGTTGTGCTTCCTCTTCAGGCTTGGCTGTTATCAGTTCCACTCAGATATTCCTTCCTCTTCAGTTGGGAGTATTTTGTGACACTTATGAATGAGTGCATCTATTTCTTAATGATTAGAGTGTTGATTTATATCATAGGAGGCTCATCATTTCTGCTTCCCCGCACACAGGACTGTTGTAAGAATGTACTCTTTTCAAGCATACATTAATTATTTGAACCTCCAGGAAAAGGGTGTCATAAAATCAAAAGCCACACGTGAATGTTATAAGAAATAACTTCCTAGTAAAATAATATGTAATGGTAGCAGTCGAGAAAACTTTGTAAGTAGGTGAGAAAACATGTTTGAGTGTTTCTAATTACATGCATAATGCCAAGTGGAAAGAAAAGCATGTAGAAAGAATGTTTGATGAGTAACGGAAAATCAGAGTTTAAGTCTGAGCTCCATGACCAGTATATTATGTGAGCATGGGTAAGATATGTGGGGCTGCTCAGTCTCATTTTCTTTAGCTGTAGAAATGGGTGCTGTATCATGGCCCTTAGTCTCTGTTTTATTTTATTAGGACAAATGTAACTCCCCAGAAAATCTTAGTTTACTGATGTGGCATAAGGCTTTCCTCATGCAGCCTTATTTCAGTGTGGTTAGAGATGCAAATTAAATCTTTGGCTATCGCAGTGTTTGTACCAGGAATTAGTAAATAGCAAGTAATAGAAAAGAAATAAGAAGATTTAATATTTTCTAACTTTCAATGGAGAGACATGGTTTTATGTTTTATTTCAAAAACGGATTCAGCAGTAGGTGATTCAATGAATTAATTAGCCACCTAAACATAAACCAACTTCAATCTTCTTTTCTTTTTATCAATTTTACATCAACAAGCTGCCAGCAAAGAGAAGAAAATTAAGATTTTGTCAAAATGATCTCTATACCAGTTGCATACAATTGATGTCAATTGTATCATATCAGATATTTGGATTCATCTAAATTAAAATTTCTGGTATATTATACAGGCCTAATACTAAAAAAAATTCCTTTTATGACTTTTTTCCTTGACTGTAAAAATACAGTTGACTTCCAGAAATTCAAGTGTGGGTAAATACAGGGACTATTGGAAAACATCACCGTGCTAATGGATAAAAGAAGAAAATGGACCAGAGGTGTACATCTTTGGAAAGGAGATACAAAATTATCACTATGTGCAGGTGATATGATTGTTTGGTAAAGCTAGAAAATCAATCATAATAATTTTGGAAACAACAAGAGAATTTAATAAGAAGACAGGTTAAAAGTAAATGCACAAAATTCAATAGCTTTCTTATATACCCAAAATTACCAGTTAGAAAATAGAAGAGAGGGGGCGCCTGGGTGGCTCAGTCAGTTAAGCATCTGACTTCGGCTCAGGTCATGATCTCTCAGTTTGTGAGTTCAAGCCCCGTGTCGGGCTCTGTGCTGGAGCCTGCTTCGGATTCTGTGTCTCCCTGTCTCTCTTCCCCTCCCCCACTCTCACTGCAAAAATAAGTAAAGAAAAAAAATAATAAAAAAAAATAGAAGAGAGAAAAAAGTCCCATTCTCACTAGAACATGAACTCCACGAGGATAGACATCGTCTTGCTCACTGCTGCCTCCCCATCTCCTAGAACCATGCCTGGTACATAGTGGACAGCAATAAATATTTATTGAGTAAGTGAGCGAATAGCAATAAAAACATCACTAAAGATTAGGAACAATCATAATATGGAAATACATAGGGCCTTTACGAAGAAAATTATTAAAGTATACTGAGGGACATAAAAGAAGGCTTGAAAAACAAAAGAAAAATAGTGGGTTCTTACTTGGAAGTATTCAATGCTATAAAGTTGTCAATTCTAGGGACGCGTGAATGTGAACTGTCGGTTGAGCCTCTGACTTCGGCTCAGGTCATGATCTCACAGTTAGTGAGTTTGAGCCCCGTGTTGGGCTCTCTGCTGACAGCGCAGAGCCTGCTTCAGATTCTGTGTTTCCCTTTCTCTCTAATCCAACCCCACTTGCACTCTGTCTCTGTCTCTCTCTCTCAAAAGTAAATAAACATTAAAAAAATGTAAAATCTTACAAAAATAAACTTGTCAATTCTTCCTAAAATAATCTTTTGATTCAACATGAATCATATCCGAATCCCATCGATTTTTCTTTTTTTAGTTGATCAAATCTATTCTATATTTCATGAAAGAATCATTGTGTACAAAAAAGTTGAATTCTCAAAAAAAAAAAAAAAGGTAGTGGTTGCATGTAGGATGTTTTTCTCTACCAGATAGCCATTCACTCAACAACTATTTTTGAGCATCTATTCTGTGCTTGGTAGTGTTCTGGGCACTGGGGACACAAAAGTACATAAAACAGACCCAAATCCCTGTTCTTGTGGAACTTAGTTTAGAAATGCAGACAATGTGCAAATAAGTAAAATATGTAAGCTGTCTGATGGTGACGTGTGTTAAGAAGAATGAGGCAAAGAAGGGACTAGATAATGGGAGGGTGCAGGGCAGGGTGGGGGTAGACAGAAGATGTGGTTGTAAGTAGGGTGCTTATGAAAACTCTCACAGAGAAGGTGATATTTGAGCAAAGACCTGCAGGAGGTGAGTCATGAGGTTCTCTGGGATATAAAAAGCGACGGTAATTAAAACAGCGTGGTCTTAGCTCCAAAGAGCCACAGAAGGATGGAATAAAATCTTGAGATCAGAGATTGCCCCAAATACGTATGGAGATTTAGCAAGCGATAAGGCGGGCCAAAAGATGGACTTTTTATAAATGGTGTGGAACAACTTGCTAGCCATTTGGAAAAAAGAAGTTGGGATTGTACATCACATAAAATTTACAAATGGATAAAAGATTTTAATGTTAAAAGACACACATTAAACTGCTAGGTGACCATTTAAGTAAATATTTTTACACTCCTACTCTTTGACTAGAGCAGGCCTATTAAGCCGCGATAACAAAGCCAGAAAACACAAATGAATGGCTCACAAATCCGACAATAAAAGTTTAATGTGGCAAAAACAAAATAAATCAAAATCAAAGTCACTACCGACAAAAGTTAATTTTTTTTTTGTTTGTTTGTTTTGAACAGCACATATCACAGAAACGCTATAGTTCCTTACTCTAATTTTTTCATCCTTTCTGAGGTTAGTGTATACATTCATGTGGTAATGTCTCTTTCCCTTTGGTCTTCAGAACTGTTAAATTAATAGTGCATATTCTAATAAACTGCTAGAAACCAAAAATAAGGTATACAAAGAGTTTTTAGAAAGCAAAAAAAATTTCTCTTGCATACTCCAAGAGCAAAAGTAAAAAGAATATGAGCACAATTCACAAAGAAATACAAACAGCCAACAAAAGTGAAAACATGTTTAATCTTGTGAATAATTAAAAAAAAAGTTAAGCCAAAACAACACCGAGATGCATTTTTCGACCAATTGGGCTGCTAAGGTCGAGGAGGACTAATTATGAGAAGCAAAGGGAGTACAGCATTCTCATTTGCTACTTATGGGAGTGCCCATTTATATAGACCTTCATCAAAACTAAATATGTGCAAGCCTTTTACATTTTTTCAGATTGTTTTCCAGATATAATTGGACAAGTGGTCAAAGATGTATGTGTAAAAATGTTTATCTCAGCATTGTTTGCAATAGTAAAAAACTGGAAATGACCTTGATGCCCATAAGTAGGGAACGTCTAAGCTACAGTATCTACAAACTCTGGAATACGATGCAGTTATTATTTATATGAAAAGATGTCTACAATAAATTGTTAATTAAAAAGCAGACTACAATAGTCAGTTTGGAAGACAGTTTGGCAGGTTCTTACAAAGACAAACAAATATGGTCTTACCATGTGATCCAGTAGTCACCATCCCTGGTATTTACCCAAAGGAATTGAAAACTGATGTCCACACAAAAACCTGCACGTGGATATTTATAGCAGCTTTATTTATAATTGCCCCAAATTGTAAACAACCAATTCTTCAGTAGGTGGATAGGCAAGCAAACTGTGTGGTGCATCCAGACAATGAAATATTATTTAGTGACAAAAAGAAATGAGCTATCACATCAGGAAAATAAAGAAAAGACTTGTTGCTGAGGGAAAGAAGCTAGTCCGAAAGGCTACACAATGTGTGCTTCCAACTATATGACATTCTATAAGAAACAAAACTTTGGAGACAGTGAAAAGACCTGGATTTGCAGGGGACTGGGAGGAGTAAGGGAGGGATGAATGGGTGGAGAACAGGGGGCTTTCAGGACAATACAGCTACTCTGTATGATACTCTAATGATGCATACATAACATTATGCATGTGGTAAAACCCATGGAAGAGTGAATCCTAATGTAAACTTATAATAATAATAATGATAATAGTAATAGGTTCATCAGTTGTAACAAATGTACCACACCAGGGCAGGATGTTCATTATAGGGGGACTGGGTGGAAGGTGAGGAATGAGTGTATATAAACTCTCTGCACTTACTCTCTGTTCAGTGTTTCCGTCAGCCTAAAACTGCTCTAAGAAATAGTCTATTAGTTTTTGAAAAAACAGACTATAAAGAACATGTATGGGAACGCCTGGGTGACTCAGTCGGTTAAGCATCTGACTTCAGCTCAGGTCGTGATCTCACGGCCCCTAAGTACAAGCCCCGTATCAGGCTCTGTGCTGACAGCTCAAAGCCTGCATCCTGCTTTGGATTCTGTGTCTCCCTCTCTGTCTGTCCCTCCCCCACTCACACTTTGTGTCTTTCTCTCTCTCTCTCAAAAATGAATAAACATCAAAAAAAAAAAAAAAGAACATGTATATACAGTTCTCTTTTTGTAGTGTGTATGTGTGTGTTTACACATGTATGTGTGTATATAGGGGGACGTGTGTAGAAATACTCAGAAGGGTTACATCAAAACGTGAACGGTAGCGTTTTCCAGCGTTGCGACTATAAGTAATGTTTGCTTTTTAATTGGTGTCTTTTTGCACTATCTAAATATTTTACGGTTGTCTTATAATCAGAAATAAAAAAGTATTTTCATTAAAAAAAGTAAGACAACATCTTAAAAAAAAGAACATCACACCACCAATAAAAAATAAACAAAAGTAAGGTAAAAAAACGGTCTATGATCCTACCATCTAGGTATAACCACTTTAACGTTTTGGTGTGTATATATCCCTTAAGGCTAGTTATAATAAAATATGTGATATGTGAATATATACAGATACAAACATTACATGTAATTTTACAACGTATTTATACTTTATATATATAAATATATATATAAAATATATATAAATATAAATATATAATATATATATATAATTGTGTTCCCTTTGTTTTAAGCTTACTTTATTCCTATTAACATTTCTCATGTTGTTAAAATCCTTTGAAAGCATCATTTAAAAAAATGTTGCATAATATTCTATCCTAGGAAACCCGCTCACTTACTGAATTTTTTCCACATTTTGATGTTATAAACCACATTGCGGTGAACAACATTTTATAAAGAGCTGGTATTACATCCTTGAAAAATAATTTTCAGGGCCAAGGATATTTCAAAGGTGATTCATGACATCACTTCAAATAAGTGGTAAACCAGGTAACTAAGCCCTTGAGATTGGAAGGGATATTAAGAAACTATTTAATCCCATCCCTGCTTGCATGGAAACATTGCATCTAACCAGTTTAGAGTCAAGTTTTCTTTCTGTCCTTAAACATTTCCAAATGTACATGAAGCCTTTATGAAAAAAGTCCTCAAATAGAAATCTGAACTTCTGGACATTCGAAGTGGTTGTTCAATTTACAAAAGATGTGATACACAGTTCAGTCAAGGTACCAAACATCTTTAGAATGATTGCACTTCACTTTTGGGGGAAGGGGGAGGAGCACGAGTGGAACTAAAGATCCTTTGGAAAATCTTATGAAAACTATTGTTCCTCCACTTAAAAAAAATGTCCATGTGTGGGTACGCCCGTGTTTTTGCATACTTTGCTGGATGCCATGATGGTCCATCTGTGAACCTCATGTTGAGGCCCCTACTATAGCATTTGAACATGACTTAGGACTTTGGTTTACTCATGCATTTTAAGCAAAATCACCTTCTATTTATATAGTATTTTGTGAAATCTTTTCCATACAGTTTTCATTCAAGCACCCCAATCGACTGAAATAAATAAAGGATACAATGTTCATTTCAATTTTAATAGCTAAGAAAATTAACAGTTCAGAGAGGTTAAATGACTTACTCAAGGCCCCTCTGTCACAGAGGGTTTGTACCAGGACTCAATTCTTTTTTTTTTTTTTTTTTTTTTGACTTTAAATCTGATCTTTTTCTCCTTCATTCTGCTGGACCACTCTACAGGCTTTGGACTACCTACAGTTTAGAAGAATAATATTTAGCTGGGCCTTCATGGTCTTAGGTGTTGATATCACTGTAGCACAGTATTTTAGTCTCTACAGAGTAGGTAATCAATGTTGATAATATTTAAGCCTTGTTTAGCAGCAAATTCTGGTTAAATGCTTCCATTACTTTACTTAGCTACATAAAGTCAGGGGTTTGGTAATCATTTGGTTATTTTGACCAAGATAGGTACCTGGTAATTGATGTTTAATGCATTGATTTTTCTCACTAAATTATTGGACACAGTGAAATCATGGAAAATTAAGCAGCAATGAACATAAGGTGTACATTTCTGATGATAAGATTTTTAAAAATAGTTTTACTATTGAGGCTTTTTTGGGTCAAATATTTATGAAGAATGTTAAAAGCTACTGGAGAGGAAAGATGTCACAGAGAACAATTCCCCTAGAGTCTAGGAGATTCATGCTATATATAAGGTGCTTCTTATCAGAGAGTTACCAATGACACCATTTCCTCTTTCAGTAAAGCAAGTAAGTGTTTGTTTGTTTGTTTGTTTTTAATATTTGACCTGTTTGACTGACTTACTGACATCAGAGGGGGCAACCCTAATGTATTAATAAATTTCCAAAGTACACGAAGCCCTCTCTTACCAAAGGAATTGTTCCACAGAAACCCAAGGCTCGAGGGTATTCCTTTTTAATGATATTTTATTGACCATTGTGGATCAGAGATGAACTGAGTCTATACCCAGAGATTAATTTGGAGGAAGTGATGAGGGGAATGGTATACGAATGGAGTGGAGGGAGAGCAGGGAGTGTTGGGCTATAAGGGTTTGTGAGCCACTTGAGGGATGTGCGTACTGCTCTGAGGCTCCCCCTTCTTCCCAGGCTTGGTGCTAAGTTTTCTACATATATCTTCTCGTTATTCTCCTTAACAAGCCCGTGGGGTGGCAAAATTATGATCCACACTTAAAAAAATGAGGAAACTGATTCAGAGAAGTTTAAGTAAATGACCCAAGTTCTCACAGCAAGTAAATAGCACAGTTGGAATTTAAACTCAAGAATGTTTGGACCCCAAGCCTACCTACATGCTTCACCATGATGCATAGCTCCATCTAAGCAATGCCGATGTTATGTAATCTTTTCCAATTTAGTTTTTGGTTAACTGCCCAGAACTTAAAAAAATACAAATGGCACATGCTCCAGTTTATTTTTATTCAAAGGTAGGAGGGAGTGATGTCACCAAGATGGCAACATAGGCCATTCCTGACTTCACTCCCCATCATAAGAAGAACAACTCACAACTATTCAGAAACAAGACACCACTGAGAGAATCCCAGAATACGAGGACAAGGCTGAAACACCACCTTGTACTTCAGAGACCAAGACGGATTGTATTAGAAAGATGAGTGAAGTGGATACATGTTGACTGCATTTCTCAACAGGAACTTTTCAGGCCAGGATAGAATAAGATGAGTATTGAAAATAACTGTCAACCAAGAATTCTATACCTCAGGAAGCTGTCCTTCAGAAACAAAGGAGGGATAAAGATTTTCCTGAACAAACAAAAGCTGAAGGAGTTCATCTTTATAGGAGCATTATTTACAACAGCCAAAACATGGAAGCAACCTAAGTGTTCATCGATGGATAAATGGATAAAGAAGATGTGATATATATATATATATATATATATATATATATATATATGTGTATACACACACACACACACACACACACACACACACTGCAATATTATTTAGACATTAAAAAAGAGGAAAGCCTACCATTTGCAACAACATGTATGAACCTTGAAAGCATTACGCTAAGTGAAATAAGTCAGACAGAGAAAGACAAATATTGTATGATCTCATTTATATATGGACTCTGAAAAAACCATACACACACAACAACAAAACTCAAAACTCCTAGAAAAAGAGATCCACCTGAGGTGGAGCTTAGGGGGAGGGGGAATGGAAGGAAGGTTGTCAAAGGTACAAACTTCCAGTTATAAGATAAATAAATACTAGGAATGGAATGTACAACATGATGACTATAGCTAATGCCACTGTATGACACAGAGATATATGTCAATTATTTCTCAATAAAACTGGGGAAAAAAACTAGGAAAAAGACTATATAGACAGATGTAGGCCCTTTCATAGTTTGTCGGAGATTATTCTGCATTTAGTCATTACTTAGCTACATAAAATCAGGAATTTGGTAATCATTTGGTTATTTTGACCAAGACAGGTACCTGGTTAGTCCTGGACCACATATTTGTTGAGGGCAAGTTCACACATCTCCCCTACAGTTTGTAAGACACAGAGCCTGGCACCTAACAGACATCAGACAGGTATGTGGTGAGCAAATAGGAGGGGAGAACCGATATCCACTCCACATCTACTCTGTGCCCAACACCATGTGGGGCCTTTAGTTACATGGTCTCAGGCTACCTGCATCACAACCCCCTGAGGTAGGATTTAATAGTCCAATTTGCAGGCAAGAATAGAAATTATCATCAAATGAAGTTCAGTCAAAGACTGACTATAGGCAGGAATGTGAAAAAGTGAGAATTTATTCCCTTCTTTTGTCGTGCATCAGAATGACCTTACTAGTTGAAAATTGACTCCTTAATTCTCGTGTAGGATTGCATACATGTACTCTGTATCTCTGATTTTTCCTTTTCCTGGAGTGTGGTAATTTGCATTTTCCTCTATTCCCATGCTTTTGGCAGAACCTGAAGCTTCAAGTATTAAACATCAGTGAATGACTGCATATGTGTATTGCGTAGGAGAAAAATAAAGTGAATCTGAGGGACAGATCCTGGTAATGGGAGGTTCTGGCTGGAGAAACTCGCAAAAGTTTTCAGATTCATAAGATGGCCCTCTGCCTATACCAATTTACTTGGCACTATCTGGCGAAAAGCACAGGGAGAACACAATGGCAGGATTGAGTGGTTTCTTTTCTGCAGGAGAATGCAATTTCACAAAATTGGGAATTTTAAGAAAAGTATCCCCACTGTCTGGTAATCATTTATTCATCAAATATTTTTTTGGTAGTGGATGCTGGAATACAATGACGAATTAGTCATTGTTCTTGCTTTCAAGAAGGAAAGGGCCATAATCACAGGGCCTTAAGAATGCACCTAGGAGAGGTGCTTGGCTTTATTGAAGGGGACACAGAGAAATTGTTCCAGAGGAGGGAACATCTATTCTGAGCAGGACTGGCTATGTGATTTGTGGAGCCCAGTGCAAAACAAAAATGCAGATCAGTTTGTTCAAAAATATTAAGAATTTCAATATGGAGACAACAGGATTAAATCAAGCATAGGCACTTCCAATTGAATTTCCCTTCAGTTAGACTTCAACACCCAAAATGGGAAAATTGCAAACCATTGTTTAACAAAATGCACCCAGTCTGGGCACTCATGCCATTTGTTTCTTTTAAAGCCTCATTATTACACAACTAACATCTGTGGATCCAAGAGCATATATTTAAATCAGTTAGGTGTCGCTATCATTTTTGAAAGAACCATAGAATATTAAAACAGGTCCTGATTGTTTATTATTTATTGCATTTCTCTCAGAAAAGGACAGGAACTTTCTGGGAACTTCAGGGGATATTTAAATACTTTTAACAGTGGCGTGCACCTCTGAAAGAAATAATTTATGTAAATGATAAAAAGTGTCAATATGTTTATCGGAAACAAACAAAAAAATTTGTACCTGTTGATTACCAAAAGCAGAGAACATGGTATCTGTGGAATATGGCGTTATTGTTGATATTTTACTGTACCTTTTAATAGTTTATAGACGTCTGTGGATAGCCATATAATTTACAGTGCTTCTCTGTGGGAGGAGTCTACCTCTGGGTCCCATTGGTATCATGCTGAGCCATGTGATTTGCTTTTGGCCAATGGAGTGAGAGAAGTCAGTATGCCACGTCTGAGCAGAAGTTTCTGGCAAACACTGAGGGCCGTTGCAGTTCGGCATCTCTTTTCCCTCCCCTGCCACTGTCCAGCGTGTCCTGTAGAGAAGCCGCTCCTTCAGCTGGATCGCTCGTGAAGTCACATGGAGCAGAGCCATAGCCAACATACGAAATGGGAATGAGAAAAAAATCTTTGTTGTTGAAAAGCAACTGAGATTTTGGGGTTATTAATGACCCTAATCTAGTGAAAACTGGCTAATCTGGTATCTTATTCATAATAGGGCAATGATTCACAAATAGAACATTTGCCTGCGAGATGTTCAGTGGGGAGTGACATTGCTCTAATAATGGCGATTATGGAGGTTTTTCCAGAGGCGGATCCACTGGGAATTCTGCTGATGGTAGTCTGATCAGCTGGGAAATCAAGCGGAGTCCTGGAGGCAGGAGCAGGGCCTGGTGTCTGACACCCTCTGTTTTCAATTCCCCACCTGGCCTGGCTGCTTGCTGCCTACTGGACTTTGAACGCATTGCTTGGCCCCAGCTCCCCCATCTGTAAACTTGGGAGGAGGATCATTTATTTCAACAAGTTGTCAGGGAAGAGTCAGTTTCTGCTTATTTCTTTTGTATCACTGCCTCTTTCCCATTCAGTTTTCTTATTCCGTTAGCTTTTTGTCTTTTTTACTTCGTCTTTCATTTTTAATATAAAAGAAAGAGGACATTTATGGATTAATGTTGAGCTTCTCTTTGCTGCTCTCCAAGTACCTATTCCTTTACTTCTTCCCAGTGGCAAGCAGTGTCTCCTATTTAGTGTATAATACATTATACACTATAATATAATATATTATTAATACAATAATTAATGTAATAATTATAATATATTACACATATGATATATTACATGTATAATGTACATATATACACACATCACATATACTTATTAGTATACATTATTAAATTATATATAATATTTTACATCATTTATTAGTGTACACATATTATAACTATATTAGTATATACTATGTTGGATACACATGTTTGTGTGTGTGTATATATATATATACACACACATAATATTACATACATTAAATACATACATTAAATTACATACATTAAATACATAAATTAAAACATACATATAACCGAGGCGCTTGGGTGGCTCAGTCAGTTAAGTGTCTGACTTTGGTTTTGGCTCAGGTCATGGTCTCACGGTTTGGGAGTTCAAGCCCCGCATCAGGCTCTGTGCTGACAGCCCGCTTGGGATTCTCTGTCTCTCCCTCTCTCTCTCCCCCTTCCTTGCTCATGCTGTCTCTGTCTCTTTCTCAAAATAAATAAATAAACTTAAAATGTTTTTAAAAAATATATGCATATAACCATAGTGTTTACATAGGACACACTTAACAATAAAAGAATTAATAAAGGGGTGCCTGGGTGGTTCAGTGGGTTGGACATCAGACTCTTGATTTTGGCTCAGGTCATGATCTCATGGTTTGTGAGTTTGAGCCCCGTGTTGAGCTCTGCACTGTTGTGGAGGCTGCTTGGGTTTCCTCTCTCCCCACCACCTCAAAATAAATAAATAAACTTAAAAAAAAAAGAATTAGTAAAATATTGCCTTTTCCTAAAAAAATACAATGGTGAGGAAAAGTAGTTTCATTTCTCCCTATGAAGTTTTAAATTCTTTTATGTCATTTGCCAGTTTTTTCTGATTGTCACTATAGGTCAAGCCCTGTGCTAGGAACTGGGGATAAAAAGGAGATCAGGACAGATATGGATTTGTCCTCTTTGAGCTTACCTCTTAGTGGGAGGAGGCAGAAAATAAACAATTGAGCAAATAAGTAAACACAATGACAGGCAAGAAAAAATTTAGGGTCATTGGGAGGACTCTTTAATGACCAGAGAAGAATAATGGTTGACCTATAGGTGTTTCGAGGAAAGGAAGTGATATTTATTGAGCACCTAAGTTTTAGTTAATCTGTATTATTTCATTTAAATCTATAAGAGCCTTGTGGGTAAGTCCCTTTTATGGATGAAGAAATTTGAAGTTTGCATCAGTCAACTAACTTTCCTCAGATTACCCTGCTGGCAAAATGAAGAGAAGACTTTCAATTCTTACCTATGACTTCTTCCTGCCTAACAATCTCTTTTTCAGTAGGAAAAGCATATATCTTCCTGTCTTCCCTCATCTCTCTACATCCTCAGTTATACTATTTTCTAGATGGAAAATTATTTCATCTCAGAATAAAGTTGAATTTTATCTTTCCCGGTGCACCTGGGTGGCTCAGTTGGTTAAGTGTCTGATTTCGGCTCGGGTCACGATCTCATGGTTCGTGAGTTCAAGCCCCCCCATCAGGCTCTGTGCTGACAGCTCAGAGCCTGGAGCCTGCTTCGGATTCTGTGTCTCCCTCTCTCTCTGCCCCTCTCCCATTCGTGCTCTGTCTCTGTCTCTCTCTCAAGAATAAACAATAAAAATGAAAAAAAAAATTCATCTTTTCCTTCACCTTAAGGGCAGTACTCTTTTATAAACAGAGAAGCACTGGACTCAAATTCTAGAGGACAACTTTCAAACCACAGTTCTGCTACTTGATAGCTGTGTAATTTCTGGCAAGCCACTTAGCCTCTCTGAGCCTCTGTGTCCTCATCTGTACAAGCAAAGAGTGCCAGCTTTAAGGTTTTATGGCCTCAAATTTTGAGTGAGTAGGGTCTGGTTTAGTGAATTTTACTACACTGTTTTTTTTAATGTTTATTTATTTTTGAGAGAGAGAGAGAAAGAGAGCCAGTGGGGGAGGGAAAGAGAGAGAGAGAGAGAGAGAGAGAGGGAGACAGAATCTGAAGCAGGCTCCGGGCTCTGAGCTGTCAGCACAGAGCCCTACTCGGGGCTCGAACCCATGAATCTTGAGATCATGACCTGAGCCGAAGTCGAACGCTCAACCGACTGAGCCACCCAGGCACCGCCCCCACCTCCCTTTTCTTTTTTTTTTTGAATTTTTCTACACTTTGCACACTGATATTGCACACGGATGCAGATTCTCTCTCTGGTGATGTGCACAAGGGTTTGTATAACTCACGTCACTTCCTCAGGGTAGTGGCTCAGAGGTCTGAGAGAACTAAAAACTTGAATTCCTGAGTCTGTGGAAGACCCTCCCCTTCCTCTACATCTCATTCTCAATAATTTTTCAGGCTGGGGAAAAGTTTGCCTGTGGTACACTCTGCCATTGAGGACAAAGGAGGCTCAGGGTGACTTTACACCTCCTCAGTGAAGGTGAAAGCACTAAGGAATGATTTCTTTTCTTTTCTTTTCTTTTCTTTTCTTTTCTTTTCTTTTCTTTTCTTTTCTTTTCTTTCCTTTCCTTTCCTTTCCTTTCCTTTCCTTTCCTTTCCTTTCTTTCTTTCCTTTCTGTTGTCTGGGTAAGTGTAGCTGTAATAAAGTATGGTTCGGGAGGGCAAAAACATTTTGGAAGAAGCTTTAAAAGTGATTCAGTTTCAAGTCACAAGATCAATTATGCAAGGTTCTAGAACGACTGATACTATTACAGCAGATGCATGGCACAGGTTCAGAAGGTGATTCAGGATGTCTCCTTCCTTGGACATTAAAGCTCATTACCTGAAAATTACTCAGCCTTGGCCCTTAGGGAAATCTTAAGTACCCAGCCCAAATGGCATAACCCTATTTGAAATACCAAGATCTCACGATAATGAACAATGTAGAAGGAGAGAGGGCACTGGTCCGGGTTAGACCTCATCAGTTTGATCATTTCCAACCAAGAGGACACATCTCTAGATAACTGTATGTCTGTCATATGAGGGATCTGTAGACTTTTAGCTGTGTGCTTAAATTATCTCAAGAAAACTAGGCAGCAGGAAGAAAGAGGGGAATAAATTCTCACTTTTTTACGTTCCTGCCTTTTTTACGTTAGACAGTCTTTGACTGAACTTCATTTGGTGATAATTTGTATTCTTGCCTGCAAATTGGACTATTAAATCCTATCTCAGGGGGTTGTGATGCAGGTAGCCTGAGACCATGTAACTAAAGGCCTCACATGGTGTTGGGCACAGAGCAGGTGTGGAGTGGATATCGGTTCTCCCCTCCTATTTGCTCACCACATACCTGTCTGATGTCTGTTAGGTGCCAGGCTCTGTGCCTTACAAACTGTAGGGGAGATGTGTGAACTTGCCCTCAACAAATATGTGGTCCAGGAAGGAAGAGAAGATGTGTAAACAGACAACTTACTGGTGGAGTTTGAGGGAGACCAAGAAATAGCACCCCTTTTCCCAGCTGAGTTGGGAACTAGGAGTCTCAGAGAGGGACCCAGGCACTGGGTGGACTGTGGGCAACGTGGCATGGATCTGTTTGCCCAGGAGACTCACTAGGTCTTCAGTCAGGCACTGCAATGGCCCCAGTTGCAAACCGCTGGCAACCAAAAGAAGCCCAGGCCTCCCGTGGGAGAACAGAATGTGCGGGAGGCTGATCGGCACGGGTGGGCGGAGGGGCTTCAGGAAGCTGGCTCAGAGAGAGGGGACTATTGCTTCTGGCGGAGCCCTTCCACATGGGAGCCTGAGACGGGGTGGGGGGGAAGGTCTAATGAAAGAAAACCCTAATAGAGTTTGTTTTCCACTCAAGTGGGAGGACTAAGGACAACTGACATTAATACTAATACCTCATTACTGGTTGATTTATTTGGTTCCCAAATCCTGGCTCTGTCACAGTCACCTGTGCAGATTTAAAAAGTTATAAATACCTGGCTCTACCTGTGGGTATTCTAAATTAGAGGATTTGGGATGGGGCACTTAAAAACCTCTCTACAGGTCATGTGGATGGGCATCCAGGGGTTTGACCCACAGTGTCAGCAATGTTGGTTTGGTTAATCTTTCTTTTTTTTTTAAGTTTATTTTTATTTATTTTGAGAGAGAGAGAGAGAGAGCAAGCGGGGAAAGGGCAGAGAGAGAGAGGGAGACAGAATCTCAAGCAGGCTCTGCGCTGTCAGCACAGAGCCCAATGTGGGACTCGAACTCATGAACCCTGAGATCATGACATGAGCTAAAATCAAGAGTTGGACGCTTAACCGACTGAGCCACTCAGACGCACTGGTTTGGTTAATCTTAAAAACAACAACAACAACAACAACAAAACTCTTTAGAAGAGGACCAACAATGATTGCATCATGCTTCTCTGTGAACAACTCCTTCAGATCTGTCTGTCTGCCAGAACAGATAAGAGAAGCCCAAGAGAGCAGATAAATCAAAACGTTAAGTCCTTCCTCTTCATGTAGTTTTTTGTAGAAATGGCCCCGCAGATACATTTTTGATTATCTTTGTTCCATACTTTGAATGCTCAAAGCCAGCATTTCAAAAGGCGGTTTTCCCTAGAAACCTGGATGGGATCGTAGCGGATTCAGCTGCAGAGTTACCTAACCTTTAGTGAGTACCTACTCTATGCTAGCAGTGGGGCTGGGCAAACTCTTATGTGTTTCCTCCAGGAAGAGAGTCAGGCTAAAAATGTAGTGGGACTAATGAAGACACTGTGAACTGGTGAGAAGGTTTAGGGACCAGGACTTAATGGAAAGTTCGCCTCAATGCTGATGACAACACGGTGATGCTGTGGCATGAGAACATTACTGGAGGCACTGAAAGTTGGTACAACTTCTGAACACACCTTTGGTTACGTATTTGGAGAAGTAGGTAAATGTTCTTACCGTTTCGCTCATGAATCCAATTTCTGAGAATTATATTAGGGAAAAACTTTTTAAGAAGTAACATGCTATGGGTAAGAAGAGAATAATTACCATATTTAAAAATTATGGCCACACCTACAAATTGCATAAATAATAATCATTAAGGATATAAGTAAATTATTTCATAGTGACTAAACGACTTGGTCAAATGTTATATAGACACTTAAAAGTGATCGTTATAAAGTCTATGTAGCAATTGGTAAAATGCTTGTGGCAAAATGTCAAATGAAAAAATGAGCCAGGATATTGTATAAGAGTTATGCACTAGCACTGGAAGGGAATGTGAAGATGGATAGTGGTTTGTTTGTTGGAGTAGAATTCAGAGTGTTTTTTTTTTTTTTTTTCCATTGTGGTTGTGGTAGATAAATATTGTTTGGGTTACCCTGCATTCCTTTCTACCCTATATGGACTCAGGAGGAAAAAGAAACTTTCCACTGTTGGCCAGGGAACTGGGGTGATGTATGCCTGAAGTTTTGGTGGCTTTGCCCTTTTTCCTCTGCCAAATGAAGAAAACTTGCCTCCAATAAGAGATAATTGAAAGCTAGAGAGACAGATCAGGAGTCAGAGAGATGGATGGATGGATGTACAGATAAAGGGGTGGGTAGATTGAAGGATCCACCTAATAACAGTTTATAAGTTCCTGCAACAACCCCCTGAAATTGTCACTTATCTGAACCCACTGAATTCCTTTTTTATACTAGTGAATCTCCCCTTAGTTATTTGTAATTCAAAGAATTCTGACAATAGAATTGATTTAATCGCAAATGTTTTTATTCCGTGTTAGAATTTGCCAAGGTTGTTACGTGTTTTTAAATAAACCTTTCCTACTTTCTGAAGTCACTGGAACAAGTTGTACTCGTGTGTAAATACTGCTTTTGTGAATCATTTCCCATTAAATTACTGATTGACTTTTGGTTTCTATTGAACTGTAATTTCCTCTCCTGTCTTTCTTAGCTTTTCCTGCAACATCAACCACATTAACTGTTTTCCCACATCCTGCTTCTGACAATAGATACCCTGAGAATGCTTTCAAAAGGGTGATCTGAAACACAGTGTGAACCCAAATCTCTACAAAGCAGGGATATATGGGGAATTTTGAGATAAACCAGCAAACATTAGTTGAGCACCTACAATATGCCAGCCATTGTAACCACAACAACGAAAATAAAAATGGACAGAGCCCTACCCTTCAGGTGCTTCCACGTGCAAACGCATGTGTGTATTCACTGGAGGTACAGTGCAGGTCTGGTCTGGGAGGGAGTGCGTTTAGCACTTATTAGTTATTTGCTTTATGTCTCTGCCAGGGGCAACAGGATAATAACCGGTGTTTATTGAACTTTTACTTTGTACCACAACTATATGCAATTATTATTATTATTATTATTATTATTATTATTATTATTATTATTATTTTATTTCGCTTCACTGTTTCCCCTCGATCCACGGTTGACGGAGGGCTCCAAGCAGCTGAAAAACTGCCTCGCGGCCGCCCAGAGAGGCTCGGACAGAAGCCCCGGACCCAGGCGGAGGCCCGAGGGGCTCCCAAAGGCTGCTGGGCTCCTCGTCGTGCTCGGGGGGCGCCTGGGGCAGGGCCCCGCGCCCAGGCCCGCGGTCTTGCGGGCAGCGGGGAGCCGGGCGCGTGCGCGGGCGGCCCCGGGCCTGCACGAGCCGCACGAGGGCCTCCGCGGGCGCTTCTCCCGGGCCGCGGGCGCTCCCACGGCGTCCAGGCTTCGGGCCCTCGCGGCTCGGGGAGCAGGGGGCTTCCGCACGCCCTCCGGGTCTGCACGCTGAGGGGCCGCGGGCGCCGTCGCGTTTCTCCCGGGCCACTCGGGGGACGAGGCGCCCGCCGTCCGGAGCCCGGGCCTGGCGGCGGACGGGGTCCGCAGACAGGTGAGTAGGCGGCCGCGGTGCGCGTGGAACGGGTGGTTGTCCCGGGGAACGATTCCGGCGAGTCTGGGAGCTCAGGGGTGACCGGCAGTCCGGAGCCCGGCTGAAAACAGGGTGCTGGCTGTTCCCCGGGGCCGAGGGTGGCTGAGAAGATGGTGGCGTGGGTTGTGACCGGAAAGGAGGTTGGAGGGTGGCGGGAGGCTGGATGAAGGGGCGTCCCTGGGTCCGTTCCGTCCCAATACTGTTGCAAGAGACAGATCCGGGACCCCCAGGGCCACTGCTTATATGCGTTAGTTATTATTTTCCCATTTACCGGATGAGGAAACCGAGGTGCATGAGGATATTTCATGTGCCCAAGTGGCCAAGGTGGATGACACCTGAGGCAGTCTGGCTTCTTACCACCCAACACCGCTGCTTACACAATATTGTGAGAAATGTAGTCGGAATTGCTGAATCTGAAGCTTACATCCAGTTTTGAAATTTTTTGAAAAAAAATTATTAAGTCTTGGTTGTGAGATAGCCAGATACCTGGCCAGGATGAGATGAAGGGGGAGTCTCTTCTCAACTTGTTATACTTTGAGTCATAGAGAACAAGGATCTGAAAAAAATGAATCCATCCTTCCATTCATGTCTTCAGCAGATGTTTATCGACTGTCTACTACTGAGCAAATTTTGTCAGAAGCCCTCAGTTTAGTAAGGGTAGATGAAAAATAAGCAAATCCAGGGGCGCCTGGGAGGCTCAGAAGGTTGAGCGTCTGAGTTGGGCTCAGGTAATGATCTCAGGGTTGGTGAGTTCCAGCCCGGTGTGGGGCTCTGTGCTGGCAGCTCAGAGCCTGGAGCCTGCTTTGGGTTCTGTGTCTCCCTCTCTCTCTGCCCCTCTCTTTCTTTCAAAAACAAACAAACAAACAAACAAACAAACAAACAAAAAGAAAAATAAGCAAATCCTTAAAATACGTCACAGGTGGTAAGTCCTATAATGAAAAAAAGTATGACAGAGGCATAGCGAGGGTATTGAGAGGAGGAGGGAGGGTGGTTGAGTGTAAGCTGAGCATAGAAGTACTTCTTCCTGCTAAAGTGGACGTGGGGGATGGGAGAGGAGCAGTGTGGAGGTGGTGTTGGAAGAAGGGCCTTCTAGTGGGAGGGTCTGCTTTTTTTTTTTTCTTCCATTTTTCTTTTTAAAGTAGGTTTCGTGCCCAGGGTAGAGCCCAAGGCAGGGCTTGAACTCGTGACGCTGAGATTAAGACCTGAGCTGGGATCAAGAGTCCTGGTGCTCAACCCACTGAGCTACCCAGGGACCCTGGGAGTGTCTGCTTTTAAGCTCACCCTTGAGAATTCCAAGTGGCTCCAAGTGCAGGACTGGAAGGAGAGGTGGAAGGACTACACACTAAAGGAAAGCATTTGGACTTAACTTTGAGGTCAGGGGCATATAGACGTTTTCAGTTGCATATACCTAATGGTAGAAACAGCTTGAGTGTGAATCTTAAAATATTTAGTTACGTAATACTTTATATGGATATTTATTTATTTATGTAAGCACTCTCATACTAGTCTGTTGTACCTCTTACAAAATACATAGAAATAAGATTACATGGACAATATTAACGGTAATCTTTATTTTTGCTCCCATTTAAAATATTCAAAATTAGAATGAGCAATGTGTGAACATTTGAAAACTTTGGTTTAATACTTTGTGATAGGATAATTTATTTTTTTTTTTTAATTTTTTTTCAACGTTTTTTATTTTATTTTGGGGACAGAGAGAGACAGAGCATGAACGGGGGAGGGGCAGAGAGAGAGGGAGACACAGAATCGGAAGCAGGCTCCAGGCTCCAAGCCATCCGCCCAGAGCCTGACGCGGGGCTCGAACTCACGGACCGCGAGATCGTGACCTGGCTGAAGTCGGACGCTTAACCGACTGCGCCACCCAGGCGCCCCATGTGATAGGATAATTTAAAGGACTGCTTTTAAACTCAGTTTGTTTTGATTTCTGGGTTTAATCAAAACAAGATATTTCAAAAAGGGGTAGAATTCTGAGGCGCCTGGGTGGCTCAGTCGGTTAAGTGTCCGACTTCGGCTCAGGTCATGATCTTGTGGTTCACGAGATCGAGCCCCGCGTCGGGCTCTGTGCTGACAGTTCGGAGCCTGGAGCCTGCTTCCAATTCTGTGTCTCCCTCTCTCTCTGACCCTCCCCCCATTCATGCTCTGTCTCTCTCTGTCTCAAAAATAAATAAACATTAAAAAAGAAAATTAAAAAAGGGGTAGAATTCCAATCAAAGAAGTATTTATTGGCAGGATTATCTAAATCATGCTGGTATTTTTTTTTTCCCCAAATCTCAAGCACTATGTTCAGATTTTTCTTGAAATTTAATTACTGACTTCCTGTCATCCCTGATATTGCAAGTCATTCTTGCAAAGTCTTTGGAAGGTGTTGCAGTTTGCATTTTTAGCAATTAGTTCAAACCCATGCATAGTCTTTGTCTGGGAAAATTTAAATAGCCTCGGGAATTCTTTTTCTAGTTTTTACAAATATGTAGATAGGAGAGTTTTTTTGTTTTTAAAGGGAAACATATTCACATTATTTTCAGCCATTGACTCATTAATCATGGGGAAATATTTCCCCAATTGTATGAGTTATCTCTTGCTGTGTAACACTGTCCCCAAAATTAGTGGCTTAAGACAGCAGACCTTTATCATCATATCATTTCTCTGGGTCAGGAATCCAAGAGTGGCTTAACTATGTTCTTTTGTCCCAGGGCTATAATTGAGGCATTGGTCTGTCCTCCAGTCAAGGCTGGATTGGAGGAGAAGCTGCTTTTAAGTTCGTTTCCATGCCTATTGGCAGGCCTTAGGTCCTCACTGGCTATTGGCCAGAGATAGTAGTTCCTTGCTGGGGGGGGGGGGCGGGGTTCTCCATAAAATGAGGATGAGAGAGGTCGAATAAGATGGAGATCAGCTTTTTTGTGACATAATCTCAAGTAACTTTTTTTTTTTTAATTTTTTTTTCAACGTTTATTTATTTTTGGGACAGAGAGAGACAGAGAATGAATGGGGGAGGGGCAGAGAGAGAGGGAGACACAGAATGGGAAACAGGCTCCAGGCTCTGAGCCATCAGCCCAGAGCCTGACGCGGGGCTCGAACCCACGGACCGTGAGATCGTGACCTGGCTGAAGTCGGACGCTTAACCGACTGCGCCACCCAGGCGCCCCTCAAGTAACTTTTTAAATACTCCGTTTGTTAGAAGTGAGTGCCTACATCCAGCCTACACTCAAATGGATAAGAACATGGATACCAGGAGGAAAGGATGAAAGGGGGGTGGGAGTTGGGGTAGTGAGGGGATGCGGGTGAGGAGGGCATCTCAGAGATTGCCTACTACACCCATTTTCAAGATAGCAGATTTATTTAGAAAAACAGTTGCTTATTTACGATGAGTATGTCATCCTTACCTTGAAGAGATATATTAAGCATATCTGTTTTTCTGAAAATATCTGCATAATCCTGGTGGCCACTAGTCCTCACAGGAAAGGTCAGACAACCTGGGAGCGAGCCTCTTCTTTTGCAAATAAAATATGGTTAAGTATTGACACAGCATGACTAGCAAACCGGTATAGGTGTAAGCTTTTTAAATCTCAATTAAAAGAATTGTTGGCTCGGTCAGTTGAGCACCCAACACTTGGCTTCGGCTCAGGTCATGATCTCATGGTTCCTGGGATCGAGCCCCGCTTTGGGCTCTACCCAAATGTATGGGGCTGTGGTCTGTTAATTATTAAATAATTAATAATAATTATTATTTATTAAATAATTAATAATTATCGCAAAGCCTGCTTGGGATTCTCTCTCTCCCTCTCTCTTGCTGCCCCTCTCCCACTTGTGTACCCCCTCTCCCTCTCAAGTAAATTAAAATAACTTTAAAAGTATTGCAAAGAATCTACTTCATAAATGACTTAATTTTATAAAATTAACCATGGATGGCACCATATCATACATAGAATGCACTTCATTTCTTCCTTTTAGAGAACCTTAGGTATGTTATGAGTGATTCACTTTCAAGGAATGAAAAACAGTAACCAAAGCTCTAATCAGGTATCCACAAAACATTTAGAACCTCTGCTGTAGGTAATGGGTAGCCATTGAAAAATGGTCAGAAGGAGAACATGAACTGATTTAAAAGTTAGAATGCTGCTTGGGTAGCAAAGTGGTGGGTAGCTTGGAGAGTGTGAGCCTGGAGGCAGGGAAGGCAGTAGCTGTTAGCTCCCCAGTGAGACAAAGAGTAGCAAGGGATGGAACCGTGAAACCACTGCTGAGCGTATGTTCATAAAGGCAGTGTAGAAAGAAATCATGTCCTCCAGAGGAAATCAGAATTCTGATCTAAAGACATTTGAGGCACTCTTCCTGTTTTTAAAAAATCATCCTCTCCTTTATATTATTATTATTTTAAATGTTTGTTTACTTTATTTTATCTTTTTATGTTTATTTATTTATTTATTTAGAGAGAGAGCACACGCAGGGGAGGGGCAGATGGAGACAGAGAGAATCTGCACTGTCAGCGTGGAGCCCAATGCAGGTCTCAACCCGAAGCCAAGAGCCTGAAGAGCCTGATACTTAACCGACTGAGCCACCAGGTGCCCCTGTTTTATATATATATATATATATATTTTATATTATATGTATATACATGTGTCATCTCTGTGGCATTGTTGCCACAGTGGCTTCCCGAGGTGGTGGGTGTCGTCCTCCTGAGGTTCACGGAAGAAGGTGAGGGGGCCGCAGGAGCCCTGGGGAGTCACGTGGGGAGAGAGGAGAGGCAGTTCCCTCTCAACAAGAGCCTCTTTCAGCCTTTGCCTCAGGTTTCCCGTGGCCCAGACTTGCTAAACCGATCCAGAAACAACAATGTGAACACGCGGGCCTTTCCCTGCTGCCTGTGTAGAGGCTGATGTTATTCCTGCGCGCCGGCCAGGGCGCCCTCCCGAGGAGCGTGGGGCCAGCGTGCCGTAGGAGCCCAGGCTGGTGTTGAAGTTGGCGGCCGCTCTCTACCCACCAGCACTTCCCACCGCAAGCAGGGCAGGGGCCGAAGGGTGGGGCAGGGGGTGCCAGCGCGAGATCCACCTTTCTGAGTGGCAGGTGTCCGCAGGACATTGCGGATTGTTCCCTATGAGATTACCTTGACAAGTAAGAGCTATTTTGGCTGTCAGTGGCAATGAGGTGAGCCCTCATACTGCAACGGTTTTCGCCTTGGCTGGTGTTAGACTTCCACAGCAGAGCTCCTGGCAGGTGGAGGAAGGTGTTTGGGAGCTGAAGAAATCTGATCTCCTGTCCAGAGCTGTGTCTTATGAAAAGAGCTCTTCCTTGGCTCAAGGGTCTGGTTTCAATCTTGTGTTGGAGCTTATGCACTGGGTGTTTCATTTAATTTTCTATTTGAAGATGATGGGTCTACAAGGACAGTGGTTTTTGTTTTTTTGTTATTTTGACATATAGGCATGAGAGATTCTCTCCATAATCTGTCTCATTCTTGAGCAAGACCCCACAACTGCAGTGTGGAGTTAGGTAGAGCTGCACTGTAGTCTCCTTCAGTGACATTAATTGTGTGACGTAGGACTGTTGCTTCTCTTCTCTAGGCCGTTTTCTCATCTGTAATGACAGCTGCTTTATCATAGGATGGGATTCCTTAATCATCAAGGACTGGAAGGGATGAGTAAAGTACTAGAATAGTGCCTGTCATGTCAAATGCACTTGTTAAAGGAGAAATGTTATTTTACTCTGGAAATTGTCACCCATAGGGCCTGTAGGGCCTTCGTGGAGGAATGAATCAAAGTTTCTTGAAAGGGATATGTGTGTGTCTTATGACCTGGGTAAGGAGTGTGACCAGCTTAGTCAACAAGTATTTATAACAGTGTCCACTGACAACACTGTGCTGCTGTATTAGGGATCGTTGTCCAAAAAGCAAAAAACATAAGCTTGTGATCTTAGGTGGCAAGACTTGTTAAGAAAAACATTTATAAAAATGTAATTTTTTTATGGGGCACCTGGATAGCTCAGTCGGTTGAGCCTCCAATTCTTGATTTTGGCTCAGATCACGATCCTAGGGTCGTATGGATCTAGTGTTGTGTTGGGCTCCATGCTGAGCGTGAGGCCCGCTTAAGATTCTTTCTCTCTCTCCCCCTCCGCTGCTCTCCCCCCTCGATCTCTCTCTCCCTAAAGTAAAAATTTTAAAAATATAGTTTCTTAAAACCATACGTAGGTTTGTAGTTCTCTAGCTCTTCTTATGGTATTTAGTAGTAAAAAAAAAAAAAAAATCTGCCATTGCTCCTGGATGTCGGTACCTTTCAGTGATCTAGATGAGGCCAATAATTTACTTCTAGGGTTTTGAAGTTTGGGGTTTGGGGCATTCACATTCCCAATTATCATAAAGGTAAATAGAAAGCTGACTCATTACCTAATTAATCCAGATAAACATGTGAGGTGGCAAAGTGTGCAACATAATTGACGTCTGCCTTCTAATCTGATTCAGCTCCCGGTGCTTGTTGACTATGTGAGTGCTAAGGTATTCTGGAGAAGTTTGCAAATTCCCTCACGTTCGCCCTCAGTTACCAAGGGGTCACTTTTTCTGCTGCCCCCTACAGTCTTGCTTTACTGTCTCTTGTCAACTCTGAAGTCTGCCTATCACCGCACTGCCCTTTAGAACTCTTTTCCTTGAAGCCTTTCCAAACAGGTGCCTATCTTTATATAGCCATGACTGCCTTTGTGTCTCCATATCCGTCACTGGGTGTTTACCAGTATTTATCTGATCTCCTCCAAGAGACCTCATGAGGATAGGGATCCTGTGTTGCTTTTCATGGAATGCTCCACATTGTCATGGATTAAATGAATTACAGAAACAATAGATAAAGGGCAAGTTGGGGAAAGCTTGCAATACACTTCTTTTCTTTTTTTAGTTTAGTTCTTTTTTAGTTGTTCTCATCTTTGTCTGATATCTTCCGTTAACTAAATACTTATTAGGCAAGGTTCTGAATTTTTCTTGCAGGAATGTGTACAAGTTTAGACTGGTGGACGATTCATAGACTGTAAGGAATTTAAATGTTATGATTTACTGAGAAAGTCAGAGACAGAGAGTTAGGAAGTCCTGCAGCAGAACCAGGACCCCGACAGGAGGCCTTGCCAGGCCCCTTGTGAGTTCCCAGTGGCTCTCCCCGTTGATGTGGTCCAGGTGGCAGGAGGTGAGCGCTCTGCGGCCTGGGGATGGAAGAATGGAGAAAAAGGGGCTCTGAGTACTTATTCCACTCCCAGCCTGATGTGATTGGTAGTGGTGATAATTATTACCACTTATTGAGCCCCTTACTTTGTCCGCACACTGTACTGTTTAAACACACACACACACACACACACACACACACACACACACCACTATCTTATTTAATCCCCACAAAACACCTCTGAGGAATTAACACAGAATTTTACACGAGAGGACAGAGAGAGAAGCCCAAGGTCACATAATTAGTGAACAGTAAGTTCAGGCTGTGCATCTAAGTCTGTCTAATCATTAAAGACTGTGCCAAGGCTCATTGTCACCTATTTATCTGTTCATTTTTTACTTTTGAGCTCCCCCCCCCCCCTGGGAGGGAGGGTAACCTAACATGTTTTAACTGATGAGAACTTGCCTTATACCCAGGGCCTAGCATGCTAGGTGGGTTCTCAGGACATTCTTGCTGAGTGAATGAGGGGGTGGAAGTTGGAACTGGATAGTGCGGTGTCCGAGAAATAGCTGTGTTGAGGGGTCAGAAGGAGGCTTCTCTGACTAAGCTGTATGATCTTGGGCAAGTTGCCTAAACTCTGTGGGCTTCAGAGTATTACCTGTAAAGCATAAGGGGGCTGAGGGACAGTGTAACTTCTCCAGGTTATGGGGAGGCATATGGGGAAAAAGCTATATCCCTTTGGGCATGTGTATCCCAGTCAAAGAGGGGAGATAGAGTTATCCATCCATGCCTAGGATTCTGCTCTCTCTTTTTGTTTCAGAACCTATATTTGTGATTTATGGTAAACTTGTCTATTTTCCTGTGTCATTTCTCTCATTTCAAAAGGAGCTATAGCAATATTTGCATATTTCCTTGCTTAATACATTTGTTACACTCCTCAAAGTTTCATAGAAGATAAACATTTAGTAATAATGTGATGAGGCTTAATGATTATAAAAAGTGCCTAAATATCATCTAGTGAAAAACCTTTCTTTTTTTTTAAAGTTTATTTATTTTTGAGAGAGAGAGAGAGAGAGAGGGAGAGGGAAAGAGTGCATGGTGCAGGGTAGGGGCAGAGAGAGGAGAGAGAGAATCCCAAGCAGGCTCCACCCTCAGCACAGAGCCCACTGTGGGGCTGGAACTCACAAACCGTGAGATCATGACCTGAGCCGAGATCAAGAGTTGGAAGCTTAACTGACTGAGTCACCCAGGCGTCCCTAGTGAAAACCTTTCTTAACTGGGAAATGCTGAACTGTGATGGCATTGACAGTTGTGGTTTAACTACAGATGTTTCAATATCCCGAAAATATCAGTACTTGTATAGTGGAAGAAAGGCATCAAGAAAATCACAGATTATTCAGACACAATACACAATTACCCCAAGTCCACATTTAATTGAATTCACTGACAATTCCTAAATTGAAATAATCTTTAATTATGACATTATTCTTGCTCTATAAAGTACATTGTTTTGGTGAGAAACTAGATATCAGAGAGAGGTGAATATTAATAACATCATATAACCATATATAAAGGGCTGACTTTGTGGTCTTTTTTTGGGGGATTCTGATGATCAGAATATACATGTTCCAGAAACAAGTGTCCTTAGGGAGTGACATGAAACCATTAGCATGAATGACCAGGTACAGGAGAAAGAAAGACAGTGTGTTGAGTGCTGGATTCTAGATTGTATCAAGAGGCAGACATGAGCAGATTTGAGGAGGAAGAAGACAGACACAGAGCGGTTGAGTTACTAACACAAGGCTACACAGATAATAAGCGGTTAAATGGAAATAAACCCCCAGATCTTTTGAGCTTCTCTTTAAGTAGTTGTTTACCACACCCTGACGTTGGTCTCTGTTTCTGTGAGAGCTGACAGCCCTTACTTGGATTTGCAAGATTTAGATAGACGAGAACTTCATTGCTTAAACAGTTAGGAATTAATCACTTCATCTACTCATGAGAGACTGCTGGAAAGTTGGGTGGGGGTGCTGAGAAGTTGGGTGGGGTGAAAAGCTTTACTGGGAGAAATCTGTTCCTGGCATTGTATCCTGGAATGTACCAGTTAACTTACAGAATGGGTGAAGGTGGGGTTTGCATGGAGGGCAAGGATGAGGAGTACTTCAAGATGGCAGAGGAGGATTTTGTCTCTTGTTTTCTCTCGAAGGTGCCTCATTTAGCAGAGGCCTGTTTCCTTCTAGAGAATTCTAGCATTAGGCGGGCTTGTGATGGATCTTGCTTCCAGGTGTTTCCTTTCGAGACCTATGTAGTCCAGGTTTTGTCCTCCCTTGTTAGTTTCATGTGTTCAGAGGTATTTTCATATGGTCTCCCCTGCGTTCTCGCTGCTGGAATTTGAGCTCACTCCCTCTCCTGCTACTGTTGAACTGCTCCCCCACCCAACACTGGTTAATCCCAGGAAAGAGCTTTATTTAGACTAAGCTACCTATTGGAACACACTGTTTTGGCCTAGTGGCCTTCATAGGCCCATTTGTAAGGGGATAGGTTATCTTGGTTTCTCCCACAGTTGGTTTGGAAGACTGCTCAGCTGCCCATGTCCCTCAACTCTCAAGGGTCACTTTTGTCATCCACCAAATATTGAAACAGGTGGAACTTGCCGCCAGGAACAAGACCCACAGTGAAAGAAGATGACTCAGTCCTGGCAGCCCAATTCAGATTTGAGAGAGGTGACTGTGGGAGTCCAAGTGCCTCCTGTGACTTTTGTAGCAGAGGGCCTTTGAATGGCTTCACTCTCAGAGGATGTGCCATTCCAGTGTCATAGATGTGAGCGGTTCAGAGCAACTGGGCATGCCTGTCTGCGGTCTCCTCCACTGGGCCCGAGTCGGCTGCTGGAGAACTGGATCTCCCAGCTCCTGCCGGAGCAACAGGAGAGCTCAGCTTCGGGCTGACATTTAGGCACAGATAACAGAATTCAGGGCTGGAGTGGGAGTTTCAGATGAGGCCAGAGAGGAAGGGAGTGTGTTAGGAAGCACTCCTGTTTCTCGCCTTTTCTGACACAGCTTCATGTTGCCGATCTGTTCCCAGTAGTTTCCATGTGGCTCACTGACTGCCAGGCAACATGCTCAACTCTCTCTGGCTCCCGCCCTTTCTCGCCAGTCTCAGGGCCCCTGCTGGGTCAGGTTAACCCAACCTCCAACAGTCTTCTTGGAAGTTGCCCAGAGAGTCTGTCCTGCCCAGCTGTGCGCTGTGGCTGCTTAAATTTATGTAGAGGAAGAATAATCTAGTGGGATAACACCCTATTGTAAGAAAAGACATGAGTTCTCAGCCAAGTTTCATAAGGTAATAGTTATGTGACTTTGTCTCCTCCGGACAAGGCACTTCATTTCATAGTACCTCCAATTTTAATCTTGTGTGATAAAGATAAGATACCAGTCACATGCCAATGTGCAGGGATGCTATGAAAATGAATAAACAGATGCATGCCAATCTAAGAACTCCTTTGAAATAAATCCTACGTCAGGTCAGTAAATCGAGGCTATTGTCATAAATGATGTAAGTGAATGCCTGTGCTCAACAAGTCTTAACTACATAAACATAGGGAAGTGGAAGAGATATGTTTTTTTTTGTGACAAAACAATAAACGGCTATCCTCCCCCCACCTTTTATTCTTATTTTCAGGGTGTGTGTGCATTAACATTTTTTTAATTGCCTAATTCCTGCTTGTGAAGCTTTTGCTAAAACCAGTAAGTTTAGACTATCTGGTGAAAAGCCATATCCTCTTGTTATTGATGTTTTAAAACATTTAAGTATTTTGACCTAAAATGCTGAAGAACAAAGTCAATTGTTAAACTAAAAAGGCAGAATGTAAATATTTAGTGTAGGTATCTGGAGTATCTATTTTCACAATCTCAATACTTCCTTGCAAATGTTTGAGAAAGAGTTGGAATAGGACTCTTTGAAAAGCGTGGGAAATTAAGGATGAAATAAAAACCTGACCAAGACTTCCTTCCTCAATTTTGAGTGACATCTCACTGAGGTTCTCCTATAATTGGATGTGGGTTTCATTAGCTTTTTTTTTTTTTTTAATGTTTATTTACTTTGAGAGAGAGCGAGAGCACAAGTAGGGGAGGGGGCAGAGAGAGAGGGAGAGAGAGAATCCCAAGCAGGCTCTGTGGTCTCAGCACAGAACCTGACACAGGGCTCAAACCTATGAGCCACAAGATCATGACCTGAGCCGAAATCAAGAGTCGGACTCTTAACTGACTGAGTCACCCAGGGGTCTTGGACTTCATTAGCTTTTAATGTGACTTCATACTACTTATTTTTGGAAACTATTAATTGCATTTTAATTTGGACATTGTTTACAGTGAAATATAGTTCTTGGAAAATTAAAAAAAAATGTGCCTTACATTTTATTCCCAGGTTCTGCAGATCAGTTTAAACTTCACAATTTTGTTTATTAGTCATTCCCTTTCTTGTTTGAGCTTTTGATCATTTATTCCTTTATTAGGCCATCCATTCATTTATTTATACATTTGTCATCAAAAGTATGTACCTGTCACAGATTAAGGTGCATTTATGTTTTATAAAAGCATGGATTTTTATTTAGGCAAATTTATTTTATGTTTGGCAAACCAGTTTGTTTTAAAACTTTTTTTTTTTCAACGTTTATTTATTTTTGAGACAGAGCATGAACGGGGGAGGGGCAGAGAGAGAGGGAGACACAGAATCGGAAACAGGCTCCAGGCTCTGAGCCATCAGCCCAGAGCCTGACGCGGGGCTCGAACTCACGGACCGCGAGATCGTGACCTGGCTGAAGTCGGACGCTTAACCGACTGCGCCACCCAGGCGCCCCAAACCAGTTTGTTTTAAACCACATCCCGAACACTGGAGAGACATATGAATATGCCTTAGTATGGTAGTAAGTGCGTGTCTGCAAATGATCTCTTAACCATGTGGGAGAAGGTGGGCCATAGGCCAGAGCAACAATGATAATAAGCTGACACCAAGAGAACCCTGCCATGGGCACTTGGCGCTTAATTGCAGGTGTTTTCCATGAATAAACTAGTTTAATCCTAACAATAACTCTTCATGTTCTCATTTTAGAGAGGAGGAAATGGAGGCAGAAAGCTTCAGTTTTAGTAATGTTCTGAAAGTTACAGAGCTTATTAAATGCTGGATTCAGAAGAAGAATATAACAAATCTCAAGTGTTTTTTGTGAAAATTAAAGTAGAAAAGTCATGTACAGTGATTACAGCTCAAAAACCATTCTAAAAAGATTACAGAATAAATGTTTTTGTAACTGCACCAAGTGACTAATTCAAGATGTGGCCTCTAGGGTGGATTTGAATCTGCCATCTATTAGCTATGTGACCTCAGGCAAATTGTTTCTCTCCTCTGTGCCTCAGTTTCTGCATCTGTAAATTGAGGAGAGGGATTATGAGGACAAAATGAAATAATAGATGTAAATAATTTATCATGTGCCTAGCACATGATAAACAATAAATATCAGCCATTTATTATTATTATTATTATTTTGCTGTCACTGTATTTTCCCTCTTGCCCACCAGAGAGGCATAGGCTGGTAAAACAGCAGATAAAAATTTTTGGTTAAAGCAAAGTCAGCAACTTGAACGTCATGCAACTGAAACATCACGTTTTATGAAATTGATAAACTTCCTACAATATATCATGCAAATTGTTGTGGTGCCCAAATTATATAATCCCAAGCAGCAATTTATCATGAAATAATAGAATGCTTAGAGAGTAAGTGATCCTTTGCAATTCAGCTTGTATCTAGTGAGCATCTTCTGTGCATCAAGCATGGCGGTTGCATTGCAGGGGTCAGGCAGGAGGCTTACGAAAGGAAACCTGTGTATGGTTCCTCCACCTGCAAGCATACGGTTTTATGGGTATGCTAAGTTGTATACAAAGCAAAGATTACATAGCAAAACCTGACGGATGGGGAAAGTGGTGTAACCATTGCTTTAGAACCAAAAGGGAGAGGCTATGGTTGCAGAGTCTTTGGGAGAGCTCCATGTAGGTAATGGGACCACTTTCAGCGGCAAAGAAGTGAGAAGTGCATCAGAAGAGGTGAGAAAAGCTATGGTAACTAAGAGTTGAGGCGATTTAGGAGACAGGTTTGACAGCAAGTCAAGAAAGTTGAAATCATTTCACTTTTTGAACATCTTTGAGCTCAGAATTTATTTTTTTAGATATACATGGCCTAGGGGAAAAAAAAGCATGCACTTTGGATTGAAAGGGAGTTCTTACGTCAGTCCTGCATTTATTAGCTGCGTGACCATATCAATATGTTTAACCTTCATGAGCCTCAGTTTCCACCTCTGTAAAATGAGAGCATATTTCTTATTCTACCTGGGTAGCTAATTATGAGGCTCCAGGGAGATGAGGGATTGATTAGGCCTCAGGGTTAGGCCATACAGAATTCGGTAAGTGTAGGGATTTTGCAGCAGCATCTGTTTTTAAAGGTCGTACTTCTTACTAGCACTCCCCAACTTGAAAACATGTATAGCCTAAATGGTGTACAGAGTAAAATTTATTTTGTACAGCAGGGTTTTTTTCCCCATTAACTACTTCTGAGTTCTTGGTAATTCTTTGTAAACCACTTCCTTTTTGTTGAAATCTTGAACTAGTCTTGATGTAGAAACTGGCAGTTGGGGCAATGGTGAATGAGCCAGTTTGTTAAAATTATTGCCTGATCTTTGGAGAATGGTGTTCTCTTCTCATTCTTTGTCATAGATGACAACTCCCTCTCAGGCCCACAGACTCATCCTTAAATAGTTTTAATTGACCACATCTTACTCTTCTGTAATCCTAGCCTGCAAAATAAGCCCTCCTAAATATATCATCTGATGACTACTCCGGCTTGTGATGCTTTCAGTTTCTTACATCTTGGGTTATTTGAAGATGTTTATATTTACAAAATCCCTCCAGCAGCCCCAAGGGAAAGCAGGCTGCCACCAGGCTCCATGCATGCTGTCTGCACTCATTGGCCAGAAGGGACAAGGTTCACTTCCCTTTGTTTGTCACACAGGCCACTACATTTTTGACTCAGCTACACATCCCTCCCTTTGTTATACTCTAACTTGAATCATTGCTGCTATCGATGCCCAAATGCTGGGTTAGTTTTATTTGCCTCTGTGTTCTTTTCTTTTTTCTACTCATTGGAAAGTCTTAACACCTTGCCCCTTCTCTATCCCCCAAAAGGAGTTAAAAACTAATATAGACTGATCTTCAGGTTATAGGACTGTAGATTTAATTAGTACAATTGGTATTATTCCACATGGCTAGAGGATTGGAGGAAAGAGGAAAGAAGCTGTTATAAAATTGTAATATATGTTTAGAAACAAAGTTATAATTTTTATCTTTTCCTTGTTCTTTGATGCAATATATCTTGTACTTCTGGGTTAAAATGTACCTTCCTCTCCTGGAATCTTGGATATAAGCCCTTGCTTCATAGTCTTTTTTTACAGGATACCTGGCAGCCAAAGGAGAGGTTGGATTGATCAGCATAGGTTGGGCACCCTTTGCTGTTGAAGGAAGATCTTGTTGGAAGTTTTGAAGCCTTAATTGTGGTGTACTGTCTGATCCATCCTCCTTCTTTCCCTCCCTTGCCCTCCTCTTCTTCCTTCCCACTTTGCTTTCAGCACTCTTCAAACACCTTCTCCCCTGACCCAGTAGGATCTAGAACTCCAAGATGGTGCCCTTCTACCTTACAATGCTCAGGGCAGTGCTCCTATCAGCCTCAGATGGAGTGGTCTGCAGCTAGAGGGTTCTCTCTAAGCAGTCAGGCCGCTGTGAGTGTGATGTTTTGGTCTGTTTGCACCCGCTTCCTGTTGCAGAATTTGGGAAGTGAATCTGGTAACCGCCTGAACTGAAATACTTCTCTGTACTCTCCACAACAAAGAGAAGCTACCTGAAATTGATGCCAACTTTTAGGAGTAAGGACGAAGCGCTGTGTTTTAAGGAGGCCACCATGAACATGGCAAGAACTTCAGCGTTAGCAGCTGGACTTGGCTACACAGCTTAATTTAGCCTGAGTTTCCTCTTATATCAGATGGACAGATACGATCTTCCTTGCATAGTTGTTATGAGAAAGCAATGATGTAGTTAAACAATGATGTAGTAAATGTGCCATGTACTTGGGAGGCCCTCAATGAGTGGTAGCCATTTCTCTTATGGAAAGTATATGCTGTTTTGTATACATGTTGTGGACTCTGCCGCCTGAAGTTGGTTTTTTGAGTTGCATTATTGTGACCCATACTTCTAGTATAGCCCCTGAGCTCTGGGTAGGGGTTGGTGTTCACCTTCACCAGTAGCATGAAAACTCCTGGAAGGAAGAAAGTCTTGGTGTGCTCCTAATTGTGTCGAAGTAGAGAAGCGTAGGGCACAGTGCCTAAAAGCTCAGGCCAGAGCTGGGCTGGCTGGGTTCCAACATACTCCTCAGCTACTGAGCTGTGTGATCTTGGACAAGTTACTCTGCCTCTCTGAGCTTTAGTTTCCTCATCTGTAGAATAGGGATAATAGTGTATACTACCTCATAGAGAGTTTGTAAGAATTAAAAGAAAAAAATTCACGAGTATAGGACAAAGGCTTAGGATAGTGCCTGGCGCAGGGTTATCTGTTACTAGTCACAACACACATCAGACTGCCCTACCACGTGGTGAGTATTCTCTAAATGCAAGCTTGTAGATGAGAGGGCAGTGGAACTTCCCTCTGTCCCTGTGCTCTAAAGGGACCCCAAATAAAAGTGAACTACACATGTTGGTAAGAGGTAAAGAGTAATGAGTAGCATTTAGGCTCCTGTTCGTGGGGGTGCATTGTTGGGAGGTGGGACATTGATTGGGACCCTGCATGCAGAGTCTCGCTCAGCACGGTGTGCCTCAGAGCATTTACTATCCCCGTTATCAATATTTTGGCAAAGACTGTCAACCTGCAAAAGGTTGCTGCATGTAGATTTGTCAGGATACAATCCTTTTTTTCTGGTGTCTACCTAATTTGGTAATTTGAGTGTCGAAAAAGTTACTTTAGATCAAAAGAGAAAAATGGCAACAGTGACTGATCAACAGAGACTTCCGGAGCCCAGAGACTTAGAGTTCAGATGTAGCTCAGGAAACTGAGGCTGAGAGGGGTGAATATCAGTTTGGACTTACACGTGGGCACACAGTGCTCCTGGGCATTCTGGTCTCTGTCAGAAATAGCTTATTTCTCCTGTTTTGGCCCTCCTCACACATTGTACAGCCCCTGCCCCTGCTCCTTCCTAACTTGGTGAATTCCTACTTGCCCTTCAAGTCTCAGCGCATATGGAATCTCTTCTAGGAAGCCTTTACTGGCCTTCAATGAGCTTCTGCCCGACCCTCTATTTCCCTCTCATTGGGTACCCCATGGTTCCTGGCTGTATCCATGTTGGCAGTCAGTTCTGTGGGGGCAGGACTGTTTCCAACTTGCTGTGCTATATTTGTAACTCCTGGCCTCTAGCATAATAGATTCTAAAAATATGTTTCACAAATGATACATGGAACACTAGAAAGTGCTATGGGACGTAAGCAGTTTGTAAGAGACATTATCCTTGCACTCAGTAAGGTCACCATGGCAGGGGGGTAGGAGGGATACATGAGAACACAGTTTTAATGGGAACATACCCATACATTTACAACTGCAGAAAAAACCAAGCAGCAGGCTCATAACACCTGATTTAGAAAATAGTCCTGTTATATGGTAGTATTAACCCCAAACTTCAGTATTCAGTTTTAGGGTAGAATTTGGGTTTAAAAATTGAATGGGAGATTCAGTACAGATAAACCACGAATAAGGACTGATTAAATGTTGTACATTTTTTTCTCAAAGCTATCTTGTAATAGCTGTTCCTTGCCTATTTATTGATGGTCCATCATCTAAAGGAAACAAACCTGGGAAGTTTATACCATCACATTTTTAGAAGTACTTAAGCGAACTCTTAACAACTCCTTGAGAGTTATGGCAACATCCATAATGTTTTGTGTCTTTGCTGGACACATGATATATTACTGCCTACCAGGCCCAATGTCTTTTAAGGAATTCTACAGATTAAGTGCCAGAACATGACGAGAGACTTATTCTAAGACAATTATCAGCCAGCTTGAAACGACAATTAAAAATGTTTCTAAGTTTGCTGAGAGTGTTGTTGTTCACAATGCCTCCTGTGTATCCTAGAGGTGTTTCCACGGAGGACACGCTCATATCATACATGACACCTGATAGGGGCACCATACCAGGTTGAATGGTCTACCTGTAAGCCTTTCTGCTTTAGCCAGAAAATTAAAGAGAAAAAAGAAAATCCTTGTTGATCTTTGACTCTGTGCTCATAATGCCTTTTATACCCCAGAGAATTTATATCTTCCAGATAAAATGTGAACTGCAGTACAAAGACTTGTATATCGAGTATTAAAACATGCTTGGACTTTGGAACCATTGTGAGACCACACACAACTGTATATAGTTTTATCATGTTAACAAATGACATGGTATTTTATTCTTATAGATGAAACTTCCAATTCTTGTTTTTCTTTGCCAGTTGGAGGAAACAAGAAAGAGAAGGACTATTTTTGCTTTGGGATTGGATTGATTTTTGGCTTATTTGTTGATTTGGGGGTATGTTACAAGCCCATGTAGGGAGAGGAAGGTCCTGAAATGTGCAGGACCAGGCTTTCCATTCTGCCTCTGGCACCAGTCAGACACACACACTGGGGTGAGTCACCTGCCACCTTATGGACAGTTTCCTCATCTGAAATCAGGGGCAGTGTATCTGCTTGCATGGTTGATGTCAGTGTCCAGCACATAACTGGGGAACAAGAATTTTAAAATCTGACTTTAGGTTGCTTTCTTACATACATATCTGTAGAAAGGAAATTGAACTTGAGCCATAAGCCCAGAGTTTTGGTTTTTCTACTTCTCAGGTTTGAACAAGTTAACTCAGAAATAGAAGCTTGACCCAGAAGGATTTTGGAGGATCATTCATTCCAACTCCTTTGACTTACAAATGACAAAACTGAGGTCCAAAAAGAAGATGGGCTTTGTCTAAGGCCATGGAGCAAGCTAGTGATTGGGCGTTGGTCATAAACCAGGAGTTGGGGAATGCCTGGTGCCAGGGTTTCCCAGTCATACTGTACTACCTTTGGTAAAGAGCTATGTAGATTTGTCAGGATACAATACCTACCTAATTTGGTAATTTGAGTGTCAAAAAAGTTACTTTAGGTCAAAAGAGAGAAATGGCAACAGTGACTGATCAAGAGAGACTTCCAGAGCTGAGAGCCTTAGAGTTCAGATGTAGCTCAGAAACTGAGGCTGAGAGGGGTGAATATCACTTTGGACCTACACATGGGCACACAGTGCTAGAGCTCCTGACTCCCAGTCTTTTTCCTTCCTCACATCACAGCTGCCTTAGTTTGAAGGGAAATGGAAAGGCACATATACCCTGTGTTGTTGAAAACCGTCACAGTGGCTGGTACAACACTAGGAACCCATAAGTTTCTCTAGGTCCTTCTAAATAATATAAACAGTGAAACACTGCTACCAAGAATTTTCAGTATATTGTCAAGTGGCACTTATAAACGATTGCACCTGTGTAATCAGCACCCTGATCCAGAAACGGAACATTATTAGCATTCCAGAAGCATCCTGTGTGCCCCCCAAAGTACTACCTCTATCCTCGCTTCTGACAGCCTGCATTAGTTTTCCCCCGCTCTGTTTTTGTAGTTTAAGTATACATGGAATAAAGCAATACATATTCATTTGTGTCTGGCTTCTTTAAGGGAACATTTGATGTTGGCTCAGATCCACAAGAAGTAGGATTCCAAATTGGGGGGGCCCACAGTGGAGAGAGAAAGTCTTTTGTGTGCTGCAGTTTCATTTTCATGATGGAAAGCTGGTATCAACATAGCAGTTGATTAGTAAGAGCGCGTAGGTGTAATTGAGTTGAAACTTGTCCTTATTGCCAAGATTTTTGTACCTTAAATGATTCATTTTACACTAAACTATAATTTTTAGTTAGGCCGACTGATGTAAGTAGTAAAAAATTGAGGAAAGTGAAAAATAAAACTCTTTCTCTTATGTGTTTACCTTGAATTTGTTACTTTTAAACAAATTTTTGGTTATCGTATATTCAGAAGAGAATAATGAATTTTCTAAGTAGATGGACTCTTAAGTAAGGACTCCAGATGATTCTGTCTTAGTTATCTTTGTATTCTGTCTAACTAAATGTCTGGCACACGGTAGGTATTCAATAAATGATGGCTGCTAGAATACATGAATAAGGGGATGATTAAATCAGTGAAAACAAGATAAGGAACAAAGCATCACAACTTTCTTATTCTGGAGAGTACATATCATCAAAGAGAAGAGTAGCAATAAGAGCCTTAATATTCTTTATAAATATCGGAAGTCAGTTTTGGAAGTAGTTTTGCCTTTGGTGTCTGGAGTCAAACAGTTGTTATACCCTAGTCCCCATGGTGGCAGAGACTGATAATAATCTCCTACGGTCCCTTTGCCTCTGATTGTCTTAGTAATGGGATTCCTGAGTATTAACAAGGCACACAGATACTCAGCTAGACGCAGTATTTCACAGCATCCTTCGTAGCTACAAAACCAAGTTCTTGCCAGCAGATGTCATCAGAGGTGATGTGGCACCTTCCATGGATATTACTTTTAAAAAACGTTTCTTCTGGCTGGGAAATGATAATAGGATAGCTAAAGGGAGCCCAGAGAGGAAAGTCACATATTGGTAGCAGTCTCCTTGCTTGCCTCTGCATGGTTAGGTGAGAAAGAAACAGACTTCTGTGTTATGAAGACACTGTATTTTAGGGGATCTTTTTTAAGAGACTTTAGCATGTATCCTAATTAATATATAAATTGGTACCAAATGTTGGTGTTACCATAATAAAAATCCAAATTTTGTGGCATAGGGTAGCAACAGGCAGAAGGTGACAGGGGCACAATATTTTAGCTAGGAATACTGGTAACCCTTGTTATTCTGTGGTGTATCATTTGCCAAAATAGTTACCTACCATAATTTAGAAGATTAGGCATGTGCCTAATGACCTTTAGCTCAAGGAGAATAACTTAGAATATAGTAGGTATATGTTGGCCAGCCCTCACTACTGTTAATAGTGTAGTATAAGAGGAAAGGGAAGTTGTGTAATTATTAGCCAGTTAGCAGAGAGATAAAGGAATATAACTCTGAAAATAGAAGTTTTCTCACTTATGGTTTGTAATCTAATATGACTCAGAACTTAAAAGCTTGGGCCATGCATGGTTGGAAAATCTGTTTGTGTCCCCAAATAGCTGCAGGTAAATTTGATGATGGAGGTCTTTTTCATGAGCTTTCTGTTAAGTGTTCTGCTTGCCCAGACAGTGGAAGTCAGCCCAGAGCAAAGACTGAATTAAAGACATTGCCTTCCTAACTGTTTGAAATGGCTGCCACCAAAGGTAGCCAACATTAAGTTGGAAGAGAGAGGAAAAGGCTGAGCACAGAGGCCAGTAAATAAAAGAAGAGGCTTGGCTCAAGAGCTGTGACCAGAGAGATCTTTGGCTATTGTTGTTTTCACATGGAAGCCAACAGATTAGAATCCTACTTTGGGATGAGGGTGAGTGCGGTCTATCTGCAGAAAGAAGAGTGTGCCTGGTTACTGGGTAGAGTGGTAAACATGGCAGACAGAGACTGGTAAGTTACCCTCATAACCATTTTTCTTTCTTTCTTTTTCTAACACAATATCTTCACCACCACCCCACCCCAAGTATTATAGGGTACATGTTTGCCTACCTACTGACTATATTCCTTCAGCCTTCTTTGTGGTTGGGTATTACTTGTGACTCATTTGTAGCCAATGGCATGTGAAAGGAAGTTTTGTATGTGGTCAGAAATCACTGGGAATGTACTGTTTCTCAAACCTCCTGGTTTTCCTATTGGCTGAGAAGTAGTCAAAAACTGGAAGCTTCCCTGGGCCACAGAGAAAAGCTGAATATTGATGGCAACAGAGCCATTCACCCTGTGTGATATCGCCCACTTCTGGACTGCTAGATGGAAGAAAAGGAAATTGGTTTCATTTAAGCCACTCTATTTTGGATGGGGGGGGGCTTTGTTTCAACAGCTTCACACATAGGCTTTTGCGTGTTGTCACGTTCAGTACAAGAAAAGAGAAACAACTTTATTCTAAACAGGGAGGGATTTAACACAAGGGACTAGGCACTTACAAAAGCATTAGAAGGGTTGAAGAAGCAGGTTCCAGGTTGTTCCAAAGTTGTCCAGGAATGGCTACAAAACTTGACCAAACTGACCCACTGGGGGAGCTCCTACTGCTGAAGTCAGCCGTGGAACTCTGCCAGGATCAAGAACTTGCTGTTGCCACTACGGTTTCTGGACACCAAGGTGCCAAGGTGGCTGTGGAATGGACCCTGCAGCATGGTGCTATGAGCCTTAGTGTCCTTGCCCATAGAAGTAGTCAAGAAGGAGAAGGAAGGGGGTGTCTGCCTCACTCTGCTTTGTGTATCTCCATGTCTCACTTGTGTGTAATCACCTTTTGGGACCCAGTTTACTCCCATAACCCTAGCTGCAAGATCTTGGAAATGTAGTTTTTGTCTTCGTAAGCTCCAGTGAGAATGAATGAAAATTGAGTGAACAAATCCCCAGTCCTAGCACTTAGTCATCTCATCTGTGAAATGGAGGTGGTCTGTTACCCACCTCAGAGATCCATTAGGAGAATTAGATGAGATTTTCTCTATGTGAAGCATGCATATATGTCTGGCACATATTAAAAACTCAAAGAACCTGTAGCTATTCTATTATATTGGCTAGGGATTGATAAGGATGACTTTTCTGTATAATAACATATAAGCAGCCACCTCTCTATTATTACAAAAGCTAGCTTCTTCCCGAACATATATTTTCTTTTTATTTTAAGTTTATTTATTTATTTTTGAGTGACACAGGGATAGTGGGAGTGGGGAAGGGGCAGAGAGAAGGAAGGGGAGGAAGAGAATCCCAAGCAGGCTCCACGTTGCCAGCACAGAGCCCGATGCAGAGCTCACAAAACAGAGAGACCGTGACCTGAACCGAAACCAAGAGTCAGATGCTCAATTGACTGAGCCACCCAGGCACACACACCATCCCCCCCACCCCGAACATACATTTTCTTTAGTGGGTGCTCCTGAAAGTGAGAATATTCATGCTTTGACAATAGGGTGAGGAATAAGGTTGGAGCAGGCAGTAGGGGTCCTATAATTTTTATACCATCTTCATTATCAAACATTCTATTTTAGAGCAGTGAGAATCTATCAAAGGATTTTAAGTTGGGAGAGGCATCATCAGACTCACGTTCAGGAAGCTCTCTCTGGTGGAACAGAGAATGTATTAGAGGAGGTGAGATGGACAGTGGGCAGTTGCAGTAATGTAGGTGAATTATGGTAGCAGCTTGGGCCACTACATTGATGCCACTGGAAAGGGAGAGGAGCAGTTTGGGAGGTGTCCTCAGCAGGACTTGGTGATTACTACCCTGGAATTCTGCCAGGGGGATTTTAGGGTAATAGAATAAATTTATGCTCTTCAGTTAATATATGCAAAATGACTGTAGGTGCTGTTGTGTACTTATTACCTGGTGTGATTTAAAAACCTGATTCTGATTCATATAATGAAATAAGAGGAAAGGAAGATGCTATCATCTTCTGTTGTTTACAACAATGAAGGAAGTAAGTGTTATATAAGATTTTCTATGAATTGGGTGCAAAGTTATCCAGCAGTTATTTCAAGTTTGAGTGTGAAAGATGTTCAAAGCATAATTATGCTGCACTATTACATATTAGTGACCAAAACGCTGGTAAATTGCTTTATGTTACGTGACCAGACATTGGAATGGTTTAGACATTTTACTCAGGCTGTCCTTACAAGATAGCAACGTGATACCTCAGGCAGGGAGGCCTTGCACAGATGAATGGCCTAGCTGTATATGCTGAGGATAATCTTGCTAGACTGCCATTTCAGTAATCTGTTTGGATCTTGGGTCAAAGATAACAAAACCACAGTACATTCTTACGATTTGTTTAAAAAGGAGTAGATTATAAAGTGTGGCATGCCATGTTTTTAAATCAGTGTTGTCTTGGGGCACCTGGGTGGCTCAGCTGGTTAAGTGTCAGACTCTTGATCTTGGCCTAGGTCATGATCTTACGGTTCGTGAGTTTGAGCCCCTCACTGGGCTCTATGCTGACAGCATGGAGCCTGCTTGGGGTTCTGTCTCTCCCTCTCTCTGCCTTCCTTCTTCTCTATCATTCAAAATACACAAATAAACTTAGAAAAAATAAAATCAGTGATGTCTGGTGTAATTATAGGACATTGCAAAACTGAAGGGATAGACATCAGGTCAATTGAAAAGAAGCCGTTCAATTGTCTAGCAAAGAGTTCTCGTCAGCTCTGTTCTCACATCGCTGGTGGCACATGCCCTTGTGGCTGCTATCATTCCAGGTAAAAGGTCAGTCACATTCCAGCTCCCTTGCTCTGGAGTGTTTCCTGTGCAGTCTAAAAATACAGTGGGAGAAAGTAGCCTCAGTTCACGGGGAGAGAACAGTTTATTTCATTCTGAGGAGAGGGCACACTTTCTTCATTCACTATCTAAGTGTGGAATATTCAAATTGTCATTTAAACAACCTCCAAACGGATTCCATTAAAAAAGTAGCTGTAGAATTTGGTGCCTGTTAAATTGTTCTTGCTTCTTTTTCTTCTACTTCTGATCATCTTAGTTAGTTTCCATCTTCCTGATCCTTCTTGAATCCAGTGAAAAAATGTAATTCAGAATAACTATAGATTTCTAGTATCTTTGAACTATAGCACTTTTTACAAGTTCAGTTTCTAAAGATGTCAGACATCTGGGTGTTTGGTCAATAATTTTACCAATTTGATTTATTTACTGAATACTTACTGAATGCCTGTTACATGTTGGGCTCTCTTGAACAGTTGAAGTTTTTCAAGTATATACTCTACTCAGGACAAGTTTTCCTGAACAGTCCCCACGTTATACATATGGAAACTCTTGCCCAGCTAGGAGAAAAGAGTTCCCTGTGGTGACAGAGAGGGTCACCAGACTGGCATTCCATGGATGAGCCAGATGAATTGTTTACCAACCCACCAATCTTCCTTGGGTTATTTTCATGTCATGCTTACATGACTTAGAATAATGGAAAGTAGCTACAAGACCTAAAATATTATTTTATTAAAAAAAAATTTTTTAACATCTATTTTTGAGACAGAGAGAGACAGAGCATGAACGGGGGAGGGTCAGAGAGAGAGGGAGACACAAAATCTGAAACAGGTTCCAGGCTCTGAGCTGTCAGCACCGAGCCCGATGCGGGGCTCGAACCCACGGACCGTGAGATCATGACCTGAGCCGAAGTCGGATGCTTAACCGACTGAGCCACCCAGGTGCCCCTAAAATATTATTTTAAATAAGTATTCTTAAAAACCATGGTAACCTTATGTTTTATAGTCTCTTAAAAAGATGCAAGCTTATGATTGATTGATTGATTAAAGACTTTCTTTGTAAGTAGTCTCTGTACTGAGCGTGGGGCTTGAACTTATAACCTCGTGATGAAGAGTAGCATGCTCCACCAACTGAGCCAGCCAGGCCACCCCTAAGGATGCAGGTTTAGATTAGACTGTTTAAAAGAATGCACCAGGAAACAGGAAATATGATGGAAACAAAAATGAGACAAGCTATTTACAAAACTTTTCAGTTTTTTATTAATAATTAACAGTTTATTGGGGCGCCTGGGTGGCGCAGTCGGTTAAGCGTCCGACATCAGCCAGGTCACGATCTCGCGGTCTGTGAGTTCGAGCCCCGCGTCGGGCTCTGGGCTGATGGCTTGGAGCCTGGAGCCTGGAGTCTGTTTCTGATTCTGTGTCTCCCTCTCTCTCTGCCCCTCCCCCGTTCATGCTCTGTCTCTCTCTGTCCCAAAAATAAATAAAAAACGTTGAAAAAAATAAAAAAAAAAAATTAACAGTTTACTAAAATTCTTAAGGAATCTATTTCCAGCTTTAAAATCATGCAAAGAAGATAAAATGGGAAGACAAGGAGGAAAATTCAGGAGTCTCAGAGTTCCTTAAACAATGTGCCAAAAAGGAGGCAACTTTTTTTCCTGTAGCCTTGCTATTCACAACAGACGTAAAGGAATAAATGTCCCTTGTCATAATACAAAATCTCATAAATTATATAGACCAGATTATGCCCCCACTACTCATGCACACCTCTTTCCACCAGTTCCACCTGGGAACTAACTGCTGTTCATAGTTTGGTGAGTATCTTTCTCTGAATTTATAAGTAATTCTATTTCTAAAATACTGTTGCATTCTGAGAAGAGAATACGGTATATTTTCATCCTGTTTTAGTGAGAAAGACCCTGCAAATGAATGAAAGAATAGAAAGTAAAAGTAAATTTATATTGGATTCCATGAAATCTGTTCTGAGATTAGCTTTAGAGTTTTCTCTTAGTTTGTTACGGACTGAATTGTATTTCTCTGCCCCCCCCCCCCCCCCCCCCCCGTCACATCCCTCACCCCCTGCCTAATTCATATGCTGAAGCCCTAACTCCTAAGGTTACTGTATTTGGAGAAGGGCCTATAAAGAGGTAATTAAGATTAAACGAAGTCATATAGGCCCTGATATGATAGGATTTAGGGTCCTTGTGGGAAGACACACCAGAGTGCTCTGCCTCTCTCTGCACAAGCACACAGAATAGATCATGTGGGCAGCTGCTGATAAGCCAGGAAGAGAGGAACTCACCAGGAACTGACCTTGCTGGTGCCCTGATCTTGGTCTGTTGTTTAAGCCACCCAGTCTATTGTTTAAGTCTGTGCTTTTTTATGGTAGCCTGAGCTGACTAATGCATAGCCCGGTGTTGTTTCTGCCCAATGACAATGCTTTAGGACAGAGCCTCCACCAGCAGGTAGTGTAGGAAAGTGATACACAGGAGCTGAGTAGATGGAGATCAAACAGTGTGTGAAAGGAGGAAGAGGATTGGTCCTAAGGGGGTACACCAAGATTGAGAGGCATGTCAGGAGAAACAGACGCTGTTCGGAAAGAGGCATCTGATGATTTCCACCAAAGAGACTTCCCTCTCTCTGAAGGACTGTTGACAAGGTGATCAGAATTCTCCTTCTTCTTGACTTGTCATGGCAAAGATAGTGGATTATTCTAGAACGAAATGACCCCACTCATCTCTAATAATAAATGTTAAGAACAAAAAATACCCGTACTCAAGCCCTCTGCTTACTCAGTCCCCAGAGTCTTGGTCTCCACTGGAAAAGGACTTGAACATCTTCTAAGTCACTCACTTTCTGTGGAGCCTCTACCCAGCCATGATGCAGGGAGCGAGCGGGGTGAGGTACATCTACACAGCATAATTGAAATGGGTTATCAGAAGAATGGGACTGCCTTATATTTTAAGTTAGTCTTTTGATATTTTCCCATTTAAAAATTAAAGAAAATATTTCTATGGACAATTAAAATTCCATTTCTCAGTTTAAAAAGTGCTATGAAGCAAAAATGACAACACATAATGATAATCTTGTTCAGGCATGAAGGAACTCCAATTAATTTCCAGAAGAAATAAGTTTCTTCCTATGTTCTTTTTAAGATGAAAAATTATCATCTGAATGAAGTTTGTAAGTAAATTAACATGCTTACTTTTGATGTTCACTTTTATTAAAAAATCTATTATATTCGCTTGTCATATTATATGTAAGCTCATCTTTTGTTTATTAATTTGCAAAATGTTTTTGTATTTTTAACTTATTAAAAAGCTAAGTTTTAGTTGTTCTAGAGTTTTAATGTTTTCCAATGTGTTTATTTCCATTTCTATTAATGTTTTTTCATTTTTCTTTTCCTTTGGATGATTCTTTTGTTATTTCCCTTAAATGAAATTTTAATGGATGTTTAATTTAATTCTTGTCTCACTTTCATTCCTAATAACAAAGAAACCATATTTTTTTGAAAAAAAAACCAACAAATAAAATGTCTCATTAGGGTAATGTTTTAACTCTTCTAAATGCCTTCCTGTCTGTCTTCTCATTTGATCCTCAGATCAACCCCTGAAGTTGGAGTTTATAATTATTATCTCCACATGTCAGCTGAAGAAACCAAGAAGCCAATAAGTTAATGAAATGACTTATTTAAGGTAGAATAGCTAATTAGTGACACAGTAAATCTCAAATTTCAAAATGAAAATACTGTAATAATAATGTAAAAAGTCTACCTTGGGAAGCCTAGCCAAAATTATGATGATATATTTTTCCAATCTAGAGGTGTTCTCATCCAGTTGCAAGCCTTCACCATCCAAATGCTGACAATTCCTGCATTTCTATTTCTGCCCTTGACATCCAGGCTCATATATCCAAATGCTCACTGAAGCTCCTCTTGGGTGCCTCATAGACATCACAATAGGAACAGTACCAAACTGTGAGTCCCATCCACACCCCCAATGTGTTCTTCCTGCAGAATTACCCATGATAGTAGATGGCCGCTTGGCTTTTCCAATTGCTTAAGATATAAATCTTGGTGTTATTGTCTCCCCTCTTTCTCACATACCCTACATCGCATCCATCAGCACATTTTGTTGGTTCTACCTTCAAGACATGTCCAGAATATGACCAGTTCTGTTATACATTGGGATCCTGGGAAGCTGATGCATAAAACCACTAGCATGCAGGAAGTTATTAGGGAGTGCCCACAGGGTTGCCCATCTGTGGATGGGAGGGGAAGGGAGCAGGATTGGATAGAGGAGAAGTTCTGCAACTCAGGGAAGGTCTCGGTCAACTCCAAAGGAAGGTCTGAGACTGGGATGAGTTTCAGAGACGCCCTTATTGTGGAGAATGGTTCTCCTTTCTACTGTTGCGTAGACCAAATGGTGGATACAGACTGACCACAGGAAGGGGGTATAACCTTGCTGAAGCTGCTCTCTCCAGCTAAGGATGGTCAAAAGAATGGTCATTATGGGGGAAATGATCAGAGTGATGTGATAGTTTGGGATTGGGAGGCTACTTTAGAAAGAATGGTTAAGAGATGCTCTTTTAAGGATGCTGACATTGACTTGAGACCTGGAAAAGTGAATGATGGGCTGGATCCAGCTCCTCCAAGAGCTGGGCAAAAGAGAAGAGGGTGCAAATGAGCTTGGTGGGTAGAAGGGTCGATTGAAAACCAAAGTGGCTGGAAGGTACTAGGCCAGGGAAGGTGATAGAAGATGGAGTTGGAGATCTAGACATGGGCATGATCGTGAAGGGCTGGATTAGGGAGTCTGGATTTTATCTAAAGTGTGAAGGAAAGCCATGGAAGCTTTGAGGTACTGAATGTCTCTCTCTCTGGCTGCTATTGGAGAACGGCTTTGAGGAGGATAGGAAAGAAAGCAGAGAAACACATATTGGCAGCTTTTGCAGCAGTCCAGGAGAGAGGTGATTTTTGGCTCAGGCTAGAGTGGTGCGCAGGGAACTGGGGAGAGATAGAAAGATATAGAGTATGTTTTGTGTTAGGGCTAATGGTGGATTGGGTGTGGGATTGAGGGAAAGCCAGGAACCTAAGAGACTAAGTTTTGGGTTTGAGCAACAGGATGAAGGGAGATCTGATGGAAGGGTTAGAGACTGTGCATGTAAATGTATGTTAATAGTATATTATAGATAATATTTATTTTAATAAAAATAAGAATTAGTATATATTTGTTGTAGTTCCAGATATTGACATCTCTTATGGAATTTAAAGAGTTGGTGGAAAGAGGTTAGAGTGGGAGAGAGCCAAAGCATAAGAGACTGTTAAAAACTGAGAACAAACTGAGGGTTGATGGGGGGTGGGAGGGAGGGGAGGGTGGGTGATGGGTATTGAGGAGGGCACCTTTTGGGATGAGCACTGGGTGTTGTATGGAAACCAATTTGTCAATAAATTTCATATATATATAAAAAAAATAAAGAGTTGGTGGACATTAGTTTACATTAAATCTATCTTTCCAGACATGGAGGCCATTGAAAATAGAATCTAGCTGGCTGTTTATGTTTAGATTTCACATCTAGTAACTGCTTGACTTCCTTGCTTCACCTCAGATCAAGTTCACACTTCTACGTTAATTGAACTACTCTGTGGAAATTTTGTCTAAACAATGTGGATAAGCCATTTTAAACATTTCAGACATATTTATATCCCAAGATTTACACTTCTCCTTAAGCTCTCCCCCTCCTAAGGGAGTGGGGAGCTAATATACCAATTTACATTGGGTTCTGAGAATTTATGTGGTGCATTGTACACCTGGGAAAAAGGAATGAACTGTTTGCTCTTTTATATGAAGAATCTTAAGAACAGAGGCAGAAATTGACATAAGCCATTGGAGGAACCTCAAAAGGGTGGTGGGAGAGTCCTCTTCCTGTGGCATCTCCTTCTGACTTTGCTCATTTCCTGCTTGTACATGGTCACCACAGCTTGTAGATATAGGAAGTTCTTAGTATGGAAGTGGGCCTCTGACAGACCTTGGATTATGTGCCAGGTTGCTCAGAGATCTGACTCATTAGTGCCACGGTGATTAATGTTCATTGCAAGGTTTGCTTGAGTGCCCTGAAGACCAAAGTCTTTCTGTGAGAGCTATTCAAGCATGCACAACAGCATTGCAAGTGTCCTCAAAAACAGGTCAATGTTTGGGTTCTGTGTCGATTTTTTGGGATTTGAGGTCATGTCATGAGCCATACTCTTTTGATCTTTGGCTCTTTCGCTGAATTCTTAATTAAATTTGTAACAGACGTTAACAGCACAGAAGAGTGATCTGACTAGGAGAGTTATGAAATGTGGGTTTGTGTTTCCAAGGCAGGCAGCACAGTCTAGTTCCCTGATGGTTTTGGCACAGTCCCTCCTGGCACTTCAGAGATGGGAAATGCAATGTCATGTCCACTCTTGTGCCTGTTATACATCAGGGTGGTTTGGGTAGACACAAAGTAAAACATGGAGAGGGACCACCACTGCAGTGTGGGGAACATGGGGTGGCAAATCATATCTCAACTGCTTATCCATAGAAATTTGTCAAAGGAAGTGTTTTGGTCCTAAGCAAACTAATTGGATTTCAGTCTCATGAAGATTTCCATCCATCAGTAAAATATTTATTAATTTCTTGCCAAATGTAAACATTTAACAAAATATAATCAAACAAAATTGAATGTAAAAAAACTTTTATGAGATTTCACATGGTATTTATTTGGATTTGGGTATGCTATTTTGAAGGATTCTATTTACCTATTTTGAAGGGAGCCATTAGCCTTCTTTTTGTATACACAGCGTCCAGATTCAGACCTGTGAGTTGAGGGAGGTAGACTCATGGGAGACTGGGGTCTGGCTTTCTGACTCCTTTGCAGCCTTCATTCATCTCTGGCATTCTTAGGCTCATCTATTCAGCAAAGACAACGACTCACGAAGAGTCACAAAACAATCAGAGCAAAGACTAAAATTTTTCCCTTTGCAAAGCCAGTTAGTCAGTCAACAAACAATATCAAGTGCCTGCCAAGCACTGAGGTAGGCGCTGTTGTGATGGCACAGAATCAAGCTATTTACATGGTTATTCAGGTGGTGGCAGGGGAGACAGAGTGAGAGGAGACGGAGAATTTTCACATAATTGATGTTTCCCGTTGGGTTAAGAAAGATACATTTGAGAGCTGGGATTCAGCATCCCAATGTAGACTGCGGCGGTGACCAGGAGGACAATGTCTGCTTTCAGATCACTGGTAGAGTGTTCACACAGGGTCCTGTGGGAGGAAGGTGACCGCTTTGGGCAGATAGGGATGGACAGCAGAAAGGGAAGGTGCACAAAATGGGAGAAAAAGACGACAATGTCCCCAAAGCATTATACGATTGCAATTTTGCATTTTTATGAGGTTATCTATATACACAGGGAAGGTATGTTTACAAAGAGATTAATGATTGTTAGAGCCGGAAATGACTTCATTTAGAGATTCTCTAACTTTGGTGTGTATCAGAAGAATCTCTTGGGGGATTTCATGTAAAAAGAAAAAAAGACAGATGCAGAGACCCTATTCCAGTGGCCAAGATCCCTGCTGCCCAGGTGATTCCCAAATACACCGTGGCTTGAGAAGCACTTATGTGTCTAGGTTTCTTATTTTATAGAGGAGGCAACTGGCATCCTGAGGGGTGAACGTGCTTGCCCAAGGTCCGTATCAGTTCCCTCCCTAGTTTAATCTTTATTGGCTCTATGCCCAGGCAAGAAAAAAATTCATCCACTTTAGGAAGTATCCAGAGATAATTTTTTCTTCTGTTTTATGTTAGAAAAGAATAGAAATGCATAAGCAAATTAGGAAAAAATTACTACATATGTATTTGTGGGTGTAGTTGAACAGATATCTTTTATGCTGTAAAGTTTTGTGATAAGTAAAACTGTATTTTCACTTTCTAATTTTTGCCTATAACTTAAAAAGGTATTTGTTTTATGAGCTATTCCTACTAGAGTTTATATGGTATTAGGCATAGTAGACTGAATTTCACCACAGCCCTAATGTAGGTAGGTAAGGCTTTTCTTTTTTTAGATGAGATAACAGAGAAAAGTGTCATACCTCTGTAGCACAGTAAGATACATTATTAGAATTATAATGGAAATGGAAAATTCCCAACACTCACATGTGCTGGGGGCTGGGTTCATAGCCTCATTGTTCATAAGACGTAGAGTCCGAGGTTCGGCAAAATAAGTTTGGATATAAGTTCAAATTACCTGTATTCTGCCCTTGCCTTTCTGGCAATGATTAACACTAGTGTTTAATGCATGGTCTGAGGTATGTTCTTTAAATTCTCTCACCAAACAAAAGTTCAATTTTTTTTTTTTTTTGTAATGAGCTAGCTCTCCAGATGTTTGTAGCACTGGTAATTGCTTCTCCAGTGGTGGAGATACGGAGCCCAGCTGCCAGGGGAAACAGCCACTTCCTAATATAACTGCTCAGAAATGCTGGAGGAGAAAATGTAAGAAAAGAAATTGCTTCCCCGTTTTATAAAAAGTCAATTGTGTTTTACAACAGTGTACCAGGGCTCCAAATCATTTATCAACTTGAGTAACTGTGGTTGCATTTCACTGTTAGGTTTACTTGGGAATCATATTAATCTTTCTCTCTACATAATGTGCCAGATTTCTTTGATGACAAGCATTCCATAAAGGGGCCTAAGTACAGTCGTGGGAACGAGGTTTTAATCAGACTAAAAGTTAACTCAGAGGCCATTTTGGCTTTTCCTGGAGTGGAGCCAGAAGAAATGCTCCTCCAGATTGACTCAGGACAAGGTGGTGATTTTTTTCTTTGATTGTTTTAATTTTTGTGATTATATCAACATAAATTAGTAAAAAATTAACCTTCAGTTAAGATTGGAATTCAGCCAGGGCACCTGGATGCCTCAGTTGGTTGAGTGTCTGACTTGGTTCATGAGTTCAAGCCCCACATCAGACTTGCTGCTGTCAGCACGGAGCCCACTGTGGATTCTCTGTCTCCCTCTCTCTCTGTCCCTCCTCTGCTTAGTCTCTCAAAATTAAATAAATCTTTAAAAAAAAACAAGAAGAAGATTGGAATTAAGCCAGAGTCATGTAACGGTGGCTAGCAAGGAAGCTTCCTTGGCTTATACGTCGGCTACTTGAATTGTTCTCTTCTGCTCACCAGTGAGGCTACTGACCACTGCAAATGCATGTTTTCTGTGTCCACAAGAATGTTAAGCTGTAATGTTCAGGCAGGATTCCTATGTGGAGAAGAACTTCAGGGTTCCCTATTTGGGGATCTATTCTTTCAGAGATGATGTCAGCTGATCCCTGATCAGACTTCCTGTAGTTTTATGGAGTGTTAAGTGTGCTTTAGGTTTATACAGGTTGGTGGTATCCTTGTAAGTTTGCTGGACATTGGTTAGCATGTATTAAAGATTCAAAATGTCCACATAAAGTATGTTGAATACAATATCTCCTTCCTTCTCTTATTTTCCAGCCATCTAATTCCCAATAATTATTACCGTTTCTCATATATTTCTAGAAGTCTGTTACATGTTTATAAACATATACATACATTTGTACATATGCATTTTTTCATACAGATATAAATATATGTGTATATATATTTTTCATACAGAGAGTAGCATACTCTATACAGTGTTCTGAACCATATCATTTTCCTCTTTTTTTTAATTAAAAAAAGTTTTAATGTTTATTTTTGAGAGAGGGAAAGAGAGACAGAGCATGAGTGGGGGCGGGGTGGTGCAGAGAGAGAGGAAGACACAGAATCCGAAGCAGCGTCCAGGCTCTGAGCTGTCAGCGCAGAGCCCGACGCAGGGCTCGAACCCAAGAAACCATGAGATCATGACCTGAGCTGAAGTTAGACACCCCAACTGACTGAGCCACCCAGGCACCCCAATTTTCCTCTTAATTATATCTTGGCAAGCTATCCATCTGAGTATATGACAATTCAATCAGTTGAGGCTGATTATCTCAATCTTTTGTGGAAGGGCATTTAAGTTGTTTCCAGTCTTTTGTTATTACATAAAAAAGTGAATTTTCACTTGTAGGAACATATTTATGGGTAAATATCCATGAGCCAACTGCTAGTTTGAACAACATGTGTACTTTCAATTTTAGTGATTATTGTCAAATTGCCTTCCAAGAGGTTATGATAATTTATATTTCCACCAGCAATGCAGGAATGTGCATGTTTCTATAAATTATTGCCAACATAGTATTCTCAAATATTTTAATCTTTGCCAGTCTGATTGTTGAATGCTGGTCTCTGTTTGTAGCTTAAGTTTATATCTCTTTTATTTTGAATGGTATTGTGCATTTAAAAAGTTTTCTTCCAGTTGATTTGTAAGAGCTCTTTATTCTTTGACAAAATTTGTTCTTAGTCTGTGATACAAAGTAAAACTTCTTTTGATCTTGATCATGGTATTTTGAGATATACAGAAATTTTGAGATGTACAGATTGAATCCATCAATCATTACTTTTGTGGCTTCTTGGTTTTATGGCAAAATTTAAAAAGTCTTTATTCACTTTGAAGTTATTAAAATCTTCTCCAGCCTTTCTCCTCCTCATTCTTTTATGGTTTCCTTTTTCATATCAATCTTGATCTATCTGGAATTTTTTTTGTGGGTATGTGGTGTGAGGTAGGGATTCAACCTTCCCTTCAAGAGAGTCATGGGTTCCTTTTGCATACTTACTGACCTTCATGTTTTGGGCATCCCTGAGCCAGGCAGGGTATGGCTGCCGTGTGGGAGAAGATGTGACCCCACCTTGTAGAAGACCAAGTAGGGCATAAGGTAGTGTGCCATCCCATTGTCAGTGTGTTTGCAGTAAAGACATGGTAGGACTCTGGAGGGAGTGTTAAGAGTCTTATGGGAAGAGGAAAATATTGACTTATTGTGGGAGAGGGAGCTGGAGTAAGAGGCTATGAGGGTGGTGGTGTAAGTGGAGCAGATAAACATTGGAGATAAAGAGAACCATCATGGGCTGTTTTTGCCATTGGGAATGAAATTCCTTTTAATATTTTGTATTCCTATTATATCACTATATTGTGATGGAGGAAGCTTTAAAAATTTGATTTAGGACAACTCTGAACAGGTTTTTGAAGATGTGAAATAATAGAAAAAAAATATATTGGTCTCTGCCCCCATTCCTGGTAGAGAGCTCCTAAAACCTTCGTAATTTCCTAAGTGTTAAGAGCAGTAGGAGCATTTCTTGTTCTAATATTTAGTCTTTGACCCTGTCCCTGACAAGACTGCTAAAGCCCTTGTAAATTCCTAAGTGATAAGAGCACTATGAGCATCTTTTGTTCTAATGAGGTGACTCTGAATGGGTCCTGGATGGGAGCTGGTCACCAGAAAGACGAAACCATGGTTGGAGCTTGGAATTTAAGGCCTGCTCCCCATCCTCCTGAGGGGGGAAAGGAGCCGGAAATAGAGTTAACAATTGATCATGCCTACCTGAGGCCTCCATAAAACCCAATTGTATGGGATTTGGATAGCTTCCAGGTTAAACAGGTGGAGGTGCAGGGAGAGTGGTGTGCCCGGAGAGAAATGGCCTCTCAGTGCCTTTCCCACATACCTTGCCTTATGCATCTCTTTCATTTGGATGTTTGTCTGTATCCTTCATCATGCCCTTTTACAATAAACAGGAAACCTAAGTAAACAGTTTTCCTGAGTTCTGTGAGCCACTCTAGCAAATTAATTGAACCTGAAGAGGGGGCTGTGAGAGCCTCAGATTTATAGCCAGTCGGCCAGAAGCACATGTGACCTGGACTTGCGATCGGCGTCTGAAGTGGGGGACAGTTTGTGGGGGACTGTGTCCTTACCCCTTGGGATCTGATGCTATCTCCATGTAGATAGTATCAGAATTGAGTTAATCGTAGGACGCCAGCTGGTGATGAATAGCTTGGTGTGGGTAAAACCTCCTACACATTTGGTGACCAGAAGGAACGTGTGCTGTGTGAGTAGCAACCAAGACAGGAAAGAAACACACAGTAGAGGAGAACTGGGTTTTTTTCCTACTCAGGAGCTAGACTGAACTGAATTTTTGTAATATGAAGAGGTTATGTTTATCTAACTTCCAATAAAATTTGTAATAGTAGCATCATCCTAAGCACCTATAAGTGCAAGATTGATAACCTGTAGTGAATGCATATGGTATTCTTATTTGGATACAAAAAAGGTGTGACTTTTGTTTGGATTTTTCTGTGCTTGAGGGTCTTATATATCCCACAAATGACTACATTTATTATATTTTTCTTCTGCTCTTGGCTAGATGTTTGTTTCTTTCAGCTTTTAGTGTTCACAGGAGGGATGAGGTAAGGTTCTTATTGCTAAAGATCTGATATATTAAAACAGCTCAGTTAGATTAAGAGATTGTCCAGGCATTTCCAAGAAGTTTGCTGACTGGTGTCACTAAAAGTTCACAGGCTCCAGCTTCCATTGGGTCCCTCCATGCTGCCCCACAGTCCTGCCTTCTGGGTCAGCTCCGTCTTTCATTTTCACCCGATTGGAGTGTACTTCCATCAACATTTTGTATTTCCACTCGTCAGTGTGCTGTGATGGAGGGAAGTTTTGGCTTTCTGATTTAGGAGAACTGTGAACAGGGTTTTGAGGGTTTGTGCACATCTGAATGTTGATAAAGCCTTGTTGCTTATTTAAAAAAATACCTTTTCCACACCTTTTCCACTCTCCATTCGTAGCACAAGGCCTCTCCTTCTGCTTCCCAGAGAAAGAAAAGACCATTGGAGAGGAGCTCCTGTAATGTCCTGCGTCCAGTTGGTCTCATTCTGCATTTCCTTTTCCTTCCCTCTTCCTTGTCAAACAGGAGGGGCTTTCTCTCCATCTCTCACCTGGATTCCATCACCTCCTATATGCTCAGGAACTTTGTTCCTTTCATCACCCCTTCTCTTGATATCAGCCTCTCTGTTCACATCAATATGTAATTGTGCTCAGAAGATCCTATTTTGAGAATAAATAAATAGGCAGAAACTGCTTTGACTATACCTTATTTCCTTCCATTCACAGTTGAAGTTTCTGGAGGTTGTATATATTCACCTCCCATTTGCCCTTTCAGCCTTGAGTGGTAGGTTCTGAACCTGTTGCTTCACGGAAATTACGATTGCCAAAGTTTTTGACAACCTCTTCAATGCTAAATTTCTGAAATTTCCAGTCTTTTTTCCCCCTGATTGTCCCCTGAAGTTTGACCACTGGGTGTCATTGACCACTCCTTCCTTTCAGATATCTCTTCTTCCTTCTTGAGGCTCCCTCTGGCTGCTCACTTATCTTCGAGCCTCTTCCTCCCTTGCCCATTTCCCAGTGCCAGATTTTCTCTTGGTTCTCTCCATGTTCCTCGTGTCATCCCACATTAGGAGAGTCAGCCACGTCCAGCACTTTAAGAGCAATGCATCCATACATACAGTCATAATATCTCGAGTCCACGAGAGCCAGATTTGGCTCTTAATTCCAACCCTTTTAAGTTTGGTCATCTGGACAGGTCACTTAACACTCATAACCATAGTTTCTCCATCTTTAAAATAAGCATAATAGGGGTGCCTGGGTGGCTCAGTCGGTTAAGTGTCCAACTCTTGATCTCAGCTCAGGTCATGGTCTCACAGTGGGTTTGAGCCCTGTGTTGGGCTCTGCACTGACAGCACGGAGCCTGCTTAGGATTCTCCTCCCCACCCCCCACCCCCTGCCCCCCACTAGCATGTGTGCGAACTCTCTCCCTCTCAAAATAAATAAATAAACTTAAAAAAATAAGCGTTATAATTCCTACCTCACAGGGGTATAGTTGGGAGTAAATTAAATAGGATAAACTCTATAAAACATTTCATTTATTTATTGACTCAACAAAGCTTTTGAGCCCATAGTATATTACAGGTACCATGTATAAGTTTTTTTTTTTAAACTGTGATACACAATAAATACAATTTATAATGCCACCTAGGATGTACATACATATAAACAAATTTTCCTAAGGAATTCTTATTCTAATGTGATATGTTTTGTTAGTTTCTATTTCACTAACACTTATACTGGTTACAATCTCTGAATCTATCAATCCATGAGTGAAACATGGCCTATGGTTTGAAAAATGTTCTTCTAGGTTCTACATGAATTTTTTTTTTTTTAATTTTTTTTCAACATTTATTTATTTTTGGGACAGAGAGAGACAGAGCATGAACGGGGGAGGGGCAGAGAGAGAGGGAGACACAGAATCGGAAACAGGCTCCAGGCTCTGAGCCATCAGCCCAGAGCCCGACGCGGGGCTCAAACTCACGGACCGCGAGATCGTGACCTGGCTGAAGTCGGACGCTTAACCGACTGCGCCACCCAGGCGCCCCATGAATTTTTTTTTTTATACAGCTGAGCTGTCCATTAGAATTTTCTACAGTGATGGAAATTTTCTATGTCTGTGTTGTCTAATATGTTAGCCACTAGCCACACATGGTTCTTAAGCCTGTGCAAATGTGACTAGTGCAACTGAGGAACTGAATTTTAAAATCTTATGTAATTAAAAAATTTAAGTTTACAAAGCCACATGTGTCTAGTCGCTATGGAACTGGACAACATAGTTCTTTTTAAAAATTTTTTTTAGAGAGAGAGAGAGAAGGCACATGTGCAAATGGGGGAGGGGCCAAAGGGGGGAGAGAGAGAGAGACAGAGAGAGAGAGAGAGAGAATGAATCCCAAACAGACTCCACACTCAGCATGGACTTTGACATAGGACTCTATCTCACAACCATGAGATGATGACCTGAGCTTAAGTCGAGAGTTGGACACTCAACTGACTGAGCCACCCAGGTGCCCCTGGGCAACACAGTTCTAGAGTGTGGGTGACAAACAAGAAAAAAATAAATGAATAAAAGAACAAGATAATTTCTCATAGTGATAAGAGCAGTGAAGATGCTATATAGAATAGGGTAGGTCATAGTGACTTTGCTTAAGTCACAGTTGTCCTGACCTGAGCCACTGTCCTGTACTTATAAAGCTGATTTCCATTTGTGGGGCCTAAAATAAAGATTAAGACTAGGAGATTTTCTTTAGTTTGGTTGCCTATGTCTCAAAAAGGTCTTCTGAAAGTAAGCCCTCTAGGGGGTGCTGACCAAATGCTCCACCAGTGGGCTCCTGTGTACTGGAGGAGCATCGATTGGTGGTGTCCATGGGGAGTCAGAAGCCAGGAGCTGGGATCTGAAGTGTTGATTGTGTTCTGGCCAAGGCATTTGCATTCTCTTTGTGATCATTAATCCATTTGGGGAGTAGCCTTGTTTTTCATATTTCAGGAACTATCACAGAGTCATCCTGGGGTTTACATTAACACCATAGCTTGGTGGAAATTTTGATAGACTATTGTTTCAGTGCCACTTGGGGATTTATAGCCCAGTGATTTGATGTGACTTTGGAGATTTTCATTATGCCGTTTTGGCCTATGTCTGTCATCTTTATGGTGGGTTGAACAGATAAGTAGAGTGTCTTCCTTTTATAAAACTCCAGGCACTCATCAGATTTCATCTTGTTTATTCTTTGCTACTTCCTTCTTCCGCAAGAGAGTGGCAATTGTTGGCTCTATTATAGTAAGAAGGACAATGGGGGCCAGAGAGGTTAATTGGCTTACCTCAGGGAAACGTCTAGGTTAGAGTAGTGCAACAGCACGGAATTATGTTTCTGAGTCAGTGTTCCATCTTACTGGAACTACATGCTTTATATTTAAGGATCCACATACTTCCACATATATTCATTCATTCCACAAATATTTGGAGGGATGCACTGGGAATATAGTGGGGAATAGGACCGACATGTTGCCAAGAAACTGACATTCTAATTGAAGAGGGAGAACAGACAAAAAATGTAAACATATGCATGAAATTTTCATTTAAAAGTTTCTAGAAACTGACTCTTTATAACTCTTACACTGTGCTTTCCTTCATTAACATGCCTCAAATCTCTTGTGTCACTTCATCCATTTAAACTCTTATCTGGTTAATTTCCATGCCTATGTTGTTGCATTGGTTCAAGCCAATTCAACTATTCCCATAGCTTCCTTTTAGTTCCCTTATTCCAGCCAATCTCTACCCTCTCTAGGTTACATTCATCCAGCCTCTCAGTTTAGTTCTTATCCTGATCCTGGGTTACATTATCCCTGTTCTCCTCAAAAATTATTCCATGGTCCCCATTGTCTCCAGGATCAGGTTCGTTTTTAGTGTGGTGATTGGTTTACCAGTATTGAGGTGTTCATTTCTTGCTCAGCATATTGCTTGTTGTTATAGCACGGGGCTTATTTGTTTTTGTAGCTGATGACTCTTACCACATATGTGGTGAAGAAGATTGGGAACAGGCAGTCCGGCCGATTCAATTGAACTGTTTAGAAGTCCAGCATGAGCCATGCTAACTACCAATGGGTGAGACATTGCAATGAAGGGCCAATAAGGTGTTTCCATAGCCTCCTGGTAGAGCTTGTTGACCCAAAGCTCTGGGAAGTCTGTCAGCTGGATACATTTTTG